>NW_011888833.1:415958-433435 GCF_000151845.1 Pteropus vampyrus
ATGGAAAAAAACATATTCGCCTTTGTAAGATAAAAGGATACTAACGTAGTGGTACCAAGTTGAGAAAACGGTGTGTGTTCCTGCCTGCTGGACTTGGGATGCTATTTCAGTGTGCTGCTGCACTGGTCAAGCACAGTTACCTCCCAGTAGGATTAAAGCTCATTCCCTCAGTCCTCTCGTCAGCCATGCGGGACAGAGTTTTATTTACATATTTCCATTTAAAAGCTGACAAGAGCTAATCAAATGGAGCTTTTATTAAATTAATAACATATGAGGCTACCATAGGAATGCAGTGCTGTAGTTAGGAGTTTCTTTTCTTCTTTTACTCTAGTCATAATCTCAGCTTTTGCCCCCTCTACTAGTTTAGATCTCTTAATCACAAGTCCTTGGCCCAAATCTGGGATGTAAAAGCTGCCTGCTTGTTCTGTCCCCATCAGAAAGATGAGAGTTGAGGTGACTAACCATGTTTTCTAGCAGCACCTTTGTGAGTCTGTAATTTCTTAATTCCAACATTCGGAAGGCTTTGACGACCAAAAACTTTTTAAGCTTGGAGACAAAATTCATTTGGTAGCAAAATACGACCTGAGCTAATGAGTTGATACATTTAATCTTTTATCACATATTTTGCTGAAGAAATATTAATACGTTTGATTATGGGATGCTGCCCTTAGCCACTGGTATGTGAGGTTTTACATAATGGTTTGTGTACCTTGTAACCTTTTTTAAGTTCCAAGAAATTCTTATTTCTAAAACACATCCAGCCCCTGAGTTTTGGTTAAGGAATGCGAACCAATGTTAATATTTTTGGCAGTACAATTGTACTAGGCATTTGTATATTAAAAAAAAAATTAAAATAACATATTTTAGTTCTTTCCTTCAGTGAATTCAGTTGAGTTAGAAGGATCGTACTGTAATGTGTACAGTGATAGAAATACGCACAGCCTGTTTATAAGTATAGCCATGTGCTGCAGACCACACAAGAAATTAGTAGTCCAAAGGTTTGAGATTGTTCTGACTTCAGACTAAAATTTAGATAGAACGTGACAACCCATATGTTGTCTAAATTTACCTGGCTCTGTGTTGCCCACACAAAATGAGAAGACAATATAATAAAAGTCCTGGAGTAGATGTTGGAATATCCGGTTTCTAATCCCCGCTCTTCTGCCATGTGACCTTACATGGGTCACTTAATTTTCAAGGCCTTGGTTTATAGATCTATGAAGTGGGAAGTCTGGAAAGATGGCTCTCTTAAGGAAAGTCCTTCATAGTCGCACATCCTACCTACAGGTGTTTACCCGTAGACTGCCTACTTTTTATAAATAGTTTCCGTTAAGAACGCGATCCTATTTCATCTCAAACTACTTTCTTTTTGTGTTTCCTTTTGGATTAGGTAATACAATCACACGGTTCAAAATTCAAAAAGTCAAAGAGACGAGGTAAAAGTCTTCTTTCCATACTTGGCCCTCAGCCACCCAGTTCCTTGCAGAAGAAACAACCAATGCTAACAGTTTGTTGAATATTTTTCCAAAAAAACTTATGCCTATACAAGCAAATAAGTACTATATATATTTTATTTTTCTTCCTTTTTTACATAAATGGTAAATACTCTGTGTAGTTTACATACTTTATTTTTTCACTGATGTTAGAAGTTGTTCTGTATCATATGAGATGTTTCCTCATTTTTTATGACTGTATAATATTCCATTGTATAATGTATCATTTCATCAGTCCTCTCCTTTTGGACATTTAGGTGGTTTTTTTTTTTTAACCTGATCCTTTATAAAAGCATTGTGCAATGAATAACTTTGTACATTCATCATTTTCCAGATACATGAATACATTTGTGACCTAGATAGAAACATAGCTCTGTTGGGATAGTGACGTGGTTGATGAAATATGTAATTTAATAACCAGTACATAAAAAAATTGGTAAATCATGGTCTCAACAATGCATTTCTAGAATTCCATCAACTTTGATGTACGTGTCCCCTACATGCCAGTGTGAGAAAGTGGCATAGTGGAGTTGACACCCTGCTTGATTCTAAAGAAAACCTATGAGAAAATCACATCACCTGGATGGCTGTTTCTTCATTGGAGCCCTAGATGAAGCAAGTGGATTATATGTAGGGACCTTGTCCTAAACAAACAAATATATAAATCTTTGAAGACTGAAATCATACTGCAGAGCGAGACTTTCAATGAGAGGCATATAAGCAATCAGATGGATGGAACAACAGATTTGTGCTTTTCAGCTCTTGCTGACTCCAGGGCATATGCGCACTGGAGTGCTATTTAAGTTGCTATTTTTCTTTTAAATTTTTTGCTAAGCACGTGTACCTGTAGTTGAATTTGTGTAAGATACAACTTTAATGTATTCCCGCTTTACCAATAAGAAAACTAAATCTAAAGGAAGTAAACAGTTTACCGTTTACCGATATTTGCATAACAAAGTGGCACACCTGTGACCAGATCCTACAACCTCTCGTTTCTGACCCAGGGCTTTCTCCAGGACATCACAGGCTCCTAACTGAACCTGTGCTGTAGCTCCAGCAGCAGATCCGAGCACGCTCAGTGGTTAGGGACTGCTTGGGATGCCATTCGCTCAGCGGAGAGCTAGGCTCTAGCTAGAGTTCAGAAAGCAGCAAAGCTGCTTTCTTCCGATGACAAGATAACATTCTATAAGTGATTGTTGAAGTAATCACACAACATGTTGATTAGCAATCAGGAGGGCTCCAAATCAGAATTAAAAGCGATATAGAGGAACACTCTTCCCTAATTGGGACATAGTTGTCACTCCGAGATGAATTTATCAGTCACAGGGACTGGGAGGAAATGAGGATTATCTGGAAATGGGTAGTCGTATGTTCCCCAGTGTTTATGCTGTCACTTAATTTAGCCAGGAAAATCTAAGCCTTAGAAAAAGAGAAGTGATAGAAGCAAGGAATTGAAAAACAGAAGACTGGGGAATGTGCTGCAGTAACTGTTCCCCTGAAGCTGGCATTGCAGCAATGGCCCCCTTTCCCACCACCCCAGACACTCTTAGGGCCTTAACTCTGCTGGCCACCCCCTTCTCTGCATAACTGACTCTTACCCTTCAAGTCGCAGCTTAAATTTTGCTTGTCAAATGTCTACCCTATCTGAGCAGCCCTCTGCCCTCCACTCCACTCCGAGCCCTTATTACCGCCTTCTGTGTGTTTTCTTCAGTGTGTGTGTGTGTGTGTGTGTGTGTGTGTGTGGGGGTTATTGTGTGTCTCCCTGCTAGGTTGGTAGCTTTGTGAGGGCAAAGACTACATCTGTCCTATCCCGTTGTATACACGATGCCTGGTACATAGAACACATCTGTTGATGAATAAATGATCTTGTTGGCTCCCGATTCCCCAATTCCGTAGCTGACCAAACCCGCTCGTACACTGCAATGCTTTCAACAGTAAATTTCTTATATTCGCTAGTTCAGGGTTGGTTTGGCGGAAGATGTGTATGTAATTTATATGCTCATCTTACTGAGAAAAATACTAACTCGTCCACAAGCTCTAACTGCATGTGCAAGGCAGTGTGCTAAATGCCGAGTGAATACACAGGTGAATAATGCAGAGTCTTTATCCCTGAAGAGAAGTAGAAACATTTGTAAACAAATGGCTTTCATACAAGGCAAATGACATAAGTGCTAAATGGAGTTGTACAAGGTTCCGTAGCAGCAATGAAGAAAAGATGATGCATTTTAATTACGAGAAGGGCCTCACAGGGTTGAATTTTCACTTTGGTCTTGAAGATAGAAAAATAGAACCAAAGTCCCTATACGCGGAGACTAGAAATAGAACCAAAGTCCCTATACGCGAATTAATGTTAAGCTTCACTTTTTAAACAGTCCATAAAATAATAATACTGAACACAAAGAAGTCTAGTAAAACATTGTCATAAGGCAGTCTTTAAAAATTTCAGTTACAAATAAGAGTACTCTGACTTTAAACATAACACTTTAAAATTGAGGCTAACCATAGATTAATTGAACTTTTGACTAGATTGGCGCTTTCCAACTAGTTGTTATGTCATGGGTCCAGTCTGCAAATTGGATCGCTAATTTCAGTTAGTCGTCGTTTAGTAATCAGTTAAAATGATTTCTAAGCCATTGGTGGTCTGTAATGTTTGGTTCTCTGGCTGCATCATAAGTTAAAATATAGACGAATGTTTGATGGTCTGATTTGATTTCTTTTTTAAGTTTACTTTTTCTTTCCTACCTTTGTATGTTTTCCTAAGCAATATAGACCTTCTCGTCCCCCTCTTATTAAAAAAATAAAAATAAAGAGAAGCAGCTGCAGCAATGTAGGCTTTAGATTCACAGACCCGATTTCAACAATTTCAACGTGGCCACTTACTAACCACAGTTCTGCCACTTTCCAATTTTGCTACTTCTGACAAAATATTTAACTTCCCTGAGGCTCGATTTCATCTACAAAATGAAAGTACTAATCCCACTCTGTCATTTAACTAGTTTTGTGACCTCAGGCCAATTATTTAATCTGTTTGAACCTCAGTTTTTCCGTATATGAAATGAAATCGTCTTAAATGACATTCTGTGTAGTACAGGGCCTGGCAGTTAATAAGCTAGCAAATGTCGCTTTCCTCTGACCCTCTTCATCTAAACTCTGCGTGTCCTTTCAAGTTTACTTAGCTCTGCCAGCTGTCATCTTTCCTTTGCTAGCTCATAGCAGTCTCCTTTTTTCCAAAGTCATTGCACTCACCGAGTATATCTTGCGTTCTGAAATTGGTATGGATCAGCATTACATTGGGAACTTAGCAAAAATGCGGTTGCTGGGGCCCGTTCTGATCCTGTGGGTTTGGCATGGTGTCTGGGCACCTGTGTTTTCACCTTTCTCCTTCGGATTTTCTTCTGCTCACCGAGGATCATAGTTCCTCACCTATTTATTAATAATTACGTGCTGCTTCTAGGTAGCCCTTCAGATGTTTTAGTTTACACCCCAGATATACTGGAAACTCCACAAAGACACAAAATACCCGTAATAGCACTTAGCTTAGAGGGTGATAAGGTCTGCTTTTTCTTCTTACTGAAGTTTGGATTCAGTTAAGGACTAAGGCTCAGAAGTCAGGTTGACAAAGATTCAAATGGGATTTTACCGTGACTGCCGTTCGGGAGCCGAGGCTGAGGTTCGCAGCAGCGCTGAGCTCCGTAGTGTTGCATTCCTGAAATTGGCACATTTAAACCTCAAGTTCATGTACACAAATAGACCTTGCCCCACCACAATGGCTGTGTGACAGGGAACACACCAGAGCAAATGGCTCCCTTCAGTCCCCCGAATCCCAGATGGAGAGGAGAGAGGAAGTGGCTGAGCCTCTGAATTTCTTCTCAGACTTACCAGACCAGTCACTCCCCGCTACCCGAGGGCGATGGTGACATCAGCCCGAACAGTACTCTGAGGAAGTCTCATGTTCTTGCCCTGAGAGGTGCTAAGGTATTCGTTAATGGGTATTTTAATACCTTGATCACATCAGCATGCTGCGGGTTTTAATACCTAAATGACAAGTACTAAAGTTACAGCTTCGACCAGATAATTTGTGTATATAATTGTGTTAATTATGTTTTGTTATGTAAGAAACCACCCCGAGCATCTTAAAACCCAAGCATTTGTCATCTCATGCAGTCTCTGACGGTTCGGAAGCTGGGCCTGGCTCGGCGGGCTGGGTCCAGTTTAGGGTCGTGGGGCTGCGGTCTTCTGAAGGCTGCCTTCGTGTCCTCGAGCATGGCAGCGGGCTTCCCCCGGAGCAAGTGTCTGAGAGAGGTGGAACCAGCGCCAGAGGCGACACACCATCACTTGTTGCACAGATGCCTGACCTCATGCGGGAGCTCGTCCCAGTCCCCAGTTACGTCTCCCAGCCAGGGTGTCTGGAATGCACGCCTTGGAGGCCGCTGCCGCAGTGAACATCATGGAACATGTTGCGTTGATTTGGTGACATTGCTTCATTTGAGAGCAAGTAATTCAACAATGTTTAATTACTGAACCATTAAAATTGTTAAAATGTCAATGGTAGTCGCGTGAGATAGTTGTCTTTTTGTCTACATGAGTGTGTAATTTCCTAGTTGGAGGGTAAGTTGAGAGGATGATTTTCCGCCCCTGGCCCGTCCATCCCATGTAGTTGCACCTAAATCAGACGTCCGAGTAGTACGGTCAGGGAGGGACCGCTTAGTCTGCAGGATCTCCCGGGCGGCCCGCGAGAGAGCAGGCGGTCCACAGGCGGGCTTACCGTCACGTGACTGTAGCTAGGATTTTGACTTCACTGCAGATTAATCATTTATTTCTGGTCTCCCGAGAGGTATTTCGTAAAGTCTGAGCCCAGCTTCTGATTTATTCAAGTGAGGTTTTTTGCTGGGGTAATCGGGTTGGGTGGACTGGGCGGCCAGGGAGGGTCATTACCTCTCTGAAATACTCCATAGGCCCAAAGGAGTTTAAAATGATTAGTTAAGTGAGCACAGATGCCAGAGCACTGAAGAAGTTCAAGTAAGTGAAAGAAAATGGTCAAAAATAATTAAACTTTTAAAAAATTCTACACATAAGTGAGATCATGTGATATTTGCCTTTCTGTCTCACTTATTTCACTGAGCATAATGCCCTCTTAAGTTCATCCATGTTTTCCGCAAATGGCAAGATTTCGTTCTTTTTCATGGCTGAGTAATATTTCGTTGTATATATGTACCTCATCTTTATCCATTCATCCATTGATGGACACTTAGGTTGCTTCCAGCACAGGGAATATAGTCAATAATATTGTAATCACTTTGCACAGTGACAGATGATTACTAGACTTACGTGGCGATCACATCGTAAGGCATATAAATGTTCAATTGCTATTTGTACATCTGAAACTAATATTGTATACCAACTGTACATTAATAAAAAGTTTAAAAATAATAACCATTTTATTTTATTTATTTCATCATATGAAACGAACTTATTTCACTCATTTCATTTTATTTTATTATGAACCCATATATAGGATGAACTCATTTTCATCATAGTTTAAATTTCATGTAATATACTAGATAATTTCAGGCTTCGTAAGATAGCAAAAAAAAAACTGGAATGTTAAGTTAAAGGGATCTTGAACTGTTCATTGAAGTAAAGAATATAAAATCCATTTGTATAAAAAAGTACTCTATTTTTAATGCTTTCCAATACTGTGGACAAGACAATAATTTGAAGATTATGGCAGAAAATTTTCTAAGGTAAATCGACAGTGCCTAAATGTTCTTTGGAATTCTAGCCATAAACATTGTTGGGTCAGTTTGCATTTTAAGATGCTAAAAGAATTGCATTGTTTAAAGAATTTATACATTGCATTGTTTAAAGAATTTATACATTCTGAAAGACCAGTTCTAGAAGCCCTAATACAAGTAAGGTCAAATTTTGTATTCTCTATTAAAGCTGTGACTACACAGATAGATGAGCATGTAGCACACATGACCCGGCACCAGACCAGCCAGCTCATCTGGCTCTTATAATTTCAGTCGCGCAGGCATGTTTGACAGCAGCTCTTACCCTCAAGTATTAGGAGGTGCTATTTTGCTAATCAGGAACGAAATTTCAGAGAATTCATTTTACTTCGCAAAGGTAGTTTGTCGTGATTAATCAATAAAATGATGTTTGCTTTAGGTGTTGATTAGCTTTAAGACGCGGTCTCCCATGAATTCTTACAGTAGGTGAGAGGCGGGGGAGAGTATAACCCCGGAAAGTTGCTCCGTTAAGTCTTCAGAATAATAGGTGGCCGTTACAGGGGAAAAAATCTTGGAATAAATTGAGTGTTTTCTGAAAATGAAAAGGCAGAGAGTTATAGGAAAGTTGGGAAATGTTAATTTTAGGATATTGTGCCAGGAATAATAAATATATGTGCTACCCTCAAAAGCTTTCCTTCCAGGACAGAAGAATGAGTTAAATGGCATGGCAATGAATCAATAAAATCCATCCTATAAGACAGCTTTTTTTCCCTAAAAGTAATTAATAGAGACCAAAGAAGCATGATAACCAAGTGCAATGCAAAGACGTTGATTAAATCCTGGTTTGAAAAAAAAAAATGCTATGCGACACATATTGGGGGAATTTGAATATGCCCGGCTATAGACTGTATTGGGGATATATTTTATCTTCCTAGGTGTGTTAATGGTTATTATGGTCATGTAGGAGAACGGCCTTTTCATAGGAGGTATATCCGAAGCGTATTTAGGGGCAAAATGATCTTCACTATTTAGAAATGCGTGTGTGCGCATGTATGGCTACATATGTTCATACAGGAAAAACACGATAGTGTCAAATGTTGAATCTCTGTGGTAGACAGAAGGGGAGTTGTACTGTAAGCTTTTCTCCATGTTTGAATATGTAAAAGAAGAAGTCGAGAGAAAAAAATCCCCTCCAGACAGTGTTCTCCTTACTCGGCTTTGCAAAGGCCTAGAGAGGGCATGTCACCGTCTCGTTCCTAGCTGTTAGCTCTTGAATCCAGGCCAGTCAGGGTTTCATTCCCCCCGTCCCATCAAAACGGCTGTCACATCAGCCTTGGCATCCATGTCGCCAAATCGGGTGGTCGTTTCTTGGTCCTCGTTTGGCCTTTCGACCTCTCAGCAGCGTTTGCCTCGGCTGATGATGCTCCTGTCCGTTCTCCCCCTCCTCAGGCTTCTTCCCCTTCTCGGCGTCTTCTGCTGGCTCTACCTCCTCTGCACGGTGGGACCCCTCACCGCTCTCCTCAGTTGGCATGCTCTCCCCAGACAATCTTATCCTGTCCTATAGTTACTGCATAGAGTTCTCTTAGCAGGCGTCCCAGTTTACATCTGCAGCCCCAGCCTCTCCCGTAAACTTCAAAATCCTACGTCCACGCGCCCACCTGGTATAGTCACTTAACACCAAGTAGGTAAAATTTCAAATTTGATATGTGCAGTACTGAACACTTGAGTCCCATCAGTCCCTTCCGCTCACCCCCAAACTAAACAAAGCACCTGTTGCCTGCCTACTACTCCCACCCTCCTCATCCCAATACAGGGCACCTCATTCTTGCAGTTGCTCAGGTGAGAAACGTCACCATCTTTCCCTCATGCTGTCCATTTAATCCCTCAACAAATATGATCAGCTCTACTTGTCGAATATAACCCGAGTCCAAACGCTTCTCCAGCTCTTACCACTACCCTCTTAATCTGAGCCACTCACTGTCTTTTCACAGATTACAAGTTTCTCAACCTTGGCACCACTGACATTTGGGGCCGGTAATTCTTTTGAGAGACACTGTGCTCTCCTGTATACTGTGAGATGCTTAGCAGTACCCCTGGCCTCTGCCCACTAGATGCCAGTAGCAACCCCCTCCTCCACAGGTGTGACACCCAAAACATCACCGAACATTGCCAAAATGTCCCTGGGAGGCAAAATTGCCTCCAGTTGAGAACCATTGGGTACACCGCAGCCTCCTGGCCTCCCTGCTTCCTCGCCTGTCCCCTACAGTTTACCCTCCATCTAGCCACCAAGTTGTCACATAAACACATAGATCATTTCATGCCTTTGCTTAAAACTTTCCAGTGGCTTCCCATCTCATTAGGATCAAATCTGTAACTGCCTACAGATTCCTTCTGTGCGCGCGCACACACACACACACACACCAGTTGAAGAACAGCTTTTTCTCATGCAAAGCTGTTTTTTTTTTGTTTTTTGTTTTTGAACAAAGTGCGAAAGGGCGCCTCTTCCACTAGGTGGATGCAGCCCACTTTCCCTCCCTTATTTTTCTCTGCTGCATCATTTATCACCACCTGACATGTTATATTTGTTGAATGAATGGCAGGGTGAGAAGCACAATTATTATAATGCATACAAGATGTACAATTTTAATAATATATGCAATTGTAATAATGTACCAAGATTAAGTGCTGCAATTTCAAGAAAGACTTAGCACCTAACCTAGCCCCAGAGAGTGCTGAAAGGTCTGGGAGAAACGATGCCCGACTAGGACCTGGCCCGGTGGTGCAGAGGAGTGAAAGGCGTTGCCAGCAGAGGGAAGAGAAAGCGGGGAGCGGACGATTAGTTTTGAACTGGCCCGAGGTCGCTCCATGTGACCGACCATCGGCAGTTAAGAGGCACGAGTCTTGCTCTCGGGAGAGACATCGTCGTGATCATAGACACAGATCTGACAATACACAATAATGGGAGAATGTTTACACGTCAGCATTGGAATGAAGGCCTCGGAATTTGGTATGACAAACTAAAGAAATTCCCTGATCGGATGCCACAGAGAAAAATGCCAAGGGGGCCCCCGGTGGCGAGGACTGCCAATTTTCTCCCGGACCGGGGGACGAGCAGGGCGGGGTCGTCTGGTCGCGTGCACCTTGGAGCCTGTGCCCTTGCTTTAGTCAAGTTTAAGCTAAATAATTGCCCTTCCGCAGGGCTCAGCGAGGTGTTGGTTGCATCAGACACACGGAGCCTGCTGGCTGTGACTGGTCACAGAGGTGCTCAGGTTACTTGAACTTCTGTGCTAGAAAAATCAGTTTTTCAAACTTGGAAACCTTTGGAGAGAGAAACTTCAAAGTATGGATTAGGAAATGTTCTTTCTCGTCTCATTCTTAGGCTTTTAATTGGGCAGAGTCAGCTAACGTGTTTTTAGTTCAACTGAAGTAGTCATCTGCGGTCCACATGCAAAACTGAGTGGCTCTAAAAAATGGCTTATCTCTCGTGCTTCTGTAGGTGACTGAAGTTCCGCTGGCCTCACCTGCTGCGGGGTGAGATGGCTGCACCGCAGGTTCAGGCCGAGGTGTGCGTGTCACCTCACAGCCTGTCCTGGGACCAAAAGCGAAGGGCTCCAGGGCTGCATGGGCCTTCTCCTGAGACGGCCAGAGGCCTCTGCGTCCCACCACACTGTTATGAGTGCAGATGAAGCCGTGTAAACCCCGCAGCAAGGCCAAGCAAAGTGGGTGCCTTAGCATCGCCGTTTTTAAAATGAGGCCACTGAAGCTGAGCTCGAGCCATTTGACCCAACAGGCCAGCCACGGGGCCAGATGTGAGTTCTGCCCCCTCCCTGGCGGCAAGCTCGGTGATGGTGGTTTATCTGCGCCTACTTCCTCTTCTGTAAAGTGGGGCCGACACTCCTATGCAGGATTATTTTTAGGGGAGAGCACCCAGCAGCGTGCACAGTAGGGAGCAGGTGCTCGAACCGCCAGCTTCAGCCCCTTCCTCTTTCTCGTCTCAGGTTCCTCTGTTAGACGAGGAAGAGTTATGCGCACGCTCTCCTCATCACTTTAAATCTCGAATGACCTGGACCAGAGAGATTGCGAAAGGGGATCGTCGTTCACACGCCAGCTGCACAGCAGTGGCTAAGAGCGTCCGTCAGACTCAGTTGAAGACTGCTGTCTTCGCCGTTCCACCCTAAGGTGTTCATGGCTGACGCTCACTTCGTAGAAGACCCTTCCAGAGGTCACGTATGTTTGCAGAGGAAATAAGTGCCAGCGAAGGAACTGGATGGAATCTCAGGTTCTGTGGCCCGCCAGTGAGGAGGCTGTGATCAGGAAACGGGTCTCTCCGTGGGGCTCCCTGTGGTCCGCCTGCCGCCATGGGCGGGCCTCGGCAGATCAGCAAGCAAATCACCACACTTAGTGTATAATTTATAGATTTGGGTTTGCATCGAAAAAAGAGAGATGCCTTTTAATAAATTCAGATCATCATACTCCGTTATTCATTTGCATATATGACATTTAGATAAACACAGGTGCAGTCACTGTACTATAAATGCAAACTACGGCGCTGACAACTTGGGGTTTGGGCCTGTTATGGGCTGACCTGTGTCCCACCCCACCCCCAAATGCGTGTGTGGAAGCTCCAACCCCCAGTACCTCAAAATGTGACTATATTTGGAGATAAGATCTTTAAAGGGGCGATTAAGTTGAAATGAAATCTTTATGGAGGGCCCTAATCCAGTATGGCTGGTGTCCTTATAAAGAGGTTAGAGCACAGACCTGCACGTGCACAGGCCCCCCATGAGAAATCGAGACACCTTGACCTTGGACTTCCAGTCTCCAAAAGTGCAAGAAAATAAATTTCTGTTATTTCGGCCTCAGTCTGCGGTGTTTCGTTTTGGCAGCTCTACCAAGCCAACACAAGGCCCATTTTTCACCCTTCCGCATGATGTGTAATATCTGTCATCTTTCAAAACCAAAGACTTCTTGGTATAGGAAAACAAATCAGGAATGGATTATAGAAGCCTATTCCTACAGAGCAATCAGATTGTTATACGACCTGGTCCTTGAAACAGACTGGATTCAAAGTGCCTTCTTACCCTTTGTCCTACTCAACCAAGGTCATGACCCTTCCCTTCCGTCTCTCTCCTCTTTGCCTGCCCCGTTCAGCACACGTGCACACCCGGCTGCTGGCTCTCACCCCTTCGGCCCTAGTCGTTTCTGCCATGTTCTCTCAACAAGCTGTCATTACCTTTCCTAAGCAACAGGAAACTTCCATGTTGTTTTCCTGTGTTCACTTTGTAAACACGTGAGGAGCCCAACAGAAGGAGGAGCGAGGGCCTGAGCACTCAGAGAGACACGTCCATCGCCACTCACCTTACATACACCATCTCCTTCAATGAGAAAGCAGCAGTGGCCTGACTCAGGCAAAGAGAAGGAAGAGCGACCATAATAGCCTTGTGACATCACTTGGACTTTGAGTCTCCGGCCATTGCCCTACATTTTATACACAGCTCTGCCATTATCAGACCCACAGTACCTGGTGGGGATGAAAAGTATTTAAATCTCCAGATACAGATCACTCTGTGAGATGTGGGAGCAGCATATCCTCAAGGTATCCCTGTGGAATGGCCTTGGAAGTAGCATGAGGGACGAGTGCTTCTGAGAGCCTGTCATCCATCAGTGATTTGCATGTCCGTGTCCCCTTGTTCGGAGAGTAACCGAAGGGAAAACCGTCTGGACTATTGTAATAGTACTGTCAAGCAGGGACAGTAGCTCTAAGGACACCAGAAGCACACCTGGTCTGGTGTAAAACACCTTCCACACAGTCACGAAGAGAATGTGAGGTAGTTTCCCTGGGCTTACACTTCTGAAGAAAGGCGCCCAAGGGGATAGAGACTCGTTGGCCCTGCATGCCAGGGTCAGCCAGCCATGGCCACGGGCTCAGCTGTGGACCAGGGCCAGTTTTCCTATGTCCCTTGTGCTGAGAAAGAATTTTATGTTCAAAGAGTTGTTAAAAAGTCAGACTATGTGGCAAAGGTTTATGTGATCCACAACGCCTAAAATCTTTGCTATCCGACTCTGCAGAAAAGTTTGCCGTGCCTCGCACGTGGTCCTGGGAGATCTGTCACCTATCTTCTGTTGGAAGACGGGTGGTGAGCTGTGAACAGTTAAGAGGACTCAGTGTGGCCACGTGGTTGTCCGTGGCGAGGTCTGCGGGACAGAGCCTGTCCTGGGCCTCGTCTGTGCCCCGGGGGGCTTGCTGGCAGACTGTGCTGTTCCTTGGCTTTGAGGCATGAAAAATCTGTCTTCACGTTCGCATGGCACTTTCCCGTGTTCACCTCTGCCTCTGCCCGCGGTGCCCCTTTATGTGGGGTCGCAGTCGTACTGGGGTAGGGCCCACCCCTACAGCCTCATCTCCACTTGATCACCTGCCACCTCGCTTTCCAAGCAAGGTCACATCCGCAGGTCCTGGCGATCAGGGCTTCGGCACCTTTTGGGGACCTAGTTCAACCCGCAGTGTTTTCTAAGCCTGTGCTTTACAGATGAGAACACAGAGGCCAAGAAAGTGTAAAGAAGTCATTTCAGGTCCTGCAACGACCTCGAGGCAGCACGAGTCTTCACACGCAGGCCCTCTGTCCGTCCGGGGTGTGTTCACCTGCGCGCTCCCACCGGACACGCAGCTGCCTAGGGCCGTTACTCCCGCCAGCCCTTACAGGCCTGCCACCAGTCACAGAACAGTGAGCTGTCCTGTAGGTGGCTCCCAGTGAGTCATCATGTCCCTCGCGGGGACGAGCGCATCACGCACTCGTTTTCGGTTAACCGCCTTCGTGTGTTCAGAAAGGGCTGGCCAGAGGCCCGTTGTCACCCGGGGCGCGCTTCCCCGTGCAGCACGAGCTGGTCCGGGTGGCGGGACGTTGCCTGTGTCGGCTTTGTGTGGGGGCTCTTCCAGGGAGCCTAGGCCCGCAGGCTCACCTGCTTTGGACCTTTGACGAACCCCTCCTGCAAGCCGTGGTCCCCATCGCCTTGAAAGAAGGGCTGAGGTGTTCCGAGCCATCCTGCAGTTCTAGGACTCCACACTGAGTCTGTGGCTGATGGGACCGTCTGGCGGTGCCCGTTGGTCAGGGACGGTGCGTTAGCTCTGCACTAAGGAGCGCATGGGAAACCTCTGTGCAGACAGACTTCCCTGGATGACCTGGAGTGGCCCGCGTGGGTGTTAATTGCGGGCCCGCGTGTCTGGTGACAGATACCGTTCACAGAGCTAGCTCTCTGTGGACACATTCTAGCGTATGCTCCATCACAGGAGGGGGGGATAGTGCCAGGCTGTCGTATTTTCCATTTCAACTACTGGCCAGGTTTCTGAGCGAAGACCTAAATGTGCGAGGTTTTTCCCAGAGGTAACCTCACGCGTCCTGTCATCGGTGTCCCGAGGACTGGTGTCAATTGCGCCTCTTCCCACCCCCTGGTGATTTCTCTCTCCTGCAGAGTGTGCGGTGCTCAGCCTGCAAGGTGGCGCCTTGTCATTCGTGTCCCTGGGAAGCCCCCATCCTAAGTAGCACTGACCATGGGACCGCGGGACCGTGGGACATGCGGAGGTGGCCGTGCTTTGACACTGTTTTCCCTCGAATGTGACTAACTTAGGTGAAGGCTGCAGCGCCTGGGCTTCACCAGCCGTTCCTACTGGGAAAGGTGCAAATCACCTCTACTATTTTATTTGGAAATAAATGCAATATTTTAAATAGATTTTCTTAAAAAGAAGTTAGCATGTTTGAAAGATGTAAATGAAACACAAATACGATTATTTATATGGGACTTGACATTTTTATCAAGTATCTAAACACAGTGGAAAAGACAGAAGAACAAGGTAGAACTGTTGGAGTTGGCCATCTTTACAGAATTTGCCCAGAAAAAGAATGTCTTATTTTGCTTTCTCGTTTTTATTTTTTATTTGAAAGTAATTTCAAACTTACACATAAGTTGGGGGAAAAAACCACGAAGAACACCTGTATGCCTTTACTGTTCACGCTCCTGTGCGCGCTTGCTCTCTCGGTGCAGGTGTTGGTAGTACACACACACACGCAGTGCTGCTTCTAAATCATCTGAGGGGAGCTCACACGCATCGTAGCCCTACACCCCTAAATTCTTAAGTGTATACTTCGGAAGAATTACAGTTAAACTTCCGTAAGGTAGCCCTGTACTTGACTGCTTGTAATCCAGTTTGGTCACGTGATCCAACCATCCCCCCCCACCTCACCCCGCCCAGGACTGAGGATAGGGTCATGAGTTAGTTGTGTATCTTTTGTCTCTTTTCATCTGTAGCATTTCCACAGACTGTCTTTGTCTTTGGCATTGACATTTGGGAAAACCACGGGCCCCTCCCGGCTCTTTAGCAGAGCGTTTCTCATTCGGGGCTTGTCTGCTGTTTCCTTGTGCTTGGACTCAGTATCTTTTTAAGTGTTCTAAAGTAAGAAAACAATATGCCATTCGAAGAATCAATTTAAAGCAAGATTTAGGTCATGTTTAGTTGAAAGTCAAAATGGAAAACCAAAACCTGTTATAGAATCAACCTCTTATAAAATGTTTAAAATAAGAGAGTTTTTGATCTTTCCTGTCACCGTATTGATTGATTGGCTCAATGACTAGACTTTAAAAAGTCAAGAAGTGTCTTGGCAGTGGGGTGGCCTTAGGCGGCCCCCCAGAAAGCCAGTGCTGTCTTCCTGTGGAAACCCAGGATTTTCTTCCTACGACTGCTAAATTTGTTCAGCAGACGCTATTATATTTTTATTATCCGCCAGACGCCGGAGTGGATCGTGGGAATGCAGAGACCGTAACCAGGCCGTGTAGGGAAAGTCCACCAGAGAGGCCAGCACCCACCGGGACAGGAGGAGCCGCTGCTGGGAGCGCAGTCGAGACTGCCTGGGGTAGGGGAGCCTAGACCCTTCTACGCCCCAGGAAATCCCAGTAGCTGCTGTGAGAGTCACATCCACCTTCAAGAAAAGCTTGCCTTGCTGCCGTTTGGCATTTTCGCCTGTTCTGGTGCGTTAAAAATGACCGAGTCCTGGTGAACACGTCAGTGCAGACCGTCCCTTCAAGAGACTGGGGGATAAGATAAAGTATTTCTTCTAACGTTTGAATTCTTGAGTCATCGCGGTTGTTTTATGCTGCATGAAATGCCCAGGAATTTACCCGAGGAAAGATAATAGCACCTAATTTTTAATTACGTGTCTGTTTATTTCTGTATCATTCCCAACGGTGTCACAGGTGAATGTTTGACATTAGTTTAAGGTGAAAAGTGTCTTTTAAATCTGAAGATAAAACAGCTTTGCGTCTTCTGGTGCTGTGATCACAGTAATGGCTTTGTTCCCGACCCCACGTGGCAGTGTCCCAGGCAACTGATTTCACCTGGCGACTAACGCATTCGCAGCCACTCAACTTTGTGCCTCTGTTTCTGTGAGGAGTTGTCATTATGTGTGGCTGGGTTGCCTAAAATACTATAATTTAACCCTGGAAATAACATGCTGCTTTGCCGAAGCTGGGGTAATTTCTAATAAGAGTATCACTAAAGATAATTTCTGTTTTTTCCAAACATAACACGGGGAAATGAGTGTGGTTGTACTGTGTTCCACAACCACAGTAGATGTTCTTTATCTTTAAATTACCTGGGAAGACCGATAATTTTCTGATAATACTGATAATGTAGTTCTCAGTATTAGCATAGATACAATGTAGTAGCTATCTCCTCTAAATACTATTTTATATTTCGTTAATACAATAACTAAATACCAGGCCAAAGCAAAGAAGCTGTGATTTCATTTTGTCAGAAATAGGACTTTAAAGGCACCTAGAGAACAGGAAGTTTTCAGAAAGACCCATAAACCTAATATAAGGCTGGGAAAGATTTTTTTTTTTAAGTGGCTATCTGTATGTCCTTGTTTCTATGTTGGTAAATACTGACCATAAAGAAGTATTTTATCGACAAATATATATTTGAATTAAAATAATTCTGTGATATGACATCCAAATAAGCTGACTAGTTTTGATAGTTTTCTTTCTCTTAAAATCGAGAGGCAAGGAACATAGATACTTTTCACCCATGCAGTTTAAATGCAGTTAACTACGGCATATAAACATAATTGATCTTTCAAACCACCTTAGTTGTTGAGTTGCCTGAATTGGGACGGCACCGTGAAGTATAAGGTAAGCGCCGATTCTCGTTGCAAATGGAATATGAATGACTTAGAGGTTCTTATTTATGTCGTTAATACAGTTT
>NW_011888833.1:433485-440923 GCF_000151845.1 Pteropus vampyrus
TGGCTCAATGACTAGACTTTAAAAAGTCAAGAAGTGTCTTGGCAGTGGGGTGGCCTTAGGCGGCCCCCCAGAAAGCCAGTGCTGTCTTCCTGTGGAAACCCAGGATTTTCTTCCTACGACTGCTAAATTTGTTCAGCAGACGCTATTATATTTTTATTATCCGCCAGACGCTGGAGTGGATCGTGGGAATGCAGAGACCGTAACCAGGCCGTGTAGGGAAAGTCCACCAGAGAGGCCAGCACCCACCGGGACAGGAGGAGCCGCTGCTGGGAGCGCAGTCGAGACTGCCTGGGGTAGGGGAGCCTAGACCCTTCTACGCCCCAGGAAATCCCAGTAGCTGCTGTGAGAGTCACATCCACCTTCAAGAAAAGCTTGCCTTGCTGCCGTTTGGCATTTTCGCCTGTTCTGGTGCGTTAAAAATGACCGAGTCCTGGTGAACACGTCAGTGCAGACCGTCCCTTCAAGAGACTGGGGGATAAGATAAAGTATTTCTTCTAACGTTTGAATTCTTGAGTCATCGCGGTTGTTTTATGCTGCATGAAATGCCCAGGAATTTACCCGAGGAAAGATAATAGCACCTAATTTTTAATTACGTGTCTGTTTATTTCTGTATCATTCCCAACGGTGTCACAGGTGAATGTTTGACATTAGTTTAAGGTGAAAAGTGTCTTTTAAATCTGAAGATAAAACAGCTTTGCGTCTTCTGGTGCTGTGATCACAGTAATGGCTTTGTTCCCGACCCCACGTGGCAGTGTCCCAGGCAACTGATTTCACCTGGCGACTAACGCATTCGCAGCCACTCAACTTTGTGCCTCTGTTTCTGTGAGGAGTTGTCATTATGTGTGGCTGGGTTGCCTAAAATACTATAATTTAACCCTGGAAATAACATGCTGCTTTGCCGAAGCTGGGGTAATTTCTAATAAGAGTATCACTAAAGATAATTTCTGTTTTTTCCAAACATAACACGGGGAAATGAGTGTGGTTGTACTGTGTTCCACAACCACAGTAGATGTTCTTTATCTTTAAATTACCTGGGAAGACCGATAATTTTCTGATAATACTGATAATGTAGTTCTCAGTATTAGCATAGATACAATGTAGTAGCTATCTCCTCTAAATACTATTTTATATTTCGTTAATACAATAACTAAATACCAGGCCAAAGCAAAGAAGCTGTGATTTCATTTTGTCAGAAATAGGACTTTAAAGGCACCTAGAGAACAGGAAGTTTTCAGAAAGACCCATAAACCTAATATAAGGTTGGGAAAGATTTTATTTTAAAGTGGCTGTCTGTATGTCCTTGTTTTTATGTGGGTAAATACTGACCATAAAGAAGTATTTTATCGACAAATATATATTTGAATTAAAATAATTCTGTGATATGACATCCAAATAAGCTGACTAGTTTTGATAGTTTTCTTTCTCTTAAAATCGAGAGGCAAGGAACATAGATACTTTTCACCCATGCAGTTTAAATGCAGTTAACTACGGCATATAAACATAATTGATCTTTCAAACCACCTTAGTTGTTGAGTTGCCTGAATTGGGACGGCACCGTGAAGTATAAGGTAAGCGCCGATTCTCGTTGCAAATGGAATATGAATGACTTAGAGGTTCTTATTTATGTCGTTAATACAGTTTAAGAATCGATTAGGTTGTCTTAAATTTAAAAATCCTTGTTGCTTTGCAGAATGCAAAGTGTTTTTAATATCCTTAGCACAATCTAGTACATCAAATTACAGAGTGAGTCTTTTTTTAAATCAAAACTGGTCGAATATTGGAAATTTCATATGACTCAACCATGAAATGGGTTTCTTTGCAATGTGGCTTCTGCCTCCCTCTCTGTTCTGCTATCCTGCCTCGGTCCACCTTGAACTTCTTTCGACAGCATTAAATAGCTTGTCATGTCCCTGCTCACATCTGACTTCAACAATTTAGGGTTGCACTGTCCAGCTTGGTAGCCACTACCTGCATGTAGCTATTTAAATTACAGTTTAAATACATTAAAATTAAATGGAAAATCCCGTTCCTGTCGCACTTGCCGTGTGTCAAGGAGCCAGGAGCCACACGTGACTGCTGGCTACCTCGTGGGACAGTGCAGGTATCAGATGCTGAGATCACCGCACGAAGTCGCACCGGACTTAGAGCCCTCTGTTCTGCTCGCTGCCACCACCACTATTTGAAGCCTACTTGTTCTTCGAGATTTATATCGTGTCATGTAATGCAAGAAACATTTCCAGCCAGTCCTGTTTGTTCCCAGTTTCTGGGGTGGGGTCCTCTTTTACGCTGGCATTTGGCCTTTATGATCAGCACTTTACTGTGTGGAGATTTTGGTTTCCGTACATGTCTTCCCTTCTGGACGGGACGTTTGTCAAACTTCACCTTCTAAACACTTCTTGAGTCCATCCACTTCACTCTAAAGACAGTGGAAATAGTTTAGTCTTAGAAATCAAACATCTCCTTTTGAATCCTGGCCCGCCCACTTACTATCTTTGTGACCTTCGTTTTCTCTATAAAATAAAAGTGGCAAACCTGGCGTTCGACGTTATAATCACAGGTTGTAACGGACTGGATGCGTGTGCGCTTCCACAATTCGAGTGTTGACATCTCACCTCCCTCCCCTCACGTGGTGCCGTTAGGAGTCGGGAGGCTTTGGGAGGTGATCAGGTCACGAGGGTGGAGCCCTCGGGAACGGGATGGGTGCCCTGACGATACAGAGCCCAGAGAGCTCTCTTTACGCTGTGGGGACACAATGAGAAGACAGCAGTCTGCAGCTGCAAGAGGGCTGTCCCCAGAACCCGCCCACGCCGGCGCCCTGATCTCGGACTTGCAGCCCCGTGAGAAATACACATATGGAAAAGAACAATAAAGTTATTTTTTAAAGATAAAAATGCGGCATAGAAGGGAACGAGCACATAAAAATTTTAAAATATAACCAAGTTTTCTCCTTTCTGACCTATTTTTAAATAATTAATTTTTATGAAATTAATTATTCTTAAACAATTATACATCCAGCCTCCTCGGTTCTTTGTTTCATGGAAAGAGAGACTCTAATGAAAAAATTGGGGGACTACACAGACACCCATTTGCAATCTGAAGATTTCGGGGTGTATCCTTACAAAACGGGTACTTCGTAGCTGATGCGACCAGCCGGGTATCCAGCTCCGCATCCGCGTGTGACGTTTCCTTGTGGTCGTCCACTGCCACTGTCCTAATCCAAGCCCTCGCGACCACAGAATCTAGCTGACGTCCCAGACTCCAGCTTCTCCGTGTTAATCCATCCTCGATGCCAACTTTACAGATCTGTTACTTCCTTGCCTATTTTTTTAACCGTCTGTTTCCTGCATTATCGTTGTACCCTTGGCGTCAGCTCTGAGACCTTTCGTGTCTGGCTCTTCCTTAACGGCCAAACCTCTTAACCACGTACCTTCCCAGCATCCCTTCTTGCTCCGTTAATTTGCTGTGCTCAGTCCAACTGCCCAGTTTTCAGCGGTATTGCACCCTGGGCCCTGGCCGGGAATTCCTTTTTCTTGCTCACACACGCTCCGCCTGTCCATCCTTCAAGGTCCAACCCGTCTCATCTCCATTAAGCTTTTCATGACATTTTTGGTTTTTCGGAATCTAACTTTTCTGTCCTTCATGATTTTCAAATAATATATTGTCTTTGCTTAAATGTGTGTATGTAATTGCCTTTCCATGTTGCTACGTAATATTTTTTAATATACATTCTCATTATTTTTTATTATCTAATTTGTATTAATGTTGTTTTGCAAGAATAGATACTGTACTCTTTATCATATGCTGAGCACATGAAAAATCTTTTAAAAATATTTGTTCAACAATAATTGTGATAAGTAGGGATGGAAGACATGACAGTATATGATGGTCATTTTCATAGGACTTTTGTTTTGCTCGTGAATGTTTTTTTCTTTCACATAGCTGTAGAATAGCTTCTCATTCTCACACTCACTTTTTTCCAGGAGATTAGTCACCACTTACTGAGCTTCTAGAAGGTGTTTTGTACTGGGCTCTTAATAGCTCCCTCATTATCAGTTTATTCCTCAGAAATATGTCTCCGTTAGTATTTTTCCAGACTGTTCTTTTTACAATAAAAGGAAACCCTATTATGTTATTGTTTCTAATGATGGAGTGATGTAAGAACTGATATAATAATAGCCCTATATGAATGAGTAATTTTATATGAATATCCCATAGTGTATAAGTATCATGAATCATTAGTATTTCGCATTGTAATGAACTTTATTAGGAGATATAAAAGATATACCTGCACCCCAAAAAACATTCTAGTACATATAGATCTAAGTTGTTTAATAAAATGTTCCCTAAAGGTAGTGTGAATTCACTTGAAAGACCACACCGGTCTCATTCATATTACATTTCAGTATATATGAATATATTCATTCTAATTATTTATTAGAAAATAAATAGTTCTAATTTCAAATTATTATTTGGACGGTAGACTTCGTAGTTAACGGAAGCACATCATAGTGTAACGGCACCATTCACACAGTGTTGCCGTGCAAATGCCACTTTTTCATGGCCTCACTTAATCCTCACGACACTGAGATCATTGTCCCTATGTCACCGATGAAGAAACTGAGATTTAGAAAAATTCACGTTCCCTAAAATCTGTCAGCCTATACATGATAAAACTGGTTTAAAAAACAAGTTTCTTGACTCCAAAACTAAGTCCTCTGACTTTGAACCTCGTACTTTGAGTCACAATGGCTACGCCCCACAGCCCGTGTGCTACAAGAGGCACATTTCGTGCTTTGGAAATAGAGAAAGAGCACTTTGTCCATCCTCATTCAAAGGGGACGCCTGGGAGTGCCCGGCAGTGGGGACAGCATTAGCAAAGGCATGAGGTGTGAAACAGTATGGTGTGTGTAATAGAAATATGGAAATTTGGTATTAGCTTTATTCATTTAGTATTTCCCTTTAGGTCATTTTGAACTAGGAGGCGACAAGGGTTGTGGCCAGGACCTTGCGACAGGCATGGGCCTTCGTCTAAGATGAGTTCTGATCATTTTTCCGACATTAGAGCTGGGTGACCTTGGGCAGGTTCTTCTGTCTGTCTGAGCCTAGTTTTTTTTATCTGTAAAATGGGGAAAGTGTTACTGCTCTAAGTTGTTAGGCTTACACGATACGTACATGGAAAAGATTTATCACAGTGGAACATAAAGTTAGATATTGTTGAGAATAGATTCAGTTCTGAGTGGCAGAAAACCCTAAATGATGGTGCCTTCACGAGTTAGAAGTTTATTTCTTTGACCACATAAGACTGCAGAGTGATCCAAGCCTGACATAACAGCCCGAGAAATCAGAGAACTCAACTGTGGCTTGTTGCTGTGCCGTCTTTGGCCTCAGACTCATGGTTGAAGATGGTGGCCTTTGCATGCTAGTATCAGGATAAAGAAAGGTGTGGGGGGAACAAAGGAGAAGTCATGATATGTGCTCTTTCTCTTCAGCGTCGGTATCCTGAAGGTGTCACACGACACTTCCATCTCCACTAGAATTTAGTGACTCAGCTACACTGAGCTCCAGGGGAAGCTGAGAAATGCAGCCTACTCAGCAGCCAGGGCTTTGACTGCCAATATTTGAGCTAAAATTTGTATTATAATGTAACATGGGGAGATCCTTTGCCACATACTATGTTTATGAGGTTACATGATTATGATTTTGTTGACACCGATATTGGTTTGGCTCATTGTTTTTACAAAGAAATGATCCTAAGTGGAACACAAGGAGAAGCCCTAGTTTGAACAAACTAGAGACGTTATATTTCTTAATGTCGATCTATGTTTTAGGGAAGAAAAATCATCCTACAAGGTAAAGTTTTTAAAGAAAATCAGTTTAACAGTTTAATCACGATAACGAGTGAGAAAAGAATTTTTAGTAAATTTATAACAACAAATGCTAGAACAAGCATTTATTCACTGTATGAAGATAACACGGTGATGTTATTTATCGAAGGAAGTAGGGACAGGTATAAGGGAGGACATCGCGTTGGACATTTTTTAACGCATTGAGTTGCCTATTAAAAGTCCAAGTGCATATGTCAAATAGATCAATTATTTTAAGAGAGCCCCGGAGAAAAGTCGGGATATAACAGGGTTTTCAGCATACAGCTGCGTTTAAGGCATGGGACTGAATGAGGTCCCCCAGGGGAAGCACAGAGAGGACAGAGGAGTAGGGCCGGGCCTCGACTTGCTCTTAACATTTATTGGTCAGAGGAAAAGAAGATGATGGAAGAATCGATGAAGGAAGTAGGAGGAAAACAGTAAACTTGGGCATCTTTAAAAGTCAAGAGGAGAGTGTTTCAAGGAGGGTCTCATCAGCTGTGTCACCTGCTTCTGCGAGACTGGGCAAGATGAAGACAGAAAGTGTCCACAGGAGCTGGCAACGTGGCATCGCCGACGGCCTTCACAAAAGCAGCTCTGGGGAAGGGCACCGAGCTGCTGCCGCATGGGAGTGGGCCGCAGGCGAGTGGGTCAAGGGGAAACACTTCAGATGCTTTGCTGTCAGGAGAAGAGCAGGTGGCCATGGAAAGGCCATTTTTCCCCCTTGGGCCGGGACTGGATAGATCGTATTTGTGTATTTGTGTTTGGATGGGAATGAGCGAGCAGTCGGTTTTAAACTTACAGAGATCGGAGTTTTGCGATGTTAAAAGAGATTTACACTTTAAAAGCCCCTGCAGAATCAACTGTATACTTTATACTGGGCTTAAAGTTCGAGCGTCTCATTGCTTTTTATAAATAAAAATGCTCCGTGTACCCCATCTAGCAGCGAATGCACGTTGCTAGAGAGACTCGGGCGGATGTTGCTACGACACTTTTCAACGTGATGCTTCCGGTTGGCCAAAAAAGTAAATATTTTATTTAAATAATTGGGAAACACCTGAAAAAAAAATCAATATTTAGTTAATTACATATCAAAGCATATGTGTTTTGCTTAGAGAGTAAAATTATCTAAGGAGAATGTTTCGTAACTCGTAGATAAGCAAAGTTCCATTAAGCACTGCTGTGTTCCAGGCTCTGTTTTAGGTGACGGTGATATAGGAGTGAAGTGGCCTCTGCCCCGGAGAAATGTGACATGTTAGGAGGCGGGCCGGCAACAAGCGCGGGCTGCTTAGTCCTCAGCATAGTGCTAGCCCTACCGCGAAGAAAATAAAATGGCAATGATGTCGCAGAGAGGGACCGCGAGAACTGCTTTTGCTCAGTAGTTACTCAGACCCGAGACCCTTCAAATGAAGTCCAAGTCATGAGGTTCACGGCGGAGAAAAGAGCTAGCGTGAATGAGGGGAGGCCGACCCGGCGGGTCAGGGGTACAGAGTGGCGGGGACAGGGGGTAGGACGTGCACAGAGAGTCAGCTGGGACTCGGAGCCCTGCCGACTAGGGAAAAGAACATGGATTTGGG
>NW_011888833.1:442188-444147 GCF_000151845.1 Pteropus vampyrus
TGCCCGGCGACATGCCGTTGGGGGGCAGGGCCTTTGGGGAGTGATTGAGGGTCGGACCCTTCTACGCGTCCAGAGGGCTTGCTTCCCGCCTCTGCTCTTCACCGCATGAGGACACGGTGGGAAGTCGGCAGCCCGCAGCCTGGGAGAGGGGCCCCCACTGGGCCCGGCTGCTGGCGCCCGGGACGGTGAGCGGTGGAAGTCTGCTCTCTGTGAGCCACCCTGGCGACGGTGTTCTGGTAGGGCAGCCCGAGCGAGGGCAGGGTCGGGTGATGAACATGTTAGCCTTTGTGGGCCAGCTACCCAGCGCTGCCATCCTAGTGGGGAAAATGAGTGGGAATGGCTGTGTTCTGATAAAACTTTCTTTACAGAGCCAGCAGCAGGTGGGATCGTGGGCTGAAGCCTCCTCTAGGCCCTGTCAGACTGTTACACTGCTCGGCTGTGGCCCGAGCCTGGGCTGTGGCATTTATGGGCTGTGACTGAAGAGCCGTCATGTGTCCGCTCCTCTAGGTGATGTAAGCGATAAGATTCAGCTCTGGGATCCGATTCCCTCCTCTGCGTGTTTAGAAAAAGGTTTCGCCGTTGCCTGGTTTTTGTTTTCACGTTGGGCAGGTAGACGTCCTGCTCTAAGTCTGCTTCATCCGCAACAGAAACGCCGAGAAGCAGGAAAGGCCATACGGAGCCAGTGGTGACGGCGTCTCAGTTACGATGACAGAGGTGACGGGCTACATGGAAAATCATGGGGAGCAGATGAAGACAACGTCAGAGGGAAAATGTGATGGAAATTCTCAAAAATCCAACTTTGCCTCTTGGGCGGCATTCTAGTCACTCAAAGAATAGTTGTCAGATGTCTTTATGCAAAGCACGGTGCCGGGCAGTGTGTCCTGAGACTGTCCCGTGGCCAGGGACAGCTATCTAATGCAAATGCTTGGATCTGCGTCCCCGCATACATGGCTCACTGCCCGGACTGCAGGAGGTGCTCAGTGAATATTTGCGGCTGAATTATTATCTCTTATTAGAAATCAGTACATCGATCTTCTTTGAAAATTACTCTCTTAAGGATTCCGTTAACATGAATCGATGGCCGAATTGATAAATAAAACGAGCCAGAGCTGATGCCCAGCCCTGAACCCAAGGCGATTCCAGACACCCCGAGGGTGTCTGACAGTTTTCACGAGGTCAGCAGAATAGCTCCTCCTCCCTCATACTGTCATACACAGCACTGAAATATGCGAGAGGAAGTGACCAAGTTAAATAAATACAATAGACTCATTTAGGGAAAGAAGCGAGAGCTAATTTGGGGGGTTAGAACCACTTGGGTATTTGCTGGCTAATAAAGCAGAACTAATATTTCTTTTGAACACCTACTAAGTTTCCAATTTCTGGTGTTGTACTAGGACTTTTTTTTTTTAATGAGAAATGCTGTGAAATTATTTTCACAGGTGAAAAACAGTCTGAAAGAGATGAAGCGATTTATTTGCGGGACGCCGTCTTTTCTCACGGTCTCTCTGTGTCAGAAATAAAGTCCTGGTCGAGGAGACGGACGGTCTGGTGTCGTCTCCCTCCTGCTGTGCGTATGGTTATGTCGTCACTTGCGTTTTGTTCCTTTTTCTCCCAGTCGGGTGGCCCCGCTCTCGTACCAGATGGCCCGACCTTGTGAACGAGCATTCACTCCTTCTACACGGTTGTCATTTTCCATTTTGACCTGTCTTTCCACCGGCCAGCAGTGAGGTGTGCCCCACGTCCGTGCCAGCCGTCAGATGACGCCCGCTGGGTGGAAGGAAGGAAATGAGGTTTTTACACGTCTTCCGCGCCAGGCACCATGCGGATGCCACCATCACGCTCACCGAGCACTGTTGCCAGGATTTCCTGAGTACATACTAGATACCTGAGTAGACACGCGAAGGCCTCGCGCACCTTGCTCCACGCAGTCCTCAGCGGCGCTGTGGGAGGGGGCGCTGT
>NW_011888833.1:445687-447827 GCF_000151845.1 Pteropus vampyrus
AGATGGATCGCTTTGGTGTCACACAGCGTCAGGGAGTCCTGGGGGCCGCCTGGGCAGAGGCGTCCACGTGGGGTCTGGGAGGAGGGAGAGGAGTCGGCCAGGTGTCGCACAGGGCAGAAGACAGCAGTCCCCAGCATGAAGGACAGCGTGCCTGGCACAGGGTTCGGTGCGCCCCAGTGGGGTGGGGACTCGGGGTCCCAGGGCCCCACGGCCCGCCCAACAACCCCGGCCTCCGCCGGCCGCAAGGAAGGCCCCCGCGGGCGTGGAAGCAGGGCGCTGGCCCGGGCAGCTCTGTGCCTCGGAGGACATCGCGGCAGACCCGCTGGAAGCTGGCGGCGTGCCCGGCACTGCCGTGAGCATTTACACAGATCGTCCTGTCCAAACAGCCCCCCTCGTAACAGCCTTTCACAGGGAGGTTACTGCCGCACAGAGTAAGTGGGCGCCCAGGGTTACACCGTCTGTGGCAGGGCAAAGACCCGACCCCAGTGACTCGCTGCTGGGCAAACGAGGGAGTGGCCAGCCTGTCAGGAAGAGGTGGGGGTCCGCCCTGGGGAAATGGAGCGGCTGGGGAGAAATCTGCTTGGGCCGCCGTGACAAAACCCCATAAACTGGGTGACCTAACAACAGAAATTTGTCTTCTCACAGCTCTGGAAGCTGGAAGCCCAAGATCAAGGTGCTGTCAGGGTCGGGTCCTGGGAGGGCCTCTTCCTGGCTGTGGGTGGCCTTTTTCCTGTGTGTGCAGGTGGAGGGAGAAGCTCTCCCGCTGCCTCACAGGGACACTAATCCTGTGGAGTCAGAGCCCCGCCCTCATGACCTCGTTTAACCTCAGTTACCTCTAGGTGGGGGAGGGTGGCAAGGGGGAGCACAGACTCTCAGGGCATAACAGCACGGACTCCAGAAAATATTAGGAGGTAGAACAGTGCAGGTCAGCGATGGATTTGTTTAGGGTGACTCTCGGGCTTCTCACAAGGGACAGGAGAAGGAGCAGCTTGGGGCTGGGTTATAGTGGATCAGAAGCCCCTAGAGAACATCCTGGAGATACTGGCTGATATGAGGAGAGCCACTGGCATGTAGGTGGCAACTGATCAGGCCACAGGTTGGGTCTGGTCACCTAGAGAAAATACGTGTAGTGAAAAGCAAGGTGCCACCTAGGACTGTCCAAGGTGAGCCGAAGAACAGCAAAAGGCTGCTTAAGAGACACAGACCTTCATCCCTGAATGCGAAGGAAGAGAGGGCTCTGATTTTATAGCCCCCCGCCCCCCGGCCCATGTTCTACAGAAAGGAAGCCGAGGCTTCGCAAAGCCTGCCGACTTGTCTCTGACGCCGACACGGTACAGGCAGAACCAGAACTTAGGTCTCCCAAGCCTCTCGATGTCAATCTAGTGCTTTTTACAACATATCAGATCGAATCCATCCATCATTGCGGGGATCGAAAATCAGATGTAAATTGTAAAAAATTACACTAAAGTACGGAAAGAAGCATCCGAATTTTATTACACGCATTTGGGGAAAGGAAGACGTAGTACATAAAATGTCCAAAACTTTGTCCACAAGGAGAGAGAACAGAGTCGACCTTGAATAGTGATACGAAAATTGACCAGAGGAAGAGGTTCTGTCTCTACCATGTTTAGAGTGGAAATGGCACGTTGTCAGGGTCTCCTATCATGTCCTGGGCACACGTTTTAAAATGCGACTCCTTTTAATGACTTTTCTATCATCAACTAACCCCATGTTAGGTATACAGCAATACTGTATTATTAGAAAATCATTTTTAAATCAGTATCATCTTATAAGCTGGATCCTGACAGACTTCTTTACTTACACAGAAAGGAATGTTGTTCTCCGCAGCCAGATGTCAAAGTTGCCTTCAGCCACGTGGGTTCCCTAAGTGAGAATTTCCGCAGGCAACAGAAAAGCGGTTTATCTTGTAATTCAATCAATGAAGCACATGCTGTCTGTACTGTAAACAAAGCACTAGTTAAGTGCTTCAGGTGGTGGTGATGAACAGAATAGAATCCTTCTGTAGGACCGTGAAACCTGTTGCAGGTAGGAACACTGTCAGGTGAACCTGTGGCCCCACGAATGTTTTAACGGTGTCAGCGCACTCAAGAGTGTCAGCTTGGCTTTTCAGTACTTATCG
>NW_011888833.1:451267-454434 GCF_000151845.1 Pteropus vampyrus
CATCAATTTTAGCACTCCTCTGGAATTTCTAAACAGTAATACATTTCTCCTGCCATTTGGAGGAGCCTGCATCACAGACTAGCAAGGAGCTGAGTCTGTCTTGCAAAAAATGCCTTCGTCTGAAATTTAGACCCCCCCACACACACCCAAGAATTCTCAGTCGCATTCCCATAATTAATGAAACTCACCTTCTCGATTTCTCTAGTTCTAGTCTAATGGAAGTTACAGCCATAACTAATCATTTTGTAGAAATTCCGATGTTCATACACCACCGAAACAATAGCTATTCTGACACCCGAAGCCGAAACTGTCAGCATCTATAGGTAACAAACTAGACTGCTGTTTAGTTTGAGATAATTGTGAGATTCAGCCAAGAGTGTGGGAGGCCTCTGTGTTTTCCCGATGGAACCCTTTAAGTTTTGTTAAAACTTCTGAAGCACAGTTGCGGTCACTCTTAACCCGAACTTTTAAAATAGTACCTGTAGCTACCTGTTTCTCTGGCATGGTCTGAGGAGTTAGGGAATGCAGAAGTGCGTGAGGATTTCACCGACTTTCTCCTTAAGCCTTCTATCGGAGTTCCTAAGAATTGGCAGAGTTCATTGATCCAAGATTGACACTTCTGATGGCTTGCCCTGGAGAAATACTAGAAGCGTTTTGAGAAGTAAAAGGCAGATGTGAAGTGAAAGGAGATTTCAGTTAATTAACAAAGTTGCGTTAAGATAATCTTAACCGCGATTGTGAAGTCTTGAATCGTAATGTTGCCTTTGCTGACATGATGCTAATTAGATATATTACTTCATTTTAATTTTTTTATACTAAACAAATAGCCAGCCCAATTTCTATCAATAGGGTGGAGAATTTGTGTTTAGAATTGCCTTCGAAATTAAGTGAATTTTATGCCATTATGAAACGTAACTGAGTGGTCTCTGAAGGCCAAGACGAACGCATTATCTGCTACATCCTTGCAGTCTGCTGCTGACACGTGTGAGAAAAAAAGGTGCTTCCTAACCGGGGTCTTTATCAACACCACGCACCCAGAGGACTCTCCGTGAGTCCTGGAATCGTTTCATGCCTGGTGACATCACATTCGTTCTTCAAGTTCTAACTCCAAGTCCTTCGAAGTCACAGCATAAGCTTGCAGAACTAGGCCTGATTTTATATCTTCCCAAGTCATGCCTGCTATGCAGGTAAATGTCAATACAGAAACGGTCTCAGGTGTCGTCTCCCAGTGCATACAGCTTGACTTATGATACGTTGATTTACTGAGAGCAGATAGATATAAGCAGTTGTCCATAAAATTATTACGTATACATATAACTCACCCAAATTATCAGACTGTAAATATTAACTATTATTACTATAACATAAAAAATAAAATAATACTTGCAAAATATAATCCATTTATTTATTTACCCTTCTTACTAATCTTAAACTGTTTTCACTCTCTGCTTCGACCCTCGTAGTCCTCGCCAGACCTGGATAGACGTAAATGTTTTTCATTAACCTCTTTGTGGCTTCAAGACCACAGGATACCATGCTATTGACTAAAGGTGGAGATTTTTTATTGAGCTTAATTGTTCAGAAAAGAACTTAGTTGTGTTCTGCTAATCCTGGACGAGTGCTTTCCTCCACACACGGCTGTTCCTTCTGTAAGCTGTCAGGCTTCCTACATCGTTTCCTCCTGCCATAATCAATCAGAAAACAGTACAGAATTAAATGCCTATATACGTCAAAAGTTTCCTTGTGACTGTACATTTCTAGTCAGAATAAGATTTTTCTACCACCTTCCAGCTATTCTTACTGTTTTAAATTTGAATTGATGAAAATATAACTTAAAATGAATACTCAGATTTATTCATGAGGCTGACTTTTGAACAAGACTATTTTTAAAGGGCCCACGATACTATTTTTTGAGAATTAATTTACATGAAAACTCTTACAAGAATATGAAAATTGCCTTTATTTAAGAAGAGGAAATTGCATGAAATCAGAACCTTCCCCCCAACCCAAAAAAAAATACAGAATACATAATCATCTCTACGTAGCACAGGCCTTATCTATTTGATGTGTCTGGCACAGTGGCACAGAAAGGTGGGTGTTTAATAAAATCCTTTAATAATCAGGGGGTGAACTTTCTTTGATATGAAGAAGGAGCCCAAACTGCTTTCATTCTCACCGTCCCTAAAAGTGTCAGAAGCAGAGCATTTATTCAATACCGTGTGTGAACAGGCAAGCCACGCACAAAATCAGAAGCACACTGCATAGAAGGATCAGGATTTCCGACGGCCCAGTCTCACAGAGGATAGGGAAGTGGAGCCCCTGAGCCAGTGTGAGGATGCAAACTGATTAAGTTAAACACTTACCGAAATTGCTTTGTGAAAACTAAGTGATCCTAGAACAAGACGCAGAAGTTCATGGTGAAAAACAGGTTTCCTTAGACTAAGTGAAATGAGAACCCCGTTCAGCCCTAAAGCAACACTTACAAGTTTTCACTGCCATCTTGAAGTTCACAAGTGCTTTTCTTAAAGAAGGAGAAGTTTGAATATTCACTGCTGGCTTTGTCAGTGTGCTTGTTTAGGCAGAAGGGCCGCTTCTACACAAAGCCTCGGCTTCCCGTGAGTCATGGAGACCCATGCTGTCCTTCACATGCAGATGAAGTGCTGTGACTCTGCTGCTGTAACGTCTCAGGGACGGGAGTGGCTTAACAACAAACCTTGGCTTCTCTCTCACGGTTCTGGAGGCTGGAAGTCTGATACCAGTGCCCGGTCGGTTTCTGGTGAGAGCGCGCTTCCTGGCTTGCAGACTGTCACCTTGCTCTGTCCCCAGATGGCAAGGGGAGAGATCCCTTCTCCTATGGGAGCACCAGTCCAGTTCGTTTGCGAGGGCTCCACCTAGTCACCCCCCAAAAGGCCCCGCCTCCAAAGAGCTCAGGTTGCGGGGAATTAGAGCTTCGCCATGTGAATGGGAGGTGGATAGATACCTGTCAACAGGGAATCCACCAACTTGGTAATCATCCGTTTTACTTTATCCCATCTTCCCTCTAATGAAGCCCGCGCGTTTATGAACTTCTTGGCAGGTCGTTAGAGCACCGTGAATGGTCATATACTCAGCTTAGATAATCTCAGTGTTCTCCAGACTTGAGCGAGGATCAACACACAGAGATGCAA
>NW_011888833.1:455429-464355 GCF_000151845.1 Pteropus vampyrus
TTTCCCCGTGTCTATCTCAAGTCTCCCTCTGCCTTTCTCTCGTAAGGACACTTGTCGTGGGACACAGGGCCCACGCTATGTCCTGGACGATCTCGTTCGCGAGCCTAAATTTACCCACATCTGCAAAGACCACCTTTCCAGTTAAGGTCACTCCCACAGGTGCTGGGGCTGAGACCCGGACATACCTTTCTGGAGGACCGCCATTCACCCATTATGTACCGTGTTAGAGCGAGGACCAGAATCTGGGCAGAACGGGGCTGAACTGGTAAAGGAAGACTCCACTTATGGGAGGTTCTACCTAGTGGGGCCACTCATGCTTCACCGCCAGGGTGGCCGTGGGACTGCTGAAGGTTCGTTTCCTGGGTAGGTGTCCGTCCTCAGCCGCAGGTGACCCGCGGGGGCGTTTGTCCAGGCCACCATGCCAGTGCTCCCTGGTTTCTGGGGCCCATTAACTGTGCGCGCGCAGAGAGCAAGCAGTGAGCTAGAAGCGCATGCGCCCGCTCGGCGGAGAGCTAAGACGGGGCGGGGCGTTCTCAGCGGCACCCACTGAAGATACTGATAGCTGTCAGGGCTCGTCACCCCACCACCACCGCCGAACCCGTCTTCCCTCCACTCACTCCACTCCCCCGCTCTGGCAGGCAGGCACCACGGCTCAGGTGCATGCACTAGCCATGGAAATTTGGTTGACAAGTGACTAAATGGAGGGATTAGTATTGATATTTTGGGTTTTGCTCTGAATGGAGCACTGGAAATTGTCTACAAAGGCTGAATAAGGAGCAAAATCACCTACTTTTATTCACAATAGCGTGGCTTGTGACTGGAAGAAAGACAGTATTAATTCCAGGTCACTTTGCCAGAGACTTAGAATTTGATCCTGGTAGTTCTCCCTGAAGTGGTTCGGAATGGTAGTTAGCGGAAGAAAATCTAGGCTGGTAACGCGTATGATAAAATTTCCTACCAATACGCACAGCGAGCTGCTTAGGAAAATAGCATGACACGTTTTTTTTTTTTAAATCAAAACTCATTTGTTCATCAGCTCTCTAGACCAAGATATCCTCCAAGTAATTACTACGTTATATTCCCTTTTTGCATTTGTAGTTCCTATTTAGGATATATTTAAATCAGCCAATTATTTAGTATATTCCATCCATGCTCAACTTTTAAGATGCTGTAACTGATTTCCATAATGATCAAAATATTGAGAAAGTAAATGACATGATTTAAATGCCAGATTGAGTAGGTACCCACTCTTCATTTTTCAGAGGAACTTCCTGTTGTTCTGGTAAGAAAAAATAAATGCCTCGTTTCAAGGGAAAAATTCTGTCGTTATACATCGGATCAAGGTGTTTCTGCGGCCGAACCCTGCCCACCACCTCGTTCCGTCTGGCCCGCCGTCCGAAATGGTGGTTGCCTTTTTAAATGGTCGAACAAAAATCAAAAGAAGAACGATATTTCACGACCCATGAAAAGCATATGAAATTCCGCAGTTTCAAGGTCCACACAGCTTGATTGGAACACAGCTCATTGGCTCACGTGTTGTCTGCGGCCACCTTCGCCCAATGCTGGTGGAGCTGAGGATCTGCAACGGAGACCTTCCGTGGCCCAGAACGCCGAAAACACGGACGCTCTGGCCCTTGACAGCAAAGGCTCATCGGCCCCTCTGCTCTGCACCGTCTAAGGAAATGCCGACTTTGAACTTCAGAATATCGAGAAGTTGGGTTTGTCTTCTCAGTCTGTACTTGGACCCATGAAAAGCAGGGTGCGTTGTATAATATGAAACGACTGTCACACTTCCCTCCTGGGGCCTGAGAGCAGTGGACGGGCACTCGTGCGCTGGGCGGCCACTTCGCAGAGCGGGGCAGCTAAGCCAAGGAGTGGTCATTCTGAACAGGACACTGCCCCGGGTCCCACTGACATTGAACTCCCAGTGCCACCCGAACTGGGAAATGTTTCTAAATTGTCTTTGCATCTTTGTGATGTAGTCTCAAGGGTCACGGCCCCTGGAAAGAAGTTTCCGGTTGGCCAGACCTAGTTCACATGCCCACACCCGTCACCAGGCTCCAGGAGAGCGAGGTATTCGGTCACTCTAAGTCTAGTGAGCGAGGAGCTCGTTTTAATGCTAAGGCTAGTTTTCAACTCGCCGCCCCTCCCCCACCACTATGATTCACAAAGAGGAGATTTCTCCCAAACGAGCAGCCATGCGGGCAGCCGGAGTATGAATCAGACATCTTCCGCAGCCTCGCTGCTCCAGGTGTGGTCGGAGGGCCGGCGGTATCGTGTCACCTGGGAGCGTGCTGGAAACGCAGCCTCCCGGGTCCCTCCCCAGGCCTCCCGCATCAGGTGCTGAAATGTCACGAGATCCCCAGGTGACTTGTATGTGCATTGAAAGCTGAGATGACATCCAAACAAAGTCCTACTTTGGTAAGACTTCAGGCAATATTATGAAGTGAAGGTGATCTTCGGGCAGTTTGTGGGGCACATAATTTGGGCCTGGGAAGTAACCTAGAAATATGACAGCTCTCTCTGGGATCCTGCTGCCCTGGGCTATGCCTGCTTTTCAGTTTCTTCCTTTCTTAGACCCTCGGCGTCAGAACCCCCAAACCGATAGCATGTCCCATGGCGGTGCCCCAGGACCCCTGACGGAGAGTGGACGGTGGGGGAGCAGGCGTTTACCTCCGATGGCTCGTCCGTGTAGACCGCTGGGCCAAGCGCTATTTTTAAAGGGTCAGAGGTGAGTTGTGGACCTAACGTAAATTCAGGGTTGGAAGCTGAATGCGAACCCAGCCGTACCTGCATCCGAGTCCCAGCCCTGTCCTTATTTTGTCATTTTTATGTAACTTACATAAGCTTTCCTGAGCCAGAATTTCCTCATCTCTCAAGTGGGGTTAAGAGTATGATCTCTAAAAGATAACCTATGAAGAAGAGGTAGCACCATGCCCAGCAAGAACCGCGTGCTCCGTTGGTTATAGCGATCACTATTCATTTCGGTGTGCTAAGTTTACCAGGCCACGGTACTTCATCAGCGGGACGGCTTCCTGACTCACGACTACTGGCGTCGAGTGACCTCTGCCGCGTATTAAGATTACAGATCCTTAGGCCTCCAGTTTATGTCACCAGGAGGTATCATAGAGTACGGTCCTTTATACCATCAGGGCAATTCGATAAATTGCAATCACGAATATTAGAGGGATAAAAGTACATATTTGAAAAACTGCTGAGTGTACTAAGTGTGTGCTTTAAATGTGACTTCTGGAATATTGCCACTTCTGACCACAGCAAAAAGCCTCAGCAGAACCTTTCTGTAGGAAAGAAATGATTCCTCTCAGTTATTACAAACCTATGAAAACTTATTTCCAGCCATCTTCGGAATAGAAGGCGAAGAGATCTTTGCAAGCACAGGGCAATGGTTGGTGTCTTAAGCCTTTCCTTTGAGAATCTATCACCTCAATAAAATCGGTTCTAAAAAAAATGTGAATTAAGTTTATCTCCACAGTTAAAACGTTTCAGGCACAGTTCCCCAGAAGTTATTAAAACAAACTGCAGAAAAGCAAAATAGGTTTTCCAGTCACTATTTTAATTTTCATTACCTTGTAAATTAAAGAAGATTGCAGTTATAGAGTCGAAAACCAACTAATAAAGCTTAAACAGGTTGTTAATAAATGAACTGGATACATAAAATCCTTAAACCATATCTCAGTTAGCAGTGAGGTGTCTTTATCCTCAATTGATTAACAGATTTCTCCTATATAACACTTGTGTCAAAAACACCTCTAACATAAAAGTCGTAGGTTACTAGAATTTAAATGTAGATTTGAAGAAAAATACTAGCCTCTTCACTACGTGGCTGTAAAGTACCAAGTGAAATAAAATAAAATGTTTTATTGTTAATAGCCAGGTGATATTATTAACACCGACCAGGTAGTGCAGGGGGACATCCTATCAGAAATTAAATTTGTGGGACTGTCCCTTTATGCTTTAAACAAGAGACTTTCTAGATGCTTCTGGAAATGGCAGGAATCTATTTTGACCTTGAAGCAGATCTTCCTTGTTCTAGTAAAATTTGCCTGAGAAGTTGCCCTTGGCAGGTGGGGCTGGTAGGCTTCCTGCTGTCACTGCTGCATGGAGCCGCGCGCACCTGCTTGGGAGGCTGGCACCTGACTCACACCCCGGCCTGGCACGTGCATGCCTGTTCCAGCTGTTACGCGGCATGGGCGTCTCTGACGGCTGCTGATCACGTGCCCGTTAGAATCCATCCTAACCCTCACCCTTTGGGGTCCTCCAGTCTAGAGACTAGCTGAGGAGACCAGAACGTCCTCCTGGATCCGCGCCCTGTCCTCAGGCCAGGAGACCGTACACTGGCCCTCCCCGTGCAGTAGCGGTCCCTCCTCCAGCCCACCCCGGGACAGTCCTGTCACCTCTCAGTGTGTGCTGGCCGCATCCCGATCCTTGCCTCCAGCAGGAAGGTCTGTGGCCAGCATCTGTGAACTCCGCCCCACCGGCGTGTAGACACGCGTAAGTACCTTCCGTCTCATGAAAACAGTCTTCCTCGACCGCGCGTGCCTTCCTAGCCACCGCCCTCTCGTGGCTGCTCGTCCCAGGTGTCTCGGGAGAGGTCGCACCCTGCCCCCCCTCACACGCTTCCCCATCCTCATCCCACGCCATCTGTCCTCGTCCGCATGGCCGCGCCGACTGCTCTCATGGGGCCCTCGGAGCTTTCTTTGTCACCAGGCGGTCACCAGTGTGTGGCAGCCGCCTCCCTAGTCCTCATTCGTCTGTCCTGGAAGCATCACCCCCTCGGCTTCCCGGGTCCACCGAGCTACCTCTCCGCCCGCCGCGGCTCGGCCTCCTGTGGCCCCCGCTGCGTGTCTGCGCTCCCCAGGAGGGTCTCCTGCCTCTTCCTTCTCATCCCACACGCAAGCTGGGTTTCCTCAGCCGCCAGCCTGATCCTGATGCCACCAGACAGAGTTGCCTCCTCGTCGGGAGCCGCAGGCAAGGGCGTCGCTGACGGCTTCTGCCTGGTGACCACACCATGCTGTGGCTTCCCCGATTCCCGAGGGCCTGGGTGTTCTCCGTGTGTGTTTCGGCGGACACGGCCCAGTCTCTTAGGTCTGTCACCTCCCTGCCGAAAGCACTCCAGTTGTTTGGATTCGGTGTGTCCTGAGTCCCGGGGTGTCTGGCTCCCGCCTCCTTCTCTGGGTGCGTCTCAGCTCACACCTGCCTGGCTGTCCTCGTCTTGCTGGTCTTCCGTCAGCTGTCCAGTCCCCTGCTGCGTCTAAGCGACTGTATGAGCAGAAGCTGGCTCCATCTGTGAGCCCGGCCTCCCCGGCCTGGGGAGTTATCCGAGTTTCCGCCGCTCTGAGCCCTTCGGTGCTGGTACTGCTAGCCGCCTGTCTTGGCAGTGGGCTTCGCCTCCTGCTGCACAGGGAAAGCAGAGGGGTGGGGAGGAGGGTGCGGCCCACGCGCAGAATCTCCTCGGCCCCTTCTTCACACTCAGGAATTTCCCTCCGTGATTTTGGCCCCGGAGGAAGACCCGTGCCCCCACCCCGTTAAGCCGGATCCAACCCCTTCCTCGCTTCTCAGGGCCGTGGCCCAGCTCCTCTGTTCATACCGGCTTCATCCAGGTCGCACTGTCGCACTCCCTGGGGAGGAAAGCAGCCCTGCCTCCCCATTTCCTTCCGGCCTCCGGCCCAGCTCCGCCCCCTCCAGATTCAAGTTTCTCCAGAGAGTGGCCAGCGCGTGGCCATCCCCACTAACTCGTCCCCACTAACTCGTGCCCGTTCGATCCTCAACCCACTGCAGACTCAGCTTCTGTTCCCGAAACTCCCACGAAGACGATCTTGCTCACTTGCCGGTCAGCTTCGCATTAGCGCAAGCCACCCGACTCTTGACCCATCACGCTGTTGCCCTTGTGACGTTAGACACTGCCGAGCCCCTCCTAAGACCCACGCGACCCTGCGTGGCCCTGGCGCACCTCCCAGCTTTCTAGCGTCTTCCTCTGCAGCTTCCTCGGGGGCTCCTCTTTATTCCTCTTTATGCGTCCGACAAGTATTCGTTGAGCGAGACCCTGGAGCGGCGGCGACAGTCGAACGCAGCCCCCGCGCGCTCGGCGTTCACAGCCGATCAGATCATCACGCCGACCCAACTGGAGACCGTTAGGGGTTCTGCCGAGGGCCGCGAGGGCCCTCGGGGCGACGTAAGAGCACGTGAGACCTGGAGCACTCCTAGGAGCCACCCGTCGCACGTGTGGGATTTTGGTGAATGAATGCGCATTCGTATTAGTCACAGTCTTAATCATTTAATAACCGTCAGTCACGTATCCTGTCACAATCTGCTGTCTCCAAATGGAGATATTTTTAGCCTTTTTTTTTTTTTTTTCTGTGCAGTCTCCTTCCCAGCCTCCTGCTTGTAGTTACGTAGAGCCTGGGGCTTAAGTGCATTTCTGTGAATTTTCTTCGGTTCGGTTGCACGTTACTGGAGCAGCAGTCCAGGCGCCCGTCTGTGCGAACCTGAAGTCCATCCGCTTTCTCAAAAATTGGGTTTTCCACATGTAGCTCTGTAAACGTAGACCTGCGTGAGAGTAGGCAGCCCGCTACGGGCATACCTGTGAACACCGCGGTGTGGACGGACCTCCACCGTTCCGTGAGTCTGACCGACTGTTTGAATTTGCTGCTCAAGGAGACATTGAAAATCAGCATTGAAACAATGGCAGTCAGACCGGGATTGGGGGTCAAACCTGTTAGACACGCTACTGTTTCCTGGATGGTCATCGTCAGGACCGAGACAGCCATTCTCCCATGGTGTCCTACCCAGGCCATTCTGAAGCACGGGAGGCAGCTAGCCTTGGAGGCGGGTGCCTGATTCATGTTGCTGAGGAACGGTCGAAGGTGGGGGTTCTCAACGGGGGCGACTCTGCCCCCCACCCTCATCCATTTGTGATTCTCGCCACCCTGTGGGTGCCCCTGACATCTAACAGGTGCAGATCAAAGGCATTGCTAAACTTCTGCACCATAGGACACAAACCCCCCACAACAAGCATGCTCTGGTCCAAAGTGCCAGTAGCGCCGAGGCTGAGGAGTCCCCAAACTCAGAGATCATGAAAATGTGATGATTTAGGGAGCTTGTACCTAAAGACAGATGTAAGGAACAGGTTCACCTGTTTCTAGTGAAGTACTCAAAAGGTATTTTTAATTTTTAAAAATAATTGTAGATTCAGAGTTTCCTGGGGAAATGTGTAGATTATTCATTCGTTTGACGTTTTACCAAGAGCCACGTGCCAGGGGTTCAGCTTTCAACCAGCACTGGCCCCCCCAGAGGACAGGAGCCAGGCTGTAGTGCTGGTCCTCACCTGAGTTGCCCATGGGTTTGTTAAAACCTCACGGCTGGGCCCCCCGTCACAGTTTCTGATCCAGTAACCAGACCTGGGGTGCGTCCCAAGAACTTGCATTTCTAACACCTTCTCAAGTAGTGCCCATGACGCTGACCCGGATGACACTCTGCTCTGGGGACACAGATACAGAAACGCCTGTGGTTCTGCTGTGAACTCTTTTATCTCAAACCCCAGCGTAGTGGTGTTAGGAGGTCGGACCTCCGAGGGTGACTGGCCGTGAGGGCGGAGCCCTCGTTAGTGGGATCAGGGCCCTGCTTGAAGAGGCTCAAGAAAGCGTGCTTCCTGTCTGCCTGGCCGTGCAAGGGCGCAAGAGGTCAGCCTCTGAACCAGCACGAAGGCTGTCACCAGCCACGGGCCAGGCTGGACCCTGACCTTGGATTTCCAGCCCCCAGAATCATGAGAAGTAAACGTTTGTTGTTTAAGGCCCGTGGCCTGCGGCCACTTGCTGCAGCAGCTGAGCTAAAACAGGTTTCGAGGATGGACGTCTGCGGTACTTGCAGGACGCTTGAAAGGTCTGACCGTGTCTGTCAGAAAGTCTTTGGAGCAAGATTTCGTAGTCCATAACTGCTAAAGACAGGCGAGGTGTTTGTTCCACGGGGAACTAGTGTTATTGCTGGAAGCCCGGCTGTTTTAATTTACGTTTCTCTAAAGCCAGAAAGGCTGAACATTTTTTTTTTAATCTTAAAAAAAAAAAGGTGTAGCACTTTTTTAATGTGAATTATGCGTTCGCTTCAATGATCTTTTTTATCTTTTCCTCTTGAGGTCTTGGTGAGCAAATGGTTTTAAACTCCATAATTTTGGCTAAGAATGAAATACAAGATACAAGCACAGGTTCTTAAAATTCAGCACCATTCACTTTTGCCAAGTGAGCAAAAACTGAATCACAGCACGTTATAGAGGATCTAGAATTTTTTATTTATTTTTTTCTTACGGTTACCTTTCCACTGAGAAATGTAGTCAGGTGATCAAGATAGCAAGGGGTAAGAGTCCACGTGGCCGCAGGTCGGAAGTGACCAGAACAGCCTTCCGCTGGGCAGGCGCCCGAGAAGGCCCCAAGGGGAAGGCAAGAAGCAGCGACTCAAACCTCGTTCCTTCCGTTATCCCTTTTTTTTTTAAATAGCTTGCGCATAGGCTCGGTTTTTGGAAGTTGCGCGATGCTAATTTAGGTATATGTGTCATCACAGTTTTAGCATGCACGAGATACGCCAGACGTGTGGAAAGAGGGGAGAGCCAGGCATGGGGACCTCCGGGGCCCTGGGCAGCCGTACCCCCCAGACCTGGAACCCCCTTGGACACACAGACCGACCGGCAGACCTGAGTTTCAAGTCCACCTCCGAGCGTGGAGGAAGAACTCTTTCCTTCCTGTCTCGCTCTCTCCCCAGCACCCTGTTCTCTCCGTGTCTGTTTTCTGTGTAATTCCCTAGGTTAGAACAAGGGCCACTGGGTGAAACTCTTAACAGGAACGAAAGTCTGACTCAGTTTAAGAAATAAGTACGTAATCATTAGCTCGGTCATGGTTAATGAAATCGTCTTGGCATA
>NW_011888833.1:465945-472887 GCF_000151845.1 Pteropus vampyrus
CAGATCTCGGGTTTACGTGTTACAGCGAAAGCCGTCTGAGAACTCAACGGCCTGTTTCTTGAACTCGAGTTGAATGTCCCAAGATAAAGAACCTACTCAGAGTCCAATAACGATGGTCAGAGGGGAGGATCATGGGGTCTCACTCCTGGGGGTCTGCGGGGAGGGGTAGTAAGTTTTAAAGGGAGTGGGAAGGGGGAGCAGTGTCTCCGTAGGCTGGACAGACATCCAACGTGCTTTATTGTAGCCAAGTCCTGTTCTAGGAATTTACATTATATAATGTATTACACACACACACATACATTACATGGGGGGTTTCTAATCTCTAATTATCACAATCCTGCAAAGTATTATTATCCTCATTACGAAATGAGGAAAGTGCGGCCCAGAGCAGTTACATCCCCAGCCCGAGGTCACAGCAGGTGGATAATGAAACCCAGATTCGCATCCGAGCCCGTCCGACTCCCGAGCCCGCGCCCCCTTCGCTTCACCACACTGCGTTAGTCCAGGCGGTCTCGGGGGCAAGTGCCACCCCGGAGACTGGGTGCAGGCGGCTCGTCTGAGGCTGCGACCACTGGGGATGGCCCCGGAAAGAAGGGAGAGCCGATCCCAGGCTCCCTTTCACGTCGGCAGCTGGGACGAACATCTGCTACCTGACCCCGCAGGAGCTTCAGAGGAACCTTGCAAAACGCACCTCGGAATTGGCCACCTTGGGATCGGAAGTGGGGGCTGCATTCTGCCACGAGCCCCCACCACCCAGTGGCCCAGGATGGCCCTGCAGACCTCAACCGCCGGTTTCCGCGGAGGAGCCATTTGCCACGGCGCCCGTGTCGCCCCGGGCCAGAACCGGACACAAGCTGAGCGCGGTGCCGTGAGGTTGCATCCGTGCAGCCTGCATCGGGCAGAAGCCTGTGCAGGACCGGGTCCCAAGGGCAGCTTCTGAAACGAGGTGAAACTGAGAAGACCCGCGTGGTGCCCGGAAGGGTCCGAGACACGCGGACCGGTCGTAAGGAGAGGATCTCGGATGCCACCATTCGTTCATGCATCGGTGCATCCGTTCAGTCAGCAGCCAGCGCCAGGCAGGATGTGAGTCTAGCTGGATTTCAGGTCCTGCAGAGGAGGAAATAGACCGTCTGGTAGGATGTGGGAAGTGCTTCAGTAGAGCCACACCAGAGGTCGTAAAAAGATGGAAGAGGGTCTGTGGCCATGCCTCCCTGAGCGCGCCGGATCCCGTCTGATCTCGGAAGCTAAGCAGGGTCGGGCCTGGTTAGTGCTTGGATGGGAGACCACCTAGGAAGACCAGGTGCTGTAGGCATTAAAAAAAAAAAAAAAAGTGTGTGTGTGTGTGTGTGTGTGTGTGTGTGTTTCAGAGCCTAGTCTTGGAGATAAATAATAGCGCATTGCAGATAAATTTGAATATTGACTATATGTTCCAATTAAAATTTAGTTTTAAATGTCCTGAGTGTGATCGTTGTACTGTGGTCAGGTAAGAGAACGTCGTAATTTCTAGGAGACACAAGCTGGAGAATTCGCGAGTCAGGTGTCGGTCGTAATATCTGCAACGACTCCCAAAGGATTCGGCAAAAGCCAATGTGTGGGTCGGGGGAGGAAATGAACACAAGTGTGGCAAAATGTTAACGGCGGCGAATATCGGTGGAGGGTTTGTGGGTGTTTGTTGTCCTAATCTTGCAGCCTTTGATGTGTTTTCCAAGTTAAGAAATTGGAGGGAAAAGTTGATTAAATTGGCGATTGTGGGGGACACAGCAAGGTGTGAGGAAACTTGGGGCTTTTCGGAAGCTGCGAGTGGTTGGGCGTGACTGGTGACAGGCACGCAGACTGGGGACAGGGACAGGAGTGAGGGGAGAAAGGCGGCCAGTGCGTGGAGTGTCCGGGCTGTGTCCCGAGGGCATCAGAGTGACGCTGAAGGGCCCCACGCATCTTTTACGCCTCAGGTGACCACGCCGGCAGCAGTTTGACACGAGTGGATTAGAAAGAGGCAGAATTATGGCAGAAGGACTAGTTCGTATGATATTGCAGTAGTTCAGATGGCAAACCCTGAAGACCTAGAGGGAACTGGCCCCAAAGATGAAATGGAGATGACGCCTTCGAAACTATGTGATTCCACTCGTGAGCTTCATAAGAAGGCTGACGTGGTTCGGCTCAGCTTGGTGAGCCTTGTAAACCCAATAGAAAGGAAAGACTTGTGGAGTGATAAAATTAGTTACGGACCTTCCTTAGCCATAACCGATAAATTAAGGGGATCGGTTTATAAGTCAAGGTTTTATTTACCTTTTACCACCGTATCTAGTACTGCTTGGCATATAGTAGGTATTCACTAAAATTTTTTAAATTGTTTTTAGAAATCATGACATTAGATAGTAAAACGCTTTCCTCAGTTGCTGGTGCTCAGGGAAAATACGCTCTGTATTTTGTGGCTGTTTTGTCCCCGAGGGCTAAGCATTTGGTGAACATCTGTCCCCTGACACCTGTGGACTGATTTACATCCAATCCAAAATGAACACACGCCAGGTAATGCGCTTCAAGTACTTGCACTTTTTAAATCTGTCAGATGTTTCTAGAATTTGTTTGGCCTTCCACCAGCTAGTTTTTGTCTCAGCTTAGAGAATACAAGTATTTCTCCTTCTTAGCGAACTTAACACATGAAACGTGACTTCGCAGAACTTGCAAAGTAGGAAACCTTTATATTTCACGTAACGTGAATTTTCAAATGTAAGCATTTCCTCTCGGGAGTGATTCCTCTGCTTGGGTAGCAGTGACAGAGTAAACAGGGTATGGAGGCCACACTTACCCAGACACTGCAGACGCTCTGGCAGGAGAAGAGGTGGCCTGGGTGTGTCATCGGCGGACCCTTAGGGACGGAAGCAGGTCCTTTGTTGGGTGGCGAGCTGAACAATGAGGGCAAGTAAATGATAGTCACGGAGGGGGACCCCCAAGTCACAGAGGCACAGAGGGCTTCGGGACGCGTCCCTCCCTGCCACACGGGAGCCCACGTGTGCCCATCCCACCCAGCCTACTAGAAGAGCTGAGAACTGTCTGACTTCCTGTCACTTTGCATGGGCTCCGTGAAAGCCACCCGCCTTTGTGTCCTGGGCACTCAGCGTGGTGCCCAGGACGAACACAGGGACAAGTAACCATATGTGACTTCCTAAAAGCGTCCGAGCTCCCAGTAGTCATGACAGGACCAGTATTAACCCCTTCCTTTGTAACGAGTTTCGATTTAGTGTTTTAAAGAAAACATGAGATCGTTTTAAAGGTACATACACACGCGCGCATATTCCATTTGGAGTCTCCTAGTAAATATGAACATTAATTTGTAAAATGAAATAAGCTCGTGTGCTTTAGAAATTAGTATTTATTACTAACATGTTGTTGTAGGGTCTGCCAATGACCGAATGCCGACCCAACCCGGCCAGACCCTCCTCTGAGTCTTCTGATTCCAATAAAACAAAAATTTTGGGACACCGAGAGAATAGTCGAAAGGAGCCCGCACTGTTCCTTCATTTCTTAACGGTGACCGTTCGCAGCTCTCTGCACTGCACTGACGGCCTTCGCTGCCAAGGCCAGTGCCTCCCAAATAGCGTGGCTCCCTCCGTGCTGGGGACAGACCCCGAGGAGTTGGTCCGCGGCTGGCAGCCCAGCCCTGTGTCACCTCCTTCCACGGGACAGATGCTTCAGGCCCCCTGGAGCAACGTCTGTAGCTTCTGAGTGACATCTTATCAAAACTCACTGGAAAGACTGAGAGGCAAGCGAGCAAGCATAATTTTGGGCAAAGAAGAACTTCCATCATAAGAACTTTGCAAACAATACGCACCCTCTGATTTGGATACGATTCATGCGATTTATCTTTTGGGAAAGAGGCACACAGGTCTTGATATCGTTTGTGTACTAGTCACTGCGCATTACTGAAGCATCCTTCTCAGTAGAAGTAAAAACATATTCACGATACCGGAGTCCCCACAACGGGTGCTTATGTCGCCCTATAAAAATCTGAAACCTAGGGATGTTCCCGTCACAGAAACAACCAGTAGATAAAATGCAACAATTGGCGAAACAGGGCTTTCCACTGGAGAGTGACAGTTTTCATCTTCTCCTGAATGTAGGTGACCGACTCAGACCTCTGTTATTTGTTTTCATGCTAGAGCCCCGCGTGCAGACACCCCTGCCCTATGTGATCGGACAGCTATCGCAATGATAACGCTGTGTAACAAATCACCCCAGACGCAGTGCTTTACGTCGCTGTGTGTTTACTCTCGTACTCACGGGTCTTATAGGTGACCAAGGGTTCACTTGTACAGGATGGGCTTGGCTGGGTGATCTGCTTCTGCCTCTGGGGAAAAGACACTAATGTTTCATCAAATTAAAAAAAAAACAGTGACATATTTTAAGTTCATTAGGTTTTGCCACCATACATAATAATTAAACTTTCACCAGAAATGTTTAGCAACAATATTTTCCATGAAAAGAAAGGATAAAGTAAGAGGACTTATAACTAGAGCAGAGCCTTCCCTGCAGTAAGTTCTCAAATAATATTTGGAAAAAGAATAAGGCAACGGAATGTTTTTTTAAAACTCCGAGATGATAAAGTTTCCTGAAAACAGTTAATATTTAGGACACAGATGATAGTGGTCATTAGCAGCAGAACTCTGAAACCCACGGCCTGCAGTGGGTTGGAGTGGGGAGTGGTTAAGAGAATTCAGAAATTTCTTAAGAAACTTTGAGAAACGGGCCTTCGAGTACCTCTGAGGTTGGTTTTGGGGCAAGGTTGGAAGTTAAAGAATTAAAAGGTTACAGAAAGACGGCCAGACTTTCAGATCCCTGACCCGCGGTATAGTTAGGAACCCCCGCTCCCCGAGCATGAGGCATGGGGTTCACGCGCCATCACCAACAGAACCCTCTGTGATGACGGGACTGTTGGAGATCAGCACTGTCCACCACCAAGTGTCTCAGCGGTCAGCGTGGCCAGTGTGACTGAGGAACTGTGTTTTTTATTTAATATTTATTCATTTGAACCCAAATAGTCACATGGGGTTGGTGGCCTCCGTGTTGGACAGTGCAGCTCTAGACGCAAGGCCAACAGGCACTGCTGAGGACGGACGGGGATGGAGGGTCATCTTACTGAAACACGGGACGTAGCATCCTTCATACCGAATGGTGAGGCTGCTCAACCCGTCTCCCGCTTGGGGCCCACATTGGAGAATTCCTTTCTGAGGAAAGCGCCCTGCCAGAACTGACCCTTAGTCGCCCTCCACAGTGTGTCTGGCGCTCTGCCTTGCCACCTGAAACAAGCACTCCCCACCCCCGCCCCCCGACACGGAGCTCCCGATCAGCTTTTTAAATGCCTCACTCATAAGGATAACTAGGGAGCCAAGGGGTACTATGCATTTGAGGGGAGCTCTCCAACCAAAATAGATGAATACGGGGTGGGCGGGGAGGAACTGACACCAAGATATTACAGCAAATGTAAAAAAAAAAAATCATTAAAAAAAATTTTAAATAGAAGATATTGCAACAATAAAACAAGACCGGGATGCTATTTTAAAAATCAGGAGGAAACTGTTTTAATCTCTTAGAGAGTAAAAAATAAGATGTTTAAAAAGCAATAGAAGCATTTAGAAGATAAAGTTGAGACGTTCTCCCAGATATTAAACCAAAAAGAAAATATGAGAGAAAAGTTATGAGCGTTAGAGGATCGATCGGTCCAGGAGATTCATGGAGTTCCAGAAAGAAAGAATAAATGGGAATGAAAAAAAAAAGAAGAGGGAGAAATTATCAAAGAAGAACTTCCAGATAATTTCTCTAAACTGAAAAAAGTGAGTATTCCGACGGAAAAGTCTCACCGAGTCCCCAGCCGTAAAGGGACAACGCCGCCCGACGCCCGGCCCTGCCCGCAAGGGCCACGCGCAGGAACGCAGTGGGAGCCGCGTCCGCAGGAGCCCCGGACTGTGGACCATCAGACGCCCATCGGCTCCAAGGCTGGACCGGGGTCACTGCGGTGTGAAACGGAACGCAAATGAGCCAGGGACCGCTGCGTGCCACCGACACAGACGGCGCTCGCAGACTTAGTGGCGAGTGACAGACACCGGCAGAGGACGACTCCACGGTGTGCGCTTCCATTTCTGGGAAGGCTCCGAAGCAGGCGCTCCACCCCACGGCGTTGGCAGTGAGAGCGGGAGGTGGCGCTCGGGGCGGGTGGTGGCCGGAAGCGGCCTCTTGGTGGCCTTCGCTCTCTTAATCTGGTGCTAATTACAAGCTCCGTTCATCTGCAAACCTTCATCGGATGAGACTTAACGATTTGTGTTCTCTCCTGTGCCTATGTTATTCTTCAATAAAAAGCTCACGGCTTCTAAAAGTTCCATACCCAAACGCATCACCGTGCAGTTTAGTACCACAGATAAAGAGAGATCCCAGAAGCTTCGAGCATGGCTGGGCGGGAGTGGGGAGATAAAAGGATCGAGCCAGAAAATAACTCGAAACTTCTCAATAACGTTGGAAACTGCACCGCAATGGGAAAATGCCCACGACATTCTGAGGGGAGATTGTTTCCAACCTCCGGCGCGGACGTAAAATAAAGACATTTCATGAAACACAGCCTCGAAGAGGGTACCGCCCATGCACCCTTTCCCAGGAGATTTCCAGAAGATCTACTTCACCGCCGAGCAAACAGGGAAGACGGAGGAGCCGGGAAGCAGGAAAGAGCGAAGGGGGACCTCTAAGGTGACGATGGAAAGAACCCCCAAACCACGGCCAGGCAACAGGCGAGCCTGGGCGGGGTCCGAGCAGAACCAGGAGTCCCAAAGGAAAACCGCTGAGAAGCAGCCTGAGGAGTGAGAGGGGGCCCGCGGTTCTCTCGGAGAACAGGGTGACAGATGGCGACAGGTACGTAGACATCTCGGCCAACGAGAAGAAAAAAATATAATTACTGGC
>NW_011888833.1:472937-481934 GCF_000151845.1 Pteropus vampyrus
AATGAGCCAGGGACCGCTGCGTGCCACCGACACAGACGGCGCTCGCAGACTTAGTGGCGAGTGACAGACACCGGCAGAGGACGACTCCACGGTGTGCGCTTCCATTTCTGGGAAGGCTCCGAAGCAGGCGCTCCACCCCACGGCGTTGGCAGTGAGAGCGGGAGGTGGCGCTCGGGGCGGGTGGTGGCCGGAAGCGGCCTCTTGGTGGCATTCGGCTCTCTTAATCTGGTGCTAATTACAAGCTCCGTTCATCTGCAAACCTTCATCGGATGAGACTTAACGATTTGTGTTCTCTCCTGTGCCTATGTTATTCTTCAATAAAAAGCTCACGGCTTCTAAAAGTTCCATACCCAAACGCATCACCGTGCAGTTTAGTACCACAGATAAAGAGAGATCCCAGAAGCTTCGAGCATGGCTGGGCGGGAGTGGGGAGATAAAAGGATCGAGCCAGAAAATAACTCGAAACTTCTCAATAACGTTGGAAACTGCACCGCAATGGGAAAATGCCCACGACATTCTGAGGGGAGATTGTTTCCAACCTCCGGCGCGGACGTAAAATGAAGACATTTCATGAAACACAGCCTCGAAGAGGGTACCGCCCATGCACCCTTTCCCAGGAGATTTCCAGAAGATCTACTTCACCGCCGAGCAAACAGGGAAGACGGAGGAGCCGGGAAGCAGGAAAGAGGGAAGGGGGACCTCTAAGGTGACGATGGAAAGAACCCCCAAACCACGGCCAGGCAACAGGCGAGCCTGGGCGGGGTCCGAGCAGAACCAGGAGTCCCAAAGGAAAACCGCTGAGAAGCAGCCTGAGGAGTGAGAGGGGGCCCGCGGTTCTCTCGGAGAACAGGGTGACAGATGGCGACAGGTACGTAGACATCTCGGCCAACGAGAAGAAAAAAATATAATTACTGGCTGCAGGAACAGCAGGACGTACGAGAAAGGACGTGCCACGGTGGCCCACGACAGTGAAGAACCTGTGTGTCGTCACTGAATAATGTGAATACTGAATACTGACTCGGTTTTTTTTTTTTTTTAAGACTTCGTATTAGGAGAAGATAAGAGTGTTGTAAGGAAAAGTTTGGGTCCTAATATGATAGGAAATCAAAGTAAAACCAGCTTTCCGAAAAGCAACCACCAAACGCCCTTTTCTACTTTTCCAGCTTTTCCGTAAAAGCAAAAAGCCTCTTTGGATTTCTTCCCCTTAGCGAAAACGGGCGCAAACGTAGCAGGTCTCGTAAAAGTGAAGTGGCGTGAGGCGAACTTTCGAGAAGCCGCGGTCCCTGCGTTTGTCCCCCACGATCAAGCTGCGTTCCAGTTCCAGGACTTTATCTGTGTCAGCGCAAAGACTCACGTGTACGGCCGGTCGGTCGCAGCCTTCCTTCCTCACGGAACCGAAAGTTTAGAAACACTTAAATATCTAACGGGATCGATTTTTTAAAATCACGAGATATTAATAGATGCTGTGCAGCCGTTACAAAGAATGAGATGGAGCTAGATCTACTGACATGGAAAGATATTTGAGTACTAATAGTTGGGGAAAGCGACATCATCAAGCCTTGATTCCGTATGTTAAAACGCATGATTTCTCAGACATGCGTAAGAATCGCTCTAGCAGCCTACCGATGGCCGTGGGGCAGTTGTCTCTGAAAGTCAGACCCACGGGGAACTTTAAATTTGTCTTGTAAATTCTTCCGCTTTTGCGATGGGCATGCGTGAACTTTCAGAAAATGACGGCCGTGCACGCATACACGCAGCGTGTGTCTGTCCCAGCACGGTGGCCGCGGGCGCAAAGCCGGACCCCCCTGGTCGTTAGCGGTGGCCACGAGAATCCCCGTCAGCACGGAGCTCCGCGTCGTCCGGTCGAATGCATCGCGCCTCGGGCTCCTGTGTGACCACAGCCCCTTCCTCTCCCGCTAGACTCGTTATTACGGCGAGGCCTGTTCTCCGCGTTCACGCATGGGCTCAGGCACCCCTCCGGGCGTGCGCCGTCCTGCATTTTCGTTCTTAAAGTTACGGTGGCAATTTAAGCTGGTCTTAAATGTTCAAACAGTCCTGCAGTTTGTAAAGTAAAAACTTATAAAGTCTCCATTCACGCCCTGGCCCTCGAGCCCCACTCCTGAAGGTGGACATGGTCCAGCGTGTGGCCTTCGACACTTCTCCACGGCTGCAGACTGTGTCTGTGTGTGTGTGTGTGTGTGTGACAGATAAGATCGTGTCATATACCTGGACGATCCTTCTGTGTCATAGGTTTAGATATGCCACGTCCTTTTCACGAAGAACCTCGTATAATAGTCCGCTTCATGGGTACGTTCTAATTTATTTCGCCAGCAGTGCCGCGAAAATACTTTTACACTGAGCGTGTCCCGCTTCGCGGGGGAGGCCTGCAGGCTGAATTCCCGTAAGTGGAATTGGTGTTGGTGAAAAGCCGTGTGCACGGAGGATATTGCTCCCCGGCCACACTTACTCACACTCCCAGCAGCCGTGAGAGTGCGAGTTCTCCACACGCACCTTCACCTGCACGCACGGTAATTATCATCGTCATCTTAAAATCTTCGGCAGTCGGGCGCGTGAAAACCGGACCTCGCCGCCCCACCGGATTTCTTTCCCGGGGTGACCACGAACTGTTCTTCGGCGCCACCGTCTCTTTGGGGTGCACCGTGGGCCCCGCAGCCCCGACAGGAAGTCTGGCCGAGGGTTTGCGCCTTGCTCAGGTGCTGGTCGGGTGTGAGTGGGCTCAGAAGCGGGGTCCGGGACAGAGCCCTGTGGGAGGGGAGCCGCGGAGGTGGCGCAGCATCGCACGGTCATGGTGGTGCTTTCGGTCATCCGTGGCGGAGGCGGGGACGGGGCGGGTGGTGGCGCATCTTCCTGCATGGAAGCCAGTACCCATGCGCCGGCCGGGTCCGCGTCCCGAGCGCCTCGCCTGCGCGAAACTGGCCGTCCCGTCCCGCGCGGCTCCTTTCGAAGCTGCGGAGATCTCGGCCGTCATTCTCTGTGTGCCTCTGCCCGCTCGACTCCGGCGGGATGTTGACTCAGCCCCTGGAGAAGCGGGCAGCCGTTTACCAAGGCCGCATCCAACAGCGTGCCCCGATGTCCACGGAGTCTCACGAAGCCCCGGTTCGGCATCACTGCTCGAAATGGTCACGTTTCAGACCTCGGTGGAGAAATCGCGCGTGTGGGCACGCGCAGGCAGGGCCTCCTGTGCGGAAAGCGCGCAGATATTTTTGCAGCCAGTTTTGGTAACGGCTGGCTTTCCTCTTCCTTAGCTGTCGTTGGCGCACGGGACATCTGCACCCCAGCATATGTGGGCTACGACATCTGTTCCAACACACAGGATTTCCCCCTTTTAGAAAAAGCAGCCTCGAGAGCGGCTCGGGCCTGAATAGAGATTGTCACCAAGGTGGGGACAGACAGACCGGCCTCCAGCGCACCTTGTGACAGGGACCTGGGTGAGGAACTCGCAGACGCCACTGCCTTGTTCACCATCTAGAATGTTCACCATCTCCTGGCTTCTCCGTCTCACAGCCGACCTGGAGACATCGACTTGTGAGCAAGCACGACCCCTTCTGACCCCTGAGGGCCCCCAAACAATTCCCTGTCACACGGACGTGGGCCGAGGAAGTTTCTCCTGGTTCTGTTGCAGCTTCCCAGGAAGGCCCGGTGGGTCTCTATTTTTTTTTTTTTTTTTTCATACCTATCAGCCTTCTCCCCACGGACGTTGATGACCTGGCTTTTCGTGTCTTCCCAGCACGTGCATTCACAACTAGTTCACCTCTCTCTTTTTCAATCAAGCAAATATGTATCGAAAGAGGGCAGGGGGTCCAAGATACCCACCTCACCTGCCCCCACCTGAAAAAGGACGATTCCCAGTCACATTTTGTTGGTGACAGGAGCTCCGAGTCAAAAGTTTTATGTGGAAACGGCCCGGGATCTGAGTTCCCTGTTGGGGATCAGGCTGCTAAGGCCCCACGAGGAGGGGGCGCTGTCAAAGCGTCTGCCTCTTGCAGTTTAACTTGACCAGAGCACAGAAGTCCACGGACAGCTTTCTTTATACGGTCGTTCTCTGCTGTAGGGGAAATTTTTAAATCATCGCCACCTGGTCTGCTTTCCTTAACGTTTTGATGTGTGAGCTGTGGGCCGACGGCGGGGGGCGGGGGTGGTCTGGGGGCTGCGGCAGGTATTGTAACAGAAGAGGAAAGAGTGTGAGCGTCTCGTGGTTCAGCATCTCTAACTCTGAACGCCGGCTTCACCAAGTATTGGGCTAGGCGACCTTGGGAACGTTACTTTTAAGCCCCGATTCGCTTATTGGGGAGCGGACGCTGCTGCCTTACAGTCTCGTGGAGAGTAAATAACGAACGTGAAGGAGGCACAGCACAGAACGGCACGGCCTGCCTCCCTCCTGCCCGGTCTCTGCGTCCCAGCGAACCAGGGCCTTCTCTCCCGTCTGTGTTTAAGGGAGCCCTAGATGCTGACCCTGACGTGAGGAAGTGACAGCCCCTGGTGGGTGGGTGGGGGGAGCACTAGGAAGGTGAGAAAAGCAGGGTGGGAGCTGTCACCCTGCCCTCAGGCTCCACTTGAGGTCACAGCACCTCTCGGTCCAGGTCCGTTGTCCCCTGGAGGGAAGGGGGAGCAGTTCCCTCCTGGGGGAGCAGTTCCCTCCTGGGTGAGCAGAAGGGGAGGTGACAGCAGCGTGAGGGCTCTGTTCCCTCTGCTCTGGCCAGCACTACCCCCCTCCCGCCCCCTGCTGTGTCTCAGAAGCTTCGGAGGGAGCCGCGGGAGCCAGCGGGCCTGCGTCCTGGGTCCCAGCAGCCACCTCCCCAGTCAGGATCCTGCCCCCTCTCTAGATGACTGCTCCATCCCACCTCTGTCCCCTGCCTCCCTGGACAGGAGAAGGCTCAGCATCTGGTCCACAGCCACTGGCCCCTGCTCTGATGGGGGTTCGGCGGCTGCCAACAGCCAGGTCGCTTGTGAGAAATGCAAGCTCTCGGCCCGCTTCGTCATCTCGCTGGCCGAGGAGCCCACCTGGCTGTGGGAGGCGCAGAAAACGGCCTCAGCAAGACACGCTGAAAACACCCAGATAAGGAGTGAGCCACTGGTGGGAGCGGAGACTCGCGGCTGATTGCGATCTAACAGCTGAGGCCCGGCAGGGCCAGGTGTTTCTAAGTTGTCAGAACAGCTGTGGAAAGCAGCCCAGGCCTCCCACAGGAAGGCAGCGTGGTGTCGTGGGGGGCGGAGTAGACCAGGCCCCTTTCTGGTTACCTTTCTTGGGACACGTGACCTGGCCGTGGGGGCGGGGTCGGGACTGTGACGTGGGCCCCGCCCTTTCCCGCCCTTCCCCGCCCTTCCCGTGGACAGAGGCCTCAGCGCGGGCTGAGCTCGGGTGCTTGGTGCTTTATGGCTGTTTTTCCCCAACGGCCTGATGAGGTGGTTGCTCTTGTTTTCTCTGTTTTATAGAGGGGGCGCCTGAGACGTCTGTCACGTGACGGGACCTCTCCGAGCCTTCATTCCCTACCTGCAAAGTGGGGATTTAAAAAATACTGGCCGATCGAATCAGAGAAAATGACTGAGTTCACATCGAGTTCATGGTACACGATAGGTGTTCAATAACTAAATTTTCTTCTATGAGAACGGGTCCTCATTCTCATAATACTAAAAAGAAGCAAAAGACCTTATTACAAGGATACCACCTAGAAGCCACCTTCGTGTCCAGCGACAGCCGAAGGCCCAGCAGATTACAACAGAATATTATACAGCCACTGATATATTTATGAAAACCAGAGAAAGTAGGAAGTTTTTATAACATCATGTTAGATGACTAAAGAAAAATACAAAATAGTATAGGCACATTGACTACAATTACATGAATTAAGATATAGGCAAGGGTTTGGAAGCAAAATATAAATAATAAGCGCTGTTAGACAGGGGTTATTTACTGTTCTCACAGATACAGCCTTCCAATTTTTTTTTTAAAACCCCAACAGTAACAAAAGCACCACAGGTGCTATACGCAACAGCTGCTCTCATCCCGATCAGGAAAACCTTAGCGTGTCTCAGATGCTCAAAGAACAACCCGGTAACCACGCCGGCACGTGGACGCAGAGAGTGTGCCCTGTCAGGAAAGGACGTAGTTCATCTTCAGGACAAATCCTGAAAAACCTTCGTGGGCTTCGGTAGACACACCGGGTGCCGGTCAGCCTGTCGCGGTCCGTAAGGCCAGAGCGGTTCCTCAGTCCAGCGATCCGGAGTGGACTTCGCTCGTGGGTGGGAAAGCTTTCTTTCAAGGCCTCCTCCCTCGCTCAGCCGGGGTTAATAACCGTGCAGATTTCCTCTGTCCAGGAAAGATGGTACCGCAGCGCTTAACCTCTAAGGAGATGATTTCATAAAATATTGATTTTTGTGCACATAGAGGAGATAATTCATGAATAGAAAATGTGAGCCTAAGCAAGAAATTCCTTGGTTCTCTCAGTCCATGAACTGGGAAAGGAATGACTGCAGCCTGCTGGCAAGGCCGACATCCGCCGCATGGCCGCCCCGCCACACCTGCCGGGCCGCGTACCTTTCCTCTCCAGGGCGTGCGATCCCACGCACAGCTGTGCCCAAAAGGGATGCGCCCGGATCGTGCAGCCTTCCACAGTGGCAGGAGCCCTCTGCCAAGTTTAATGTGGCAGCTCTAGCTGTTTCTCTGGAAAAAAAAAAAAAACATCACACTGCGATTCTGGCTGCTCCAGCGCTGGAATTGACCAGCACTTGTTCTTGGACGTGCGTAGAATTTTCGTTCATCGGCAGAGTCGTGTGCCGTTCGTCGAGCCCTGACCGACCCCGTTCCAGGCACTGTGCTAAGTGCTTTTCTCGTCCACGCCCAGCGGGAACGATAGGTAGAAGGTGCTATTTCCTCTTCGATAGCCGAGGAGACCGAGCTTACGAAATATTACAGATCGATCACTCCCGGTGTCCTTGAGCACCTCGGTGACACAGCTGGGTCTGGAACCCGTCTGACTCCACAAGACCCGCCCCTGGCCGCTCTGCCAGAACACCTTTCTGGCTGATTCTAAATCGAGTCTTGAAATCACAGATGATTAAACAGACGCCAGGGGAACTGGAGGAAAGGCGGTGGACGTGGTTGCATGGTAGCTGCAGACTTCCGAGCGTTCTGTGATGGCGCCACTGGGGGCCCGGGTCGTCCCCGCGTCTTCTGGGTTGCCGGAAGGAGGATGGCACGAAGAGGACGAGCCCCTGCAGTTCCGCGTTCCCGCTCCCTCGTCTGGTCTGCGAGGCGTGCCGATGGGCAGTCAAGCTAACTGCGTCTCTGTCTTCCCCCTGGGATTCTCTCAGCGTTCTGGTTTTGCTTTTGTGTGCCGCAGTGCGGTGCCCGTGGAGAGAAGTAAGTCCACGGGGTCGGAGATGCGGCTCCAGGACGAGGGCACCCCGTGACAAAACCCCCAGGCGCAGAGCCGGACGGCCGGAAAGGGTCGCAGAGGTCTGTGCCCAGCGAAACCATCTGCCGAGCCTTTCCAAGAACCAGATGCTCAGTGGCTCTCGGAATAGGCCCCCTGAACCTGTTAGGATGCTGGATTGGGGACTTGGGTTGGCCCCGCTAATGGAGAACCACTGAACTGGAGCCCTAGGATCCTGAGGTCACCCCCTCCCTTAGAAAAGGACGTCGCAGCTATACTTCAAATCTAATTTAAAAAATATTCACTTTCATGTGTTATACGTGAAATTTCTTCCAGCGTGTATAGTATTTTAAAGCTCAAGAATCCTAGCCTAAAAATCTGATCCTATTCTCCTAGTCTCCTCCTTAGCAATTAACATTGACTAAATGTGTGTTTTCTTAAAAAGTCTGTCAGTCTGAAGTGTTTTCTGCATTAAGCTATAAGGAATCAGACGACAGACACCACCTTGTCACGCCTAATTAAGAAACATAACCACATCGGTAATGCACAAACAGATACATGATGTCACTAGAACTATTTTAGAAATTTCCTTGGGACATCCATTTGGCCGTGTAGGTATTTTGTTAATATGGTTGTTAAACGTCACTTTTCCAATGTATTGACTCCAGAAAAAAAATAGCGAAAAGTTTTCTAGAGCAAAGAGGAAGAAGGAAGACACCTTTTTGGCTCCTGAATATCTTTCATTAATTCAATTTCTGAAACATTTCCTTCCTTACTAATATTTCGCTTTGATGCTGGGAAGCGAGGAATTTGTTGAGGTCAGAATTTCCCAAATGCAGTTCCTGCAAGATGCCAACTCGTTTCTCGAAGCAGAGGTAAACATCTGGGAAATGCTGGGTTAAAAAAAATTTAAATCGATAGTTTCACTTCATGACTTCTTTGAGCTTTTAGTAGGTGATATGAACTGTGACTTTCCAGGGGAATGTGTCGTGCACAGCCTTTGCCAGAGTTTTCTAAAAAAATTTTTTTGGCAACAAACCAGTAAGTTATTGTTTTTAAGGACCTTCTGCATTGACATGGAAATACCGCTGTATAGAACCTTCTTTATAATAGTAATTTATGCAAAAAAATTTCACCTGTCACTTCATTCGATAATTACCTTAGTTTGTAAAATAGCTTACGAACTGATTCTTGGTGTCCTAAAACTAAAATATAACCCCTGGATATGTGAAATGTGTATCTAGGTGCATCTCTGCTTTAAGCAATTCTTTTCATGTTTTATAAAAACATTGCTTCTGGAATACAATGTTTTAAGCAATTTAATAAATATAAAACAAGCCTGACAGATAATGCTTGAATTAAAATCTTTGTTAAAAAATTTTGTTATTGAAAGACAGTTGACATTTCGACCTTATAGGCGGTAAAATTATTTCAGTTATTATTTTCTCCATGAATATTTATTGAAGATGATGTTAAGTAATGTTTAAGACGGTACTTAAGACGTTAGGAAGTATTTGTTTTTTTCTTGCTGCATAACAAAAATTATCATGGAAATTATCATAAACTTTTCTGACAACTCCCACACATCAGCTCGCGGTGCCGC
>NW_011888833.1:481984-488137 GCF_000151845.1 Pteropus vampyrus
GAACTGATTCTTGGTGTCCTAAAACTAAAATATAACCCCTGGATATGTGAAATGTGTATCTAGGTGCATCTCTGCTTTAAGCAATTCTTTTCATGTTTTATAAAAACATTGCTTCTGGAATACAATGTTTTAAGCAATTTAATAAATATAAAACAAGCCTGACAGATAATGCTTGAATTAAAATCTTTGTTAAAAAATTTTGTTATTGAAAGACAGTTGACATTTCGACCTTATTGGCGGTAAAATTATTTCAGTTATTATTTTCTCCATGAATATTTATTGAAGATGATGTTAAGTAATGTTTAAGACGGTACTTAAGACGTTAGGAAGTATTTGTTTTTTTCTTGCTGCATAACAAAAATTATCATGGAAATTATCATAAACTTTTCTGACAACTCCCACACATCAGCTCGCGGTGCCGCAGGTTCCAAGTCTGGGAGGCACAGGTGTCGGGAGGCTGACATCCAGGTGTTGGCCAAACCGAGCTCCAACCTGGAGGTTCTGGGGAAAATGCACTTCCAGGCATTCAGGTGGTCGGCAGAATTCAGATCCTCGTGACCTTCTAGCTGCGGTCCCCTTTTCCTTGCTGAGTGTCAGTCGGGTGTTCCTCTGCAGTCCCCAGGGCGGTTTTCGGGTCCTTTCCACTGGCCCCTCTACCTTCAGGCCAGCAAGGGCTGGTCAGCCTTTCTCACGCTTCGAATCTCTGACTTCCTCTTCTGCCTCTGGCCACAGATAACTCTCTATTTTTAAATGATTTAATGCAGCGGTCCCCAACCTTTCTGGCACCAGGGACCGGTGCTCCTATGAGAATCTGATGCCCGATGATCTGAGGCGGAGCTGAGGCGGTGATGCTGGCGCTGGGGAGCAGCTGCAAACACAGATGAAGCTTCGCCGCTTGCCTCCTGCTATGCAGCCCGGTGCCTAACAGGCCACGGACGGTACCGGTCCACGTCCCAGGGCTTGGGGACCCCTGATTTAACGTGATTAGGTCAGGCCCACCTGGGGTCATCTTCTTTTCTTTTCCTTTTTTTTTAATTTATTTTTTAATTTTTTAGGCGAGACACCCTTTGATTGACCTCACAGATTGCAAGGACCTTGTCAGCTTACAGTCCCTTATTTTTTATTGTTTATGCCTACAGCACCTGGACTTCCTAGGTGGTCTCCCATCCAAGTACTAACCAGGCCCGACCCTGCTTAGCTTCCAAGATCAGACGGGATCGGGCACGTTCAGGCATCTTCCTTTCTTAAAGTCAGCCATGCCGTCCAACGTAACCACGGCAGTAATGTCACATTCCACCCAGGATGAAAGGAAGAGGACATTGGATAAGGACGGAGGCCATGAGGGGCCATCTTAGACTTCTGCCCACCACAAAATGTAAGACACATCCCAGTTCTCCAGAGTTTAACCATCGGTCAGCAGACAGATGGCTACAGACAGAACGTAAATTCAGAATAGTACTACGAAAGGTGCTGCCACAGTCTGCGGAGGGCGAGCGCAGCGGAGTCGGCTGGTTAGAAGAGTCGGAGTTGTTTTTATTGTGCCTTAAGCATGGTCATCCCTGAGGGATGCTAAGAGCAGTGGGTAGCATTTATTGAGTTTTAAGTACCATTTATTTGTATTATCTCATTTGATCTTTACAAAGATCTTACAAATATGCTCACTTTGCAGTGGAGGAAACAAGTTCAGCGGAGAAAGCTGGCAGCGGCAGAAGCAGGGGCCGTGCCAAGCCAATGGGCTCCTTGTCGCTCTTCGGTGTAACAAACCTTTTTAGGTCATTACCCCGAGCCAGGCACTTCGCTAGGTGCTGTTAATACCGAAGACACATCCAGTTCCTGCCTCCAGGATGTCACAGTGAGAGAGCGGGCCAGGAAACAGAACACGGCCCTGAAGGGTACGGAGCGCAGGGACACTGCAATGGCCTGGAGAACAGGGGATGCTTGACTCTGCTTCGGTGGGTCCCCAAGGGCTTCTCGGAGGAGGTGACCTTGAGCTAGATCTGAAGGAGGGCTAGTTCTCCAGGGGAATGGGAGGCTTGGGATGGACAAGGAGAAGTTCCAGATATGGGCAAAGGCAAGGGAGGAGGCCACGTGACCGACTTAGGTGACAAGCGCATGTGCACCCTGCAGGCTCTAGGGGGACTGGACCCGGGTGACGGGGGGTGGGGGGTAATGGGGGATAAGAAATGAGGCTGCAGCAGAAGCGGGGACTGCTCTGCAGTGCGCGTGCATGGTGCAGTGGCCAGTGCCGCGCGTGGTTCACAGGTGTGCCCTCAGCAGTGACCGCAGGGCTGTGCCCAGGAGGGCACACCGCCCACCTTGAGGCCTTGCTGAGGGTTACTTCACGGTGGTCCTGACGCCCCCGCCCAGGAATTCAAGTCCTTCGATGTTGGAGCGCAAGTAGCTCGCTTTCTCAGCAGTGGCCTCGCCTTAACCAGACTCACCAAGACTGGCTCACACAGGAAGGCAACCCACGATTAGCCGGGGGGCGATGCAGGCACCCTGGGCGACCCACACCGCTCTGGGATCGTGGCCTGGTGAAGGGGATGGCTGGGTGACTCCCAGGCTCACTAGCGTCACAGCCAGACTCCCACTGTCCCTCCCAGCAGACCTGGACGGACTTCTGGATCACTTAACAGGGTGTCGCCCACGGCTTGCTCCTTAAGCCCCCTTTGCCAACCCTGTATCTACACTTTCCCCTCTGGCTTCGACTTGCCAAATCACAATCACTCTTTAACCCTACTTCCCTGGAACCGGTTTCAGTTGGAGCCTTGGTTTGTCCCCAGCTCCTTGGTGCATCTTCTGCGGAGCAGGCTTCACCCAGGTGAGTTGTGGCCGGCAGTGCTCTGGGTTTTAAGGGGCGGCCCACAGTCACCGCCCGCAAAGCAGCGTCGTGTCAGACCCCCGGGTGGGCATAGATTTCAGAGTTGTCGCAGGCTGGCCGGGGACCATGTGCCCTGTGCTGGGACTCCGGGGTGTGGGTCTGGGGCAGCAGGTGGTCCATGGTGTGCGCATTCGGGGTAAGTGGTCTGGGTCTGGGGGTCACCTGCATCAGAGCAGGGAGTCACCGGAGGCCCAAGGTCCAGTTGAGATGCCGAGGCAGTGGAGGCGGGTGGACAGTGCAAGGTCAGGACGAGAACGGTGACAAAGCGTGCAAAGGAAATGCCATGCAGCATAGTTTCAAAGGCAAAAGCGAGACATGGCGGCTGCCGGCCTACGGTGGGTGAGAGAGGAGAGAGGACACGCCCGTTGTCCCTGGCCGCGCTCTGGGCAGGTTCCCCAGCGGGGTGCTGTGTTCCAGGTACGTGTGCACGACTCGGTTCCCCCGGCGATGAACAGCGGCTGGTCGGGCACGCGTGGTTCGCTTCGTGCGTTTAACTTCTTAAAAAGTCCAGCCTGTAGGCTGATCTAGACCATTTCCCTTCCCAGATCCCCCTGGGGGAAATGTTCCTGCTATGAGGGGAATGAGGAGGAGAGTTCTGAGAGAAGCTTAGGCCCGGAGGGGGTGGAGGAGGCCGGGCCCCTGCATCGGGGAGCGTTTATGGAGCGCTGACTGTGTGCCCAAGGCCATGCGAGGCGCCATGGGCCCTGCCAGCTGGGCGACAGACACCCCCACTTCCACGAGGAGCCGGGCGCCTTCTCAGGAGCCGGAGTTCCCTGTAAGACACGACCAGAAGCAAGCGGCCTGAGGGCGTGTCACTCAGCCGCCGGGCGGGTGCGTGGAGCTGGGCAGCAGTCGCGAACGAACGGAGCGAGGGCCTCCGGAAGCCGCGGAGAAAAACACGAGGTCGAGAGGACAAGAGAAATCGTAGCTGGGATGTAGGCAAACAGGCAAACGGGGACCGGGACGTCGAGTCACGGAGTCCAGAGGGACTCATCCTTTCTCCCCCGCCCCCCCTCCCCCCAGAGGTTTATTCTTTGCCAACCGCTTTTATGGGGATTAATCTCGCTTTAGCCTTGACGCAATCCAGCAAGGGAGGCAACATGGGGATTACGCACGGGGAAAGGATGTGAGAGAGGTTTACGATGTCGAAACAGCAGGATTTTATGACCAATCGGTCTCCCGGGTGAGGGTGACGGAGGTGCTGGGCGTGACCCGCCCCCATCCACTCACCCACTCTTGAAATCGCTCACGTGGCAAACACTTCTTGAGGGTCTGCTGTGTGTCCCGTCTGCGCTCTGGTGCCAGGGCTCCAGATTTCTGGCTGAGGCGACCAAGTGGGTCATACCGCCATGGCCTGCGACAGGAAACGGTGGCAGATCGCCAGCCGCCGGCGGGACACCCAGGTGAAGTCGGCCAGCAGAGAATGTCACAGAAGCGTCTGGCTTCCGCAGGACGGAGGTCCAGGATGTGGAATAGGTTTGGAAATGACTGGCCTCTCAGTGAGAATTCAGATTGAGAGCACGTTAGGTGACCTGGGGAGGTCGTGGGACACTTAACCATCGTGAGATTCGGTTTCTGTCTGTGAGAAATGAAGACGATGATATCTACATCGCAGGATTATCTCAGATCGAATGAACGTGAACGGATCTGAAAAACAGCCAAGCATTATATAAACGGAAAATATCGTTCCTGATATCTCATCGCGGTAGGATCAGCGTCTTCTGCGACCCTGCAGCTTAGCTAATGCCTCGGAAAAGACCAAAATTCTGCACTAATGTCACTCTATTATCTCATTGGCCTCAAGAGCTAAACAAGAGCAGGTCTCGATATCCGGGCTTCGAGTAGAAATTAAGACTATCAGACTCATTCATGAATGTACCTTAGATGGGAAACGTGCATCTGACGGGAACAGACGTGAGCTGGTTGTGCCGCTGCGTAGCTTGATTTCTAAAAGCACGACCGATGAGTGATTAACAGGAAAAGAAAAAAAAAACAAAAAAAACATTTTCAGATAGTCTGACCATTGAAAAGGGAGGGGAGGGGAAATTTAGAAAAATTTGAGAGAAGAATTCAAGTGATGATCAGGAAAGCCCCTGACTGTCAAAATGAAAGACCCGGGGAAAGCCAGCATACCTTTAGAAAAACATTCAAAGTGAAGTTGGACGATACCAAATTTAGAAGCACTGTTTTGATCGAGTACAAGGATGAGATGGGGGAGGGGGGCGTGACAAGTTTTTTTTAAAGGCTGCTTTTTTTTGTCATTTTCAACTGCAGAAGATGGTGGTTTACAAACAACTTTCTCTGATTAATCTGTATTTTTTTTTTTTTTTTTGGATGATGTTACTGTAACTAACTCCACAGATCAGAACCTGACTGGGAATATTAAGAAACACATTTCTGCTCAGTTTTCAGTGTTTTGCTACAGTGTGATGGCTCCATGCCCACCCAGTCAGCCCATTGCATTTTCTGGCTTTTATTAACTGGTGACGGGTGAACAGGTACGTCTGCCGTGCAAGTAGCCGCTGTGTCTCAGCAGACAAACGGGGAAGGAAGATGGGTCACCCTGTTCTAGAAATTTGCCTACTCTATTATCAGCCAAGAGAGGTGGAGTCCTTGCCTGACATTTTCACTCGTGAGGCCTCAGAAACTCCAAGCGCGATGCTAGTCTTCCTCAGACCACAGACATCGCTGTGGAAAGCCTGTTTCTTTGTGTTTTTTACACTGACAGAAACCAAAGGAGCCAGCTGCTTCCTCCCGTCATTCAGTCATTCATCAAACACACGTATCACGGCGTTTGCTTGTGCGAGCTGCTGGGGCTACTCTCAGGAGCGAGTCCTTGCTCCAGAGAACCTTCCAGCCTAGTGGAGGAGACAGTACAGGGGAGGGCCAGGGCACGCTTCCCGCAGGCTGTGACCCTGAAACCAAGTCCTTAAATGACCGAAGTAGGAGGCCAGTCGGGTTAAGAGTCGGGACCCCAGGCAAGGGAGGGCACCCATACCTGAGGGACCTGGGTAGGGGGCTTGGAGAAGTTGGCTTTGCAGCGGGAGCCGCGCCCTTGTTAGCCAGCGGCAGGAGGTCCGGTAGGAGAGATACTTAGGCGCAGGTCCCCCGGGAGGCCTGGGGCTCACCTTGAACATGATGGAGGACTCGAAGGAGAGCGAGTGGGCGGGCCTCTGGGTGGGCCGGGGTGGGCTTGCCCCTCACCGTGCCTTCATTGTTTTGCAAGAAAAGTTTTGAGCACCTTCTGGGGAGCATCGTGAGAGGCGGGAGAC
>NW_011888833.1:488935-496635 GCF_000151845.1 Pteropus vampyrus
TACACTGACAGAAACCAAAGGAGCCAGCTGCTTCCTCCCGTCATTCAGTCATTCATCAAACACACGTATCACGGCGTTTGCTTGTGCGAGCTGCTGGGGCTACTCTCAGGAGCGCGTCCTTGCTCCAGAGAACCTTCCAGCCTAGTGGAGGAGACAGTACAGGGGAGGGCCAGGGCACGCTTCCCGCAGGCTGTGACACTGAAACCAAGTCCTTAAATGACCGAAGTAGGAGGCCAGTCGGGTTAAGAGTCAGGACCCCAGGCAAGGGAGGGCACCCATACCTGAGGGACCTGGGTAGGGGGCTTGGAGAAGTTGGCTTTGCAGCGGGAGCCGTGCCCTTGTTAGCCAGCGGCAGGAGGTCGGGTAGGAGAGATACTTAGGCGCAGGTCCCCCGGGAGGCCTGGGGCTCACCTTGAGCATGATGGAGGACTCGAAGGAGAGCGAGTGGGCGGGCCTCTGGGTGGGCCAGGGTGGGCTTGCCCCTCACCGTGCCTTCATTGTTTTGCAAGAAAAGTTTTGAGCACCTTCTGGGGAGCATCGTGAGAGGCGGGAGACACAAGACTGGGCCTCGCCGGCTGCGGGAGTGAAGCACAGGCCGTGGGGGACACTCGGCCACAGGCCCGAGCCCGGAGCCCGCCGGAGGAGGAGAGCTGGGGGGCAGGGGCTGAGAAGCTGGCCTGGGAGCGCTCGTTGCAGGAGAGAGCCTCTGCGAGGCAGAATGACCACTGGAGCAGAGCCCCGAGGCGGTGGGACGGAGGGGAGAAGGGGGACAGCAGACACGGTGGCCAGGAGCAAAGAGGGACATGTCCTCGTGCGGGCCGGGGGGAAAGGAAGTAAAGGTGGATGTGAACACAGATTGGTCTAAAGAGGGGGTTAAGGTTCAGGTCAATCAAATAATTGCGTGTCCTGAGCGCCACACCCAGACCGTCTTAAGTTCTTCTACCCAGAGCCGCCCTGCCCCGCCTCGGCCCCTGAGGCTTGGGCCCTAAACCCATTGGATGCCCCATCCCTGGAGGCCCCACCCCTGCAGTCAGAGGCCCCAGGCGCTCCCACCTGGGAAGAGGTTGAGACTCCAAGCCTCCTTACCTTTTCCTGATTCAAATGGCGTTCTCTCTCTCCCTTTCAGCCTATTTGCTATTTCTACGGAGGCTGTTTTCTCATCTCCTCCAGGATGTCTTTTCGTTGACCCCAGGTTACTTCCCGGAGAGGATTGGACTGAGTGGAGAGAAGAGAGGGATCAGATTGGCAAGCTTGACTCTCAGATGGTGGGGCTCACTGAGGCGATGGCAGGTGCAATGATGGCTTCGCTGTAGCCAGTAGGCAGAAGCGTAGGTGAGAGCAGGGTGACCGCTGTGTCGAAGCTGGACAGTGGGGACGCAGCATTTCATTACACTCCTCTCTCTGCTTTGGCATGTTTGCGATTTTCCATCGTAAAAAGGTGAAAAATAACAGGTGGAATAGGGAAACACTGTGACTTTACAATAATACTTCATTTTTGCCAGTTGATATGAATCAACACACATCCTTTACCAACAGAGAAACGAGCAGGAACTGTCAGACGAGAACGTTCCCCATTTAGATGGCCCCTTTCCTCCCACCACCAGCTCCAGCCTTGGCCCGTGTCGTCCGGCACTTCCTCTCCTTGGTTTTAATCAGAATCACCCTACGACTTCCTTCCTTCTGAGCGTGCCTGCGAGAGGGCCCCTCCGTTCTCTCTGTGACGCACTTGAAATCTCGTCGTGAGGCAGTGGCCATTTAAACCCAACCCAAACCTTCCCTTGGCCTGAGCTCCCCATCCACCCCAGGCAAGACTTTGCTGTGACAGGGAGTGGCTTGTTTTTGTAAATCACCCCCTCGGGCAGCTCCAAATGAAATAATCCTCTTTGTTGTCCAGCTTTTCCATAGGTCTCTGATGTTTTAGGAAGTAGTGTGCATTGTGTCTCTAGCACTGAAAAGATGCTTAACAATAGGAAGTTACACAAAAACAAATTTCAGATAGAAAAGATTATCTTCAGTTGAGACCACATTGTGATTGAGAATCTTGAAGAGAAGTAACTTCATGAGTCACAAGATAAGGAGCCGAGTAGCAAGAGCTGCGGTGTTTCAGTTGGAGGGTGTTCCAGGTGGAGGGTGTTCCAGGCGGGGGGGGGTGTTCTAGGCGGGGGGGGGGGGTGTTCTAGGTGGGGGGAGTTCCAGGTGGAGGGGTTCCAGGTGGGGCATTGCATTACTCTGTGGGGTGGGGTCAACTTTCTGAATAGAGCCTCCAGCCATTCCATTCCACCTTCTCTAATGGCTCTGCATTTTCTTTAGGATTAAACCCAAATTTCTTAAAGGGCTTGTAAGATTACTGGAAGGCTGCCTATGCCTCTCTCTCTGTGTCTCAACGTTTCTTTCCTGGAAGCTGTCCTTGATGCCTCGAAATTTTACTGGTCTCTCCATTCTTTACCTCTGCACCTCCTGCGCTTAGCACCTCGTAGGGCCCCAAAGAAAGCACGGTAGATCAGTTACCCTGAAAAATGGCGGCAGCCCCAAACGAAGACAGCTAGTTAACCAAACCCTTAGGCTGGCAACAGAAATGTTAATTTTCTAGTAGTAGAGGGACGTTCTTCCCAGAAGATATAGGACAGCATATAACGGTCGGATTTAATTATCGATTGATTAGTTGATTTAGTGCTCACTAGGAGCTAGCCACTGTGCTAAACCCTTCACCTACTTACCCTCTGTTCTTATCCTAAACACTCCCTCTGCCTCACCCCACCCCCACCCACCTCCCATTGAATTCGTTAAGTGGATGCTGAAGTTAGTCTGCCTGGATTTGAAGCCCAACTCTGCCTCTTTTTGGCTTATTAATGTGGTAGGCCTCTTGTAACTTAGTCCCCACGTCTTTAAAATGGGTATGATAACCGTAAATTCTTCATGGAGCTGTTGTGAAGACTCAGAGAGTTACTCTGTGAAGCTTTGAGGACCGCGTCTTGCACACAGTAAAGGTTAAATCACCGTTAGCAATTGATGTTGATATTATTTCAAGATATGCAAATGTGCTCGTTTTTTGTGTATTTGAAAATATCTTCTGTAATTCTTTTTCTGGTTCATTTTTGGACTCAGATGAAAGTTATGCATACACACATATCTATACATCACCGTAATCTAAATAAGTGAATCTTAAATAAATTACATATGTAATTTTACATATACTTATATATATATTAGTAGTATTATATATACTTACATTTTAAACTAGATTAGTATATACCTGCTAAGGGTAAAATTCACTTGTACCCTTTGCACAAGTGAATTTTACGGTATATATACATACACACGGTATGTGCATTATATCTTAATAAAGCTGTTTTTAAAATCCTATATTATAAAGCATTTTCTGTAAACACACAGAAAAGGTCTGGAAGAACATACACTAAACTGTTAAGAGTAGTTATTTCAGAGGGAGAACTGACATGTTCTGGCCCCCGTGAAGACAACTGTGATTTTGTTCTATATGCTTCCGTATCTGAATGCTTTACGACGAGCAAAGCTTTACACATTACTGTGTATTATTGATGTTTTGTTCACTGCTGTGACTCTAGCACCCTGATTGGTACCTGTACATAGCAGGTGTTTAATTAATACTTGTCAGATGAATGGATAAATATGTGAATTCCATTTTAAATGGAATTTTAAAGACAGATAGTGGGCACCATAAGTCGATAGGCCTATAAATGGCTCTCTTGAACTTGCTAATTTTTAAAATCCATATCCAATCTATTCCATAGATTTATAGAAAGGATGCTTTTCAGCAGCTTGAGAGCTAGTTGTCGAATACCCTGACCGGGTCCTGGCTTAAAGAAGTCAGGCTCTGAATTTGATTTTTGGCTGTGAAAGAGTTTCCACAGAGTATCTCTTATTCAGTCTGTTATACTGTGTATGTGAGATTTCTCTTAAATAATGTAAGAAAATGAGAGGCTCTAACTGAAGAATTATGTGACATTATGGTTTCATTCGTATTCGGTATTGTCTTTAAATTATCCAATTGGAGTTTTTCTTCAAAAGTGGTGGACATAAGTCTATTGGTAGTTTTCAATGTAGGTTAAAATCTGTATCTGAACTTCCCAGTCCCTAATAAGCTCATTTTATGTATATTAATGTAAAAAGTTATTGATAGGTATAAAAAATGCTGCAAAGTATCATCTGTGTTGCTGTTTAAATGTAGTCGATCATCATGTAATGATTATTTACAATATTGGATATATTTTATCTGCCGTTTGCTGAAATGGAAGTTACTTCCTGTTTTTATTTGATGCATTTGTAAATATCTAAAAAAAAAAAATAATAATAATAATATCTTAACTTTTAATCTCACCTTTCCTCTAAGACACTGATTCTTAAACCTTTAGCCATAAACCCCTCAAGTCCATAAACCCCTGAGGATCTGATGAAAATTTTGCACTAGAAAAACGCTTGCATTCGAAGATGGTCCTAAACCTCAGGTTATAACTCTTGTTCTAAATCATTAAAATGCGTGAAGATAGCCACAGCCATGTTCACATCTATAGTTTACATTTATCTTTAACTTAAAAAAAAAATTATTTTACCAAGGCTTCTAACTTTTCTGTAGTGGCAACTTTCACTTTTAGCCTGTGGCTCTTCGAGCTATCCAATTCCTTTACAAGAATATCACATCGTCTTCTGGTAAGAGGGACTCAGCTGACCCCAGAATGATTGGCAGATGGACGTCAGATTCACATTAGGCGAAGCCTGGTGGCTTGGAGCAGAGTTTAATTTTGTTTGAGTGACTTCGGAAATTTTCTGACCTCTGCTAATGTCATTACATAATTATTTGAAGACGATAGGAAAAAAAGAATCAACTTCTCAAGAGTCCCCTTTTGGTCTTAAGAACCTAAGAAGTTCAAGATCAGCAACTACGCTTTTAAAGATTACAATTAATAGAGGGTTATTTCTTCTACTGTGTGCTTCCGTGAGAACAAGAGACGGGAACTGTGGTTTTAAAGTGTGGTTTGGAGAATGTGTTGGGACAGACCGCAAGCTGATTGAAAGACAGCGCACAGAGAGAAACTCGGTTTGAAACAAGAGAAAAAGAGAAACGGAGAAGGCACCGAATTCAGGGCTGAGGATGGGCGAGAGCTGCATTTCTTGAAAACTGATGATGACTTTCTGTTGCAAACCCACCCAGCGTGGAGACGAGAGAGTCCGTGGGTCCCACGCATCCCCGAGCACGTCTATCATCCAGTTACGATTCGTGAGAAAAGAGAAGGAGTTGGGGTGACCCGTGACCCTATTTTCAGGGCAAAGAACTTGCTGATTTCTTACACTAAGAAACTTTTCAAGACGTGCCATGTTATTGGAATTGTATCCTGCTTCGTAAGTCGACTCTGGGGAGAAAAACCCTAAGGGGACAGAGTGAGTGAGTGACGATCACCTTGCAGGGGAAACCGACCCCAGCGAGCTCTCCCAGTGCCCCCAACAGCTGTGACGTCTCTCCAGTCTCCCCCACATCTGCCGGACCCCAGTGGGGCACGAAAGAGTATAAGAGAAGGTAAAGCCCAAAAGATCACTGAATCTGTCCAACCAAAAGTCTTTCGAGGACGTATTTTTGTAGGTTAATGAAAATGGAGTAAGTCGTGGATTCGAGGATGAAACACACGCCGAATAATACAGCTGTGAGAGAGAGGGGTCTGGCTTGGTACCGGACACATATGTCTTCACATCCGAGGGTCCTGGTTATATTTCAAGGAGAAGAGAAACGAGCTAGGGGATAATTTTGGAAGAAGAGATGACTACGGACCTGAAGGTCTCTGTCTAAGATTGAAGGGACAGATGGCAGGGAGGAGATGGTTTTCCTGTGTACGAGAATGTGAGCACCGGATGTCTAAGAAGCACAGGAGAGACGTCGCACACGAGGCTCTGGGAACGGCGAGAGTTTGGGTCGTGTGCGAGTTAGGAGGGTGGGGGGTCTCTGATCTGATGGAAGGGTCCCTACGTGGAAGAATAAATAGCCATCAGCCTGAAGTCGACCCTAAAGGAAAAAAGTACCCAAACCCATCCAATCGTCTTCTTCTTAAACGGGAAATGGCCTGGAAAAGCAAATCCTCCGACTCACCTGTCGACTACGCCGTACTTAACGTGTGAAATCCCAGGATGCAGGCGCCATGCCCCTTTCACCAAGAACCCTGTTCCCTGGCAGCTTAGCTTCTTCGCGGCCCAGAGACAGGCGAGCCTGGAAGCTGGGTTCTCGCTCCGTCCCTGTGCATCGTTGGGTAAGGCTTTTGTTCGATGCTCAGGGTCTGAATCGCCAGGCACTTTAACATAAGTGCATTTCCGGGGGATGTGTGTTGGTGTGTCTGGACAGATTGTTGTAAAGGCAATTACTTATCAGGGACTGGAGTGTGTAAGTAACTCTGATAGGGCGCCCGAAGGCGTGAAGCGGGCCCGAGGTGACCTGCTTTTGCTGTCAGAAGCAGAAAACATTTACCAACGAGGCTGAACTGGTCAGGAAAAAATGTTCTCCTATCCTCAACTCTCACCCTCTTCTGGCCATTGGCCACCCCTTCTTCAGGCGCCCGACGGTGTCATAAAAATGTATTTTAAAAAAGAAAACATAAATTTTTGAATTTACTGCAAGTTAATACACACCAGCTTTGGAGCTAAAAAGATTAATGGCGTATTAGGCCCCATGGCAGTGGCCGAGCAGCAGGAAGGAGATGAGATGTCCACCTTCCATCTGGAGGGCTATGGTCTGTTGTAAGCCTCCTGTTTTGAGAGAAACGCTGACCGACTTAGGGCCACCATGTCACCTGAAGAATGACTTAAGGCCTGGGAAAAGAAGACCAGGTGACTCACTTCAGATTCGAAGGGCTATCTGCCACGTGGAAGACAGAAGTATGATCCCGTCTTGTTCTACAGGGCAGAGCCAGGAGCAGTGGGCGGAAGTGAGCAGGAGATACGCACTGGGTTCAAATGAAAAAGAATTTCTACTCATCAGAGTCGTTTACAAGTGGAACGGGGAAACAGGAAACTGCAAAACAGCATTAGCCACATGATCCCATTTTAGTTTGAAACTGTACACAGGCTCCATTGCAGTAGAGAGACAGGATCGCTGGTTTCGAAAAACGGTGCACGAGAGAAGCAGAAAGGACAGCACTTAAAAGACCATCGAAATGATCCGGGCAAGAGACTCCGAGAACCTCCAAAGCTGGCAGCAATGGGCATGCAAAGTTAGCGATGAGCCAACCGTCTGTTTTTTAAATAACAATTTTACTGAGTTACACGCAATCAGTTGCACCTGTTTAAAGCACACAATTCGAAGAGTGTCGACAGATGCACGCACTCACGAATCCATCGCAACCAAACTAAACATTCCTATCATCCAAAGGTTTTCTCCCCCACCCAGATCCTCTTCCACTCTTGCCCCAGACGATGACTATCTGCTTTCTGCCACTTATAGATTAGATTGCGTTTTTTAGAGCTTTATATCAATGGAATTCTACGATACATAGTTTTTGTGTCTGACTTATTTCACTCAGCATAATGAATTTTTGAGGACCATCTCTGTCATCGTGTGTGTCTACAGTTCATTCCTTTTTATTACCGACCGATATTCCACAAATCATGTATCCAGTTCACTTGTTGTTGGGTCTTTGGTTTATTTCTAGTTTTTGACTATTGCAAATCAAGCTACTGTGAAC
>NW_011888833.1:496900-501320 GCF_000151845.1 Pteropus vampyrus
GAAAAAATGTTCTCCTATCCTCAACTCTCACCCTCTTCTGGCCATTGGCCACCCCTTCTTCAGGCGCCCGATGGTGTCATAAAAATGTATTTTAAAAAAGAAAACATAAATTTTTGAATTTACTGCAAGTTAATACACACCAGCTTTGGAGCTAAAAAGATTGATGGCGTATTAGGCCCCATGGCAGTGGCCGAGCAGCAGGAAGGAGATGAGATGTCCACCTTCCATCTGGAGGGCTATAGTCTGTTTTAAGCCTCCTGTTTTGAGAGAAACGCTGACCGACTTAGGGCACTTAAAAGACCATCGAAATGATCCGGGCAAAAGATTCCGAGAACCTCCAAAGCTGGCAGCGATGGGCATGCAAAGTTAGCGATGACTCAACCGTCCGTTTTTTAAATAACAATTTTACTGAGTTACACGCAATCAGTTGCACCTGTTTAAAGCACATAATTCGAAGAGTTCTGACAGATGCACGCACTCACGAATCCATCGCAACCAAACTAAAAGTTCCTATCATCCAAAGGTTTTCTCCCTGACCCAGATCCTCTTCCACTCCTGCCCCAGACAATGACTATCTGCTTTCTGCCACTTATAGATTAGATTGCGTTTTTTAGAGCTTTATATCAATGGAATTCTACGATACATAGTTTTTATGTCTGACTTATTTCACTCAGCATAATGAATTTTTGAGGACCGTCTCTGTCATCGTGTGTGTCTATAGTTCATTCCTTTTTATTACCAACCGATATTCCACAAATCATGTATCCAGTTCACTTGTTGTTGGGTCTTTGGTTTATTTCTAGTTTTTGACTATTGCAAATCAAGCTACTGTGAACATTCCAGTAGAGTCTTTGGACATCTATTTTCATTTTTCTTAGGTAAACACCTAGGAGTGGAATGACTAGGTTGAATGGTAGGTAGGAGTAAGTTAAACTTTCTAAGAAACTCTCGATTTTCCAAAATGATTGTGCCGTTTTACATTTACATCAGCAGCGGTTGCTCCATACCTCTGTCAACACTTGGTATTGTCAGCTTTTAAACTTTAGCCATTCTGATTGGTGTGTTGTCGATCTTGCTGTGGTTTCAAATTGTGTTTTCCTAGTGACTAATGATGTCGAACATCTTTTCATGTATCAGCCATTTGCGTAACTTCTTTTGTAAAGTGTCTTCAAATCTTTGCCCATTTGAAAAATGGCATTGGTCGGCTTCTTATTGAGCTGTAATAGTACTTTATATATGCTGGATACCAGTCCTTTGTCAGATTTATGTATTGCAAATATTTTCCCATTCTATACCTTATCTTTTCATTTTCTTAACAGTATCTTTCTAAGAGCAAATTTTAAAATTTCGATAAAGTTCAGTTTATCAACTTCCTCTTATACGAAAGTTTGTTTTAATGTCTTAAGACATTTTTGCCTCCTTCAGTATCGAATAGATTTTTCTCTGTTTAGGAGTTTTCTAGTTTTAGGTTTTGCATTTAGGTCTATATATCATTCATTTTGACTTATCTTTTGTGTGAAGTAAGAGTCAGTGTTCATGCCCCCTTCTATGGCTATGTGATTGTTCTAGCAGAATTTGTTAAAAAGATTTTCCTTCCCTCCATTGAATGGTCTTCCCACCCTTGTTGAAAATCAGTTGACCATATACATGTGGGTCTATTTCTTGAGTCTCTATTCTGTTCCAGGTGGAGGTATCGAATGAAATATTTGAAACAAGAAATCAGAGCTACTTTTCTGCTCAATATCAGCAGTGTATCTTTGCTCGGCCCACGGAGAAAAAAGCATCTCTCTCAAGAAGGCCTACCTACCACCGTCAAGTTTGCTCGCCGATCTTAAATTCTTGATCGAAACATATGGTTTTTTATGGGCTGAAATTACAGGCCGGACCTACAGTTACAATGGTCAAATGCGCAGTGGCACTAACTATTTGAGGGACCTAATTGTTTGCAACGCTAAACTGATTCATGTATTATTTCTGTGGAATAATTTTCAGGATAAAGAAATGAAAATGCCTGGAAGACAGCGTAAGGATCCAAACCCTTCTCTGCAAAGATAATCAAGGACTCCGGACGTCAGCCAACAACCCAGCTTTTTTCTCATTCCTATTCATGCTACGTAAGGTCACCTTCCGGGTGACCCTTCCAGGGTCACTAGCGGCGTTTCCCTAGCGGTGGATGTGTGGGCCTTGCTTTCTGTCTCTAGAGTCTAAGAAAAGCAAATGCTTTACAGAAAATGGCTTCGACCACCATCCGAGAATAGCCTTGTCCCACCTCACAGAGGCTCGAGAACTCGTTTTCGTTACCCTAAAAGTTCTCTCTCTTTTACTTCCGTCTCCCTAGGTACAGTCACTGGGAGAAAGAAGGAGACTGGCCCAAAAGATTGATTTGTTTTGCTTTGTTGTAAATAAGAATTTTAAATAAATCTGAGAACACCTTTGAAAACATAATAGAATAGGCTAAATATGCGAGTCAATTTTAGTGGCTCATTTAGAAGGATAAAAGAATATGCTGAAGACCACATATGCAGCAGCGCGTGACCCGGCAGCCCCAGGGAATATAGAACGTCTCCCTCTGATTTTGGTGCACGTCTTAGGAGTGTTAACCTCTGTCCGTCACCTCCACGAGAGCGACGTGTGCTGTTAGGAGAAACACATAACAACCCTCAAGCGGGCTTGTTTGATAACAAGCAAGTGAAGAAGTCTGTTCTAGACAAATCCTTTTCCACTTACGCATGCGGTGTTTTCTGCTTCTACAACTTTAAATCTTGACCCTCTTTCCACCCGTACAAACTGCAACTTCTTGGTAAGAAAAATCACGTCATTCAGCTCAGGAATTAATTTTATGTCCATCGACGAGAGTTTTTGAAAGTGCCTGGAAATTAAAGTTGTAAGGTTTCGAACTGCTGAACTAACGACCTTCTTGAAGGAAGGGAGTCAAACCCACCAGTTGCTAATCTCGCTCCCTAAAGTCACTCAAAAATGTGTTTAGACTCCATGTCAGTCAACAGAAAGGAAAAATAAGTCCACTGGGGGTTCTCCTTTGAATTCAGGTCCTCTTCTTAGGCTGTTATCTATATATCTATATCTATATCTGCATGCGTGCGTGCGTGTGTTTGTGTGTCAGGCGTGTGGAAGATGGCATAAGATATCTTTACGTTTCCTCTAGTTGCGAAAGCTTTCAGATGCCTGGAATCAAGTTTAAGGCCCTGGATGCATGGTGAGCGCTGTCTGTTCACTACTGGTTCCTGACTTACTACTCTGGTCCTTTTGGGTCTGGAACTGTGTGTAGTTATCTCCACAGCGGCAATTCCGATCCATTTCTGAATGATGTCGTAATAACTATCTCGGCATCTAAATTAGAAAAGGAAAGGCATGCCGGTAAGAGTTTTTTGTTTTGTTTTGCTTAGAGTGACAGTTTCCAAAGAGGTTGTAATGTTTACCAGCGGTAGGACAGCCTTACTTCTGTTTTGGACACCATTCACTGTGTCGACATGAAGTCCATGGAACCACCTGGTATATCTGGTCGTGTCCAGAGGTCACGCAGCAATTCCCTAACTCCCCAAAGCCTTTGGTGAAATGTTTCCCCCCTTGACTGTAAATCATTATTTTGTCAGGAAAATTTAATTAGAAAAAAAAAATGTGTCTTTTCTAAACCGCAGACCTGTCCATTGAGCCAATAAAGAATTTGCTTGAAAACAATCCCCAGCTTCTAGAACTACTAAGAAAATCAATTTTTCCCCCCTGTCATTAGCATCTCGGAATTTTTTTAAACCAGTGCCAAATGCAATGGGAGCTCGAGTTTTTTAGTTCAGTTCTAAACTTAGAACCCGTGATTTTCAAGTGGGTTCTAAATTTGGCAAAAAAATGTCTTCTTGCCATAGTAGCTGGTTTTTTCCCATTCTTAAGTGTTCGTACATCTTATTTTCTAAGCAAGAAGTGCTGTTTTTGTTCACTTTTTAATATCGTTTTCCATTTCCCCATTGTGGAATACGAAATGTGAAGCATTTATTAGACCATAAAATAAAATAGATATGGCAGCTTTTTGAGAGAAGAATGCGGGGGGTAGGGGGTCATTTAGCTTGTTTCTTACCGTGAAAAGATAAACCGTGTCTTAGATATTGACTTACACAAAGTTTATCCATAGCTAGGTAGAAATCGCCAAGTCAGAATTCAACTCGGATGCTTATTTTTTCTGCCAGTTTCTGCATCCATACCCGTGCGCCCTGGCCCCTTCCTGAGGAAAAGGGCTGAAAGAGTGTCCCATTCAGCCACCCCGTGGAGAAGTGTCCGCAAAGCCCTCTCCTGCCGTCTGCTCTTTGCTGAATGTTCCATCCCCTGCTTTGTGGGTGAAGACACCGCGACGAGGTGCTCAGTGCGGGCCTCGGGCCTCTGCGGAGTCGGGGTTCCTGGCATGCAGAGGCTG
>NW_011888833.1:501370-502641 GCF_000151845.1 Pteropus vampyrus
TGTGGGCCTTGCTTTCTGTCTCTAGAGTCTAAGAAAAGCAAATGCTTTACAGAAAATGGCTTCGACCACCATCCGAGAATAGCCTTGTCCCACCTCACAGAGGCTCGAGAACTCGTTTTCGTTACCCTAAAAGTTCTCTCTCTTTTACTTCCGCCTCCCTAGGTACAGTCACCGGGAGAAAGAAGGAGACTGGCCCAAAAGATTGATTTGTTTTGCTTTGTTGTAAATAAGAATTTTAAATAAATCTGAGAACACCTTTGAAAACATAATAGAATAGGCTAAATATGCGAGTCAATTTTAGTGGCTCATTTAGAAGGATAAAAGAATATGCTGAAGACCACATATGCAGCAGCGCGTGACCCGGCAGCCCCAGGGAATATAGAACGTCTCCCTCTGATTTTGGTGCACGTCTTAGGAGTGTTAACCTCTGTCCGTCACCTCCATGAGAGCGACGTGTGCTGTTAGGAGAAACACATAACAACCCTCAAGCGGGCTTGTTTGATAACAAGCAAGTGAAGAAGTCTGTTCTAGACAAATCCTTTTCCACTTACGCATGCGGTGTTTTCTGCTTCTACAACTTTAAATCTTGACCCTCTTTCCACCCGTACAAACTGCAACTTCTTGGTAAGAAAAATCACGTCATTCAGCTCAGGAATTAATTTTATGTCCATCGACGAGAGGTTTTGAAAGTGCCTGGAAATTAAAGTTGTAAGGTTTCGAACTGCTGAACTAACGACCTTCTTGAAGGAAGGGAGTCAAACCCACCAGTTGCTAATCTCGCTCCCTAAAGTCACTCAAAAATGTGTTTAGACTCCATGTCAGTCAACAGAAAGGAAAAATAAGTCCACTGGGGGTTCTTCTTTGAATTCAGGTCCTCTTCTTAGGCTGTTATCTATATATCTATATCTATATATGCATGCGTGCGTGCGTGTGTTTGTGTGTCAGGCGTGTGGAAGATGGCATAAGATATCTTTACGTTTCCTCTAGTTGCGAAAGCTTTCAGATGCCTGGAATCAAGTTTAAGGCCCTGGATGCATGGTGAGCGCTGTCTGTTCACTACTGGTTCCTGACTTACTACTCGGGTCCTTTTGGGTCTGGAACTGTGTGTAGTTATCTCCACAGCGGCAATTCCGATCCATTTCTGAATGATGTCGTAATAACTATCTCGGCATCTAAATTAGAAAAGGAAAGGCATGCCGGTAAGAGTTTTTTGTTTTGTTTTGCTTAGAGTGACAGTTTCCAAAGAGGTTGTAATGTTTACCAGCGGTAGG
>NW_011888833.1:503476-505237 GCF_000151845.1 Pteropus vampyrus
TATTTTCACGACCCATCTCTAGAGGGGCCCCAGCTCTGGAGAAAGTCATGTGTACTCAAGACAGGCTCACGGTGTGTCCTGTTTGCTTCCTCGCCGTTCCCCACGGTGTGGTGGCTTTGGGAGGGCAGCCGTGCTCTGAGCTGGTGGCTTCTGGGGGCTGCCCACGTGTCTCCCAAGCTGCCTTTCCTGTGCTACGAATGGGAGCTCCGAGTCCATCTCATAAGGACATTTGAAATCTTTCCTGCCGAGTACTTGACTCTCCGCCATGTGAATACCCACCTGCCTCTCACTTTTTGCATGTTCACGGGACTCTGTTTTGGCTGTTTATTGACTTTGGCTCTTCGTCACCTGGAAAGAGGGTCATCTACAGAATCGAAGGCTACATGGTGTATTTCCGCTTCCGTGTCATTTTTTTTAACGCCGAAAACAAAACAGAACAAACTGCCCTGCTTATCCTGATCCCTGGGAGCGGGTAGCAGTTGCCGGATGAGGCGGGGCGGGGACGAGGCGAAGGTCCCACTGGAAAGTGGCAAAACTCAGCATTTCGTTCTAGCGTGAATTTTACTAGCAGGTCATACAGTAGTTGGTGACAACGTCACGATCGGGCTTACATCTCTTTCGTGGCTTTTGCACTTGATCCCGTCCAAGCCTTCACTCGTGAGCTGAGCGGCTCCCGTAGGCCGGGTACTGGGTAGAGGCTGCAGAAATGGGGTTTACAGACCGGAGGGCTGCGGACACATGGGCAGCTGCGGGCCTGGGCGAGAAGGCCGAGGGAGAAGCGGGCTCGGGATGCCCCGGGGGCTGTGAGCGAGGGCCCACCGGGGCTGGCTCAGAGTGGGTGTTCAGGAGAGACTTCTCGGGGTGGCGACGTCTAAACGGAAAGAAGCAGGAGCTGGCTAGGTGGAGGATTATCCTGGCCGAGGGAGCACAAGCTCCGGAGGAAGCATGGGCGTTTCGGCACCCCCAGTGGCTCCCACGGTGGGAGCTTGGAGCCTGGGCTGCGGGGAGCAGGCACTGACTGTGGCTGGCCTAGGACTCCCTGCTAAGGTGTTCGAACATCCTCTCGAAGGCCATGGGAAGTCCTAGAGGGATTTTCAGAGTAGGGGAGTATCACGATAGCAGCATATTTACTTCAGAAAAACCGCTTGGAGTTTTCTAAGGCTAAGACCCAGGCACGTCGGGTGGTTAGCAACCGCTGGAGCGGACGGAGCAGGGGACCGTGGTTCCGACTAAGACGGTTGCCTTCGAAATGGAGGGAAGTAGGCGGATCGGAGATGTAAGTTAAAGGGGGGCAGAGAGTCCACGGGGCCTGACGATTCATTGACCGTGGGGAGTTAGGGAAAGGGAGGAATCGGGATGGCCGGCAGGCTCCCGGGCGGGCAGCTGAGCCTGAGCGCACACGAGAAGAGATGCTTTAATGACAAGCGCAAAGCCGAGTGCCGTCAAGCCACATGGCGTCCTCAAAGCAGTGCCGACTTGCCGAGTCTCGAGTCTCGGAGGACTCAGGAGGGTGAGGGGCTGTGGGAGAGGGAGGCGGGCTTGCTGTGCCTACTCGGCCCCTCCCCTTGGTGTGGAGCGCTGGGGCGCTGGCCCCGGCCAGGGTCTCCGACTGGCCGGCTGTTCCGTCCCTTTCATCGTGACTCCTCCTGCACACTCGGTGAGGGCCACCGGCTCCCCCGTTTCCCTTGTGGGCCCCGGACAGGCAGCGCTGCCCCGTTTTTGCTATGGCTGTCATTTCGCCACCTCGGGAGCGTGTGTTTT
>NW_011888833.1:507012-513039 GCF_000151845.1 Pteropus vampyrus
TTTTTTTTTTTTTAGGTAAGGTAAGAAAACACGAGAGAAGAAAAGATTCAAGAGACGAACGTTACACCTCTTCTGAAAAGGTGGGCAGGAAACCATAGAGATGGCCTCACAAAAACGCATCCTCCTGCTCGGAATGAGATTATTAATTTCCTCAGTTGCTATTTTTCCTTGAACTGTTGAAATAAGTGCCCTCCGATGCCCGGGCTTGAGAAAAGCTTGTTCCCCAAAGCCACTTGGCAGCTGTAAATCCCAGGAATGAGGCGCAGTAAGCACTGCGTTTGTGGAGCGAGAACTCTTGTCGAGAGCAGTGGGTGGGAGCGGGCCCTGCCTGGGGCCTTGCAGGTCTGCCTGCTCTCCCGTCCCGGCTTCTTGGGAGGTGGCGGGGGGGGGGGTTCCCCATGCCGTACCCACCCCTTCAACCTGGAGGCCTTTCGTGCGTGTCCAAACTGACTTTATCCACATCTAAAACTTAGATTGAAGTCATTTCTGTGTCATGCATTTCTGTGTCAAAGTAAATTTCTGCACAAGAAGGATGATGACATTTTGGGGAAGTTTATGAACTTTTGGGATATCTGGTAACACGTAGGAAAAAAAATGCGCGTTAACCTCGAAAAGCATCTTTGTTGTTGCCACACGGACGCAACCTGGTGTTATTGTTCTGACTTTAAAGATCTTTAGTGTGCATGAATTAAAATATAAATACGTTTACACGCTTGTGGATACCTCGCAAGAAAGTAAAAAGCAAGAAAGAAAATCTACTGAAACAGCGGTTCATAAAAACATCGCCCCAAATCTTCAGGACAAGGGCCAACCCAAACAGAACTGAACCTTGTGAAGTATCAAATGACTTTGAGTGACCAACACGATAGCAGGATAATACGTTTTGCTCCTGACGTCAGCATATGAGAATGTATGCGCATCTACGAAGGGAAGGGAATTCTGGACGTAGTTTATTAAAACTGAGTGTCAACGACGCGATAGGCGTAGACAGGAAATCGAACGTGACCTTCACAGCCAGCTGACATTTGTCGAGGCCCCACGGCGGAGAAACGAAGATGAACAAGACAACAGAATATGGAATCTGTTGGGATGGGCGATCGAATATATAACAACACGTCGTTGTTATCACACTGCACAAGCCACAAGAAAGGAATGACCAAAAGCCACAGCGTTCAAAAATGAGACAAAGCTCATCGGTTGAGAGTTAGAAGGTTGGGACGGTTTTAAAGGACAGATTGGAGTTTAGCAGCGGAGGTCGGGGAAGGACGCGACCAGCAAAAGAAACAGTGTGACCAGGAGCTCGAGGTAGGGGCGGTTGCTTGGAAATGAGAACACTGGGAAGAGAAAGCAAGAAATTTTGCCTAATTAGGGAGAGCCGGGAAGGCCAGGTGAGGATTTTGGAGTAAATTTGGAAGAAAATACTGTAACTCAACGGAAAGTTTTTAAGCAGCGGCCTTCTATGCATCAGGAAAATACTAATTAATACCAATTTTTAAAGTCATCTAAAATAGAAAGCCAGCACCTGCTGACCACTTACGGCGTTCTGAGCGACCTACACACCAGGCCCAGCTCTTTCGTGAGCTGATTTGTACTCGCAGACCCCCCTTTGAAAAGGGTATCTTCCGATTTATGGACGCAGCGGAGGCTCAGAGAGGTGAGCTCACTTTGCGCGGGTGACACGGCTCGTTAGCGCTGACTGAGGCCCGGGTTTTGACTTAACGGCAGTCTGACTCCAAAGCCTCCGTTCTAAGCCACAGAATAATAGATGCCGGAACTGGAGTCGAGGGCGGTAAAAACGAGCAGAAAGGAAATGATTGGAAAATAGCGTGACACAGATGTCGCAGAGTTTGAGATGAGGGAGGAGGAAGAAGGGGCGTCACAGACCCCTAGAACTGGAGCCAGCGGAGGGGGGCGGGGGGAGTTGGCACGGGAGGCAATCGTATGGGGAGGGGTGTGGTTTACAGAGCAAACCGGTGAACCTGGGGAACCGGTCAGAGGTGGGGTCCGGGACAGAAGCCGAGACCGAAAGGGAGACTTGGGGGCGTTCGCACAGACGGAGGTTAGAGCTCCTCCGGGCACCCGGGGGCGCCGAGGTCTCTAAGCAGCGGAGCAATGAGAAAATGAGTCAGGACTGAATTATGGGGGAAGCGGGGAAGAGTGTTAGGGAAGGCACACCAGGAGAGACGAGGGAGAAGTTTCAGTCACCCGCTTGTGGTTTGTGTCATCGAGGGTAGTTAGTGGCCTCGGAGATGCTTTGACTCAGGAGCTAGAAGAAACACGCTTGATTTTTTAGGTAGGTCGTATATTTCCTCTTAGGGAAGAGTTTCTAGAGAGTCTGGATTTCTAAAAATGATCTGAATCTTTGAGTCTTAGCTAATTTCTTCTCTTAAAAACATTGGAGGGAGCGTTTGAGATCTCGCTTCCCAGCAATTGTCATCAGTTTGGGCTCAAATAAACTCATAAAAATTCTCTCTAAAAAAAAAAAAAAATGGAGATTTGTTTGTTTGTTTGTTTAATTATAGAAGTAAGGGAAACTGGTTATAGAAAACTGGGCAAATACTGACGACTATAAAGAGAAAGCACTAATCACTTTTCACCAGAAATAAACACTATTGTGGTTTTGCATATTCTCATCTTTTCTGGATTCCCACTCTATTTCAAACCAGGGAATCTTTCTGAAAATACTTTTTGTCATGATAAAGTATCATAAATATTTTCCCGTGAATATTTTTTTTGTATTTGTAACGATTTGGTACGAATAATAGCGATCTATCCTTCACTGGGCATCTGGGTTGTTTCCACATTCCAGAAATGCTACGGTTAGCGTCCTTGTTCAAACCTTTGTGCCTTTCCCTTATTTCTGATTATTTTCTAAATATTTCCTAGAAGCAAAATTACTGGTCAAATGCCATGAATACCCTGGTTTGGAAAAAAAAAAAAAGTGTGGACATGAATCCAAAAAAGACTGGAAGAATGTACAAAAACGTGAAAGTGTCCGTTTCTGAGGCAGAGTTCCGTTTGCAAAGGTGAATGTCAACTTGCAGCACGCACGTTAAAATATGCCAAGTCCTCCTGTCCCCTTCCTACTTTCTGATTTCTGCCCTCGGAAGTCAAAAGGAAGCTTAAAACAAGCAGCCTTCAGAAAAAAGCACACCGTGTTTTTGTTGTTGATTTTTTAAAAAATCATTATTAACACCTGTGTGTACGACAGATTTAGGTCGACAGTCATCTTTTATTTAGCCCAGAAGCCATTTGGGGCACTGGGTGTTTTTTAAACGAAAAGGTCCCAAACCTTGGGAGATGAGGCCTTCTTCCCATCCGGTCCAGCTTGTGACTGGCGGGAGAGACTCTCAGCTTCTGGCTTCTGACTGTTCTTAGAGGCACATCCCAGGAGGGGAGCCTCACCCAGGTGAGCAAGGTATTTATAGGTGTGCTGGGAATTCTCTCCTAAGCCTCCAGGGATTTGCGGGAATCTTCTTTTCATTTCCTGGTGACCTCTGGCCTGGAATGCCCATTTTTTTTGGTCTTGGGTCTCTCTGGCACTGTTCTTTTCTGCGCTCACAGTCTTTCTCTGGGCTCGGGACAGTCCCACAGTCCTGGCGCCAGCCTCGCTGTGTGGGCTGGGGAGCTCTGGCTGCAGGTCTGGGGTGCTGGGCACCTCTCCTGGCCCGCCCTTCTCCTCAGTCCTACCTAGTCAGCCTGAAGCACCTGCACTTGTCAGCTGGGACCGCTGTCCCCTCAATAGGAAACAGGGCTTATTTACTATAGCTCCAATGCGGTGTTTTTGCAAACCTCAGGGCCCCTTTGGTGGGTTGGGAAATAAAGTTAGGATTTTAAGGAAAAAGAAAAATTAGACTCCATCACAATAATGGTAGGAATTATTTCATGAAAACTTTTTTCAAGTTTTATATATGCAACATGTACGAGCCCTATTCCAAAACCTTGAAAGTCAAGGCTGTACAGTTATTTAGGATTCCCATGAGGACATGAGGTATGCTTAGGTGGGAAAATGTGATCAGTTTTTATTTTATCACCAAGGCTAACTGGAAGGTTATGTGGCGTAGCGGAGAAAACTTTAGCTTCGGAGGCAGAACTGGGTCCGCATTGCTGCTGTCCGCCTGGCTGGGTAAACTTGGACAACCTAAGGGATGTCTCTGAACCTCCTCGGTATTATTTGTGAAAGAGAGAAAGCATCCTGGCCCGCAGATCACCGTGAACGAAATGGAAGGATCTACGTACGCATCGTGCCTGGCACGTCACAGATGCGTGAGAGCGCGCTCACTGTCTGGTCGTCGGCCTGGGCCATCGGACGCCCTCTGCAGCGCAGCGGGGCTCTCTCGTCCTCTCCAAGAGTCTGGGCTGCCTGGGATAGCACCAGACGCGGTTCTGTCGCCCACCCGAGGGACCCCTCTACCTCGGTTTCCCACTCTGTGTCCTGTGTGATGATGATTCCTTTCCCATGAAAGGAATCGCTGATCGAATGGGTGAGAACGTTTACGGAGTGGCGGGGACGGTGGCGAGGCACAGAACACGCACCCAGCTTTTGGGAGGCAGCCCCTCTCCGCTCTGCGAGATCGTCACCCTGTCGAATGCTGAGCCAAGTTTACCAGATCTCTGAGTCTTCCCCCCAAAAAGCCAAATATCTGGATTTTTTTTAATGTGGAAAAAAAAAAATCCAACTTTTAAAAACATGGTGTTGGCCACATGAAACCGCTGAGCGTCAGATAAGGCCAGAGGCCCGCCGGTCAGCACTGCCGGACCTAACCCTCTGTGGCTCAGCTGGCTTCTTACACGCACTCCAGGCTCCCAGGAAAAACCTCCCAAGGGCCCCTGAAAAGCGCTCTTCTAATATTATTCTGTAGCAAAAGAAAGTTCTAGGCACCGCACGTTTAACGCCAATAACAGACGAACTCACCCCACCTGCCATGAAGTCGGGGGCCGCGGTTTTCACCAGGTTACCGGTAAACGCCATGGACGTCGTTGGCGAGGAGGTGGCGTCCTGTCGTCCCTTTCTGTGTGTGCGTGTGTTTAACCAAAACCACTCGTGAAACATTGATTTCTTTCTTGAAAAACAGCTTTACCGATATATAATTCACATACCTACTACAATTTTGTGACTTGGTGTATTCGCAGGGCGCGGTAAGTCTTGGGCTGAAGGATATTATTTACATAATCTTAGAACATTCTCATCCCCCTAAAAGAAGCCCCGTCCCCATCCCCATCAGCAGTCACTCCCCTGCCCCTCACCCACCAACCCCTGACTACCACTAATCTACCTCCTGCCTTATGAACTGGTCTCTTGATGTAGGTCTTGAGATCGAGACCTAAAAGAGTGATCTTTTCTGAATCGAGATTATCATTTCATTAAAAAACGTGTACTGACGAGTATTCCCTTCTCTGTGTATATCATTCTTTCACTAACCAGAGAACAGCCATCTTATTGAGAAAAGGTATGGTATTTCTTCCTTATTCACCAGTGAAATATTCCAATTCTAGAGATATTACGGGTATAAAGTCTCTTCGGTACCATTTTCTCTGCCTCAGCCGTCCACCCCCGCAGCCCACAGCCAAGGCCCTGCTGTCCCCACCTGCAGGCCATACTTGGATGGGAAAACTCGGGCTCAGGCAGAAGGACTTAAGTAGCTCTGGACGAGGCTCCGGTTCTCCACACACCACCGCTCTGCCCTCCGCCTCTGGTGCCTGCCCAGTTGGTCCTGCTACGTCCTTGCAGGTTAGATGAGGCACCACAGCCCTGAGAGCTGGGAAACCACACGGACCTCAGAGGCTAGCAGAAGCCCACGTGTGGTGGATCGGGGTGGTGGTGCGTGTGTGTGGGGGGGGGACACAGTCCTACCTTATAGCCCTGAGTTCACAGCCCTTTGCTCCTTCCTTATCCCGAGTTCCTCTGTCCTTTATTTTTGGCACCCTAAAAAATAATAATAATAAGGTTTTTTGAATATGGCTGACCTCTTCAGACAGTTTGGTTTACTGTTTCTACTCCTTTTTAGAAGCTGGCCCTTTTCGATG
>NW_011888833.1:513089-517143 GCF_000151845.1 Pteropus vampyrus
ACGAGGCTCCGGTTCTCCACACACCACCGCTCTGCCCTCCGCCTCTGGTGCCTGCCCAGTTGGTCCTGCTACGTCCTTGCAGGTTAGATGAGGCACCACAGCCCTGAGAGCTGGGAAACCACACGGACCTCAGAGGCTAGCAGAAGCCCACGTGTGGTGGATCGGGGTGGTGGTGCGTGTGTGTGGGGGGGGGACACAGTCCTACCTTATAGCCCTGAGTTCACAGCCCTTTGCTCCTTCCTTATCCCGAGTTCCTCTGTCCTTTATTTTTGGCACCCTAAAAAATAATAATAATAAGGTTTTTTGAGTATGGCTGACCTCTTCAGACAGTTTGGTTTACTGTTTCTACTCCTTTTTAGAAGCTGGCCCTTTTCGATGGAGACGAGAGAATTCACATAGCTCGGCTTTAGGACTCGTTGCACGGGAGAAAACAGTATCCTCCAACTCAAGACTCACAGCCCCCCTGCTTGCGTCTTGTATTTTTTTACATCGGAGTTAAGTTTCAACGGCCTGTTGGAAGCAACATTTGGGCAGACGTTTTTGTAGTTTTTGTGATAAATTCTTATTTGGCTTGCTATAGTTCACTGTATCCAAACAGATATAACTTTAGTCTAGTTGGGAATTGGTAAATAGTCAAAACGTTCATGTTTGTCTATATTTGAGATCCCCCACAGCACCCCAACTCCATCTTCTTCTTTTTAATTTATAAGAACGAGGTGCATTAGCTATCCTCGATTTTAGTATCCTAACATTTACTGATCACTTATTATTCTATTTTTCTTGCCTTCTGATTTAGAGAGACCCAAATGCTTCTCTCCAAAGATGGAAGAGGAAGATTAAAACAATAATTTGCAGTAAGTACTCTCTCAGCTATTAACTGATTTATTCAACAGACTTTGCTTAGTGCCTGTTGTATGCCAGGCACCCGCTAGGCGCCTGGGATACAAAGATAAGATGGGGCCCCTGCCTTTCAGGGGTACAGTGCAGTGGGACAAGCAGACACATAGCTGGGTAATTACAATTGTGAGCACGGTAATTAACATACAGAATATCGTGGGATCACAGAAGAGAGGTACTTTACCCCAGAGGGTGTCAAGGCAGGCGTCGGGAAAAACAAAAATGATGTTGATGAAGCTCTGTAAATCACTTGGCTGCAGTGGGCAAGGGAGAGGATGGTCAGGTTTTTTGAATTAGATGACTTGGTCATTTGGGATAAAACACCCAATAACACTAAAGTAAATATATATGCCAAATGTGTGGCTAAGGATTCATGCTGAAAAAGGTAAGGGTCTAATATTATAAATAAGTGAACATCAACTTTGCAGGATTAGAGCTAGAAGTTGTAGGGTTTATTTGAAAGTTTCTTCCTTTTTATATCTCTCCCTCCCTATATCACGGAAAAACAAACGTGAGAAATGTGGTACCTGTAAGTGGAAGTTTTTAAAATCCTCCCCCCAACAAAAAAGGCCCCCGGTAAAACTGGGAAAAAAAAAAAGCAACAACAACAAAACGGAAGGAAAAATAAAGCCAGTTGAAGCAAAGAATTTTTTTTTAAGCTTAGCTTTACCATCAGTGCCCTCATAGAAAATAAAAATACGAAGAAAAACTCAAGGTTAACTTCATTTAAGGTTCCCTAGGCCATAGGTTTGAAGGGATCTGCATAACAATTTTAAACCTTTAAAAAAAAAAAAGTTTAATCTTTACAACAATCCTGTGATCACCTCCATTTTATAACTGGGAGAACTGAAGCACATAGAAGTTTTAAAAAACCATGCCTCAGATCAGCTAGTAAGTGGCTGAGTGAGGATTTGAACCCAGGTCTAGTAAATCCAGTGCCTCTTATTACTCACTGTACCGTCCTGTTGAAATAGAAACCTGGGTGGGTCCATCACTCTCCTGTTGTTCTGTAACCATGAACTTACCCTGGCAGGGGTGAGGTCTTCCAGAGTATTGGGAAAGGTGTATGCTTGGGACAGCACAAATCCAAAACTGCTTCTGGAAAATATCGGTAGTGCTATCTTCAAATAACCATCATCAAATTTTGATGCCATGGATGCCATCTAAAGTGTCAGTCGTTCTCACTAACAGTTTGTAACACGGGCATCGAGATGGTAAAACGGGACTGGAATAAATGTCTAGATTGAAATAAAGCGTACAGTTTGACAAGTAGAGGAGAGTAGAGTAAGTAAAATGACAATTGAAAATGACAATTTAAAAGTTAACTTTGATGTTTACTTTTTTAAACACCGAATGTGCATTATACTAGTTTATATGCTCTTTAATATTATACTATTTTTCTTGTGCATGTGTTGTGTGTTGTCCATTCACTAAGACTATAATCCCTGAGACCAATTGTGTATTTAAAAAAAAAAAGGAATAAAGATTAAATCATGGGTCAGGAAAGGTTATCTAAGCCTATTCTCAAACAGTTTAATAAATTTGAGCAAACGCATTAGGTTATAGATGCTTAGAGCAGATATAAGAAATAAAAGTAGGATAATAAGGCGATTTATTTTAACTCCGATCTATTATATTTGGAGGAACTGGCTGGCGGGCTTAGAAGGGCTTAGAAGTGTGTATAACCATACCATTAGATGTGAAAAAGGGGAAGTCTGTTATAACTGAATAGGGGTGTGGTCTGCCCAGGTTCAGGAGGAATAGATAAGTTTCATAAAGGACCAATGTATGTGTATTGTCTTCAGAACAGGCGCATTTTCTTTACAGACGGAATGTATTTGCCTATTACCACCAGGCAGCTTGGTGAGTTAGAGAAAGGGCAGCCTGTGGATTTGGGCACACGGGCTCTGGGCCTCCACCTCGTCTTGCAGGTAACCATATACCTGGAGCCCCTGTAATCCTAGCGCAGGTACATGGATGCACTAAGTGGTGTGATGGGAGGGGAAGATCGCATCACAAGGATTCGTTTGATTGTAACAGTAATCCACACCAAGTCAAATAAAACAGCCAAACAGTTAAAAATGTGGTCTCTAATGAATTTGCTAATTCTAGCAGGCCCTCGCAAACATTTCCTGCCGGAGTACCCCGTATCAAAACGAAATACCTGTGCTTTAAATTACGTGGAATAATTATTTGATTTCCAGGAAGTTAAGACAGTGCTTTGTATTTAAATAAAAAGTCCTAGACATGCTGTGAAACTCGATCAAACCCACAAAAAGGCTGAAACCGAATGCCTGTGCAGTGAGTCAAGATTTCTGCCGCTCGGCGAGCCTGACGTTCCGGCTTACGAGCCCAGAAAAAGGGGCATTTCAGAACGGGCCGCCTGGGCCGTGTCCCCTTCTCGTAGGGAAAGCCCTGCCTTTGCAGAGGCCTGGCGCATCTGCGGCGGAGGGGCCCGTCTCGGGGCTGCCGGCACCCCTGCACACCAGCAGGAGCCCCCAGTTTTCCGGGGGCGCGACCGCAGCCCGTCGCCCTCACTTTGGGAGGGTTGTTAAAATGCTGGGGCCCCTAATCTTAACGGCTTTGACGTGAGTTTGGGGCAGGAAGGGGGGGGGAGGCCTGCGGGTGTCCGTTTTGCCCGAGGAGTTGGAGACCCTCGTGCTGAAGTGCGGCCCGCGGCGCCCCGGCGGCCGCCCCGGCGTGGGGCCGGCTCGGGTTAGACACTCGCACACACACCATAGAGCTCGCTTTCCCGTAGCAGCTGCTGCCTCTGCCTCTGCCTCTCCCGCCTCAGCCTCTCTGCCCGGCATCCACACACATTCAGATTTGCGCGCTGTTTCAATCCTCGATGACGTGTCCCCGCAGACAGCCAATGGCCGCCGGGCTCTGGTCAGGACAATGGGAGGGAGCGGGCCAATGAGCGGGCCCCGTGAGTTGGCGGTAGCCAATAGGAGGCGCGCTGGCTGGAGAGTAATGTTACAGAGCGGAGAGAGTGAGGAGGCTGCGTCTGGCTCCCGCTCTCACAGCCATTGCAGTACATTGAGCTCCATAGAGACAGCGCCGGGGCAAGTGCGAGCCGGACGGGCACTGGGCGACTCTGTGCTCGCGGAGGGTGAGTCCGGCGCGGCGCGGCGGCGGTGACGGCGCCTCCGGCAGC
>NW_011888833.1:518872-529066 GCF_000151845.1 Pteropus vampyrus
TAGCCTCTGATAGAAATTGGCCATTGCTATCATTTTTTGGTTTGGTCTTATGGGAGGTTGATGTCACTCGTGTTAAATAACGGGTTCCTTAGTTTTTCATACACTAAGAAATATAAGTTTCTTAAATGTCAGTTTCAGTGCTGATGTCAAACGTTTTATTTATTTTTTTAGAAAAATAATTAATCATGGGCAAAGGAGATCCTAAGAAGCCCAGAGGCAAAATGTCATCATATGCATTCTTTGTGCAAACTTGCCGGGAGGAGCACAAGAAGAAGCACCCAGATGCTTCAGTCAACTTCTCAGAGTTTTCTAAGAAGTGCTCAGAGAGGTGGAAGGTAAGAGGGCTTAAAACGGACTGAGGAGGTAATGACGGACAAGTCTAGGTCAGGATTTTTAAAAGCCTAGTTGCCATTTGCATAATGTGAGGGGTGGTGTTAGAACAGGTTACTGAATAGCTTAACGACACTGGTTTTAATACCTCCGAGAACAATTTATTAGAACTTTATTACCAATCTAAGTTTACAAATAATTCTTTCATAGACCATGTCTGCTAAAGAGAAAGGAAAATTTGAAGACATGGCAAAAGCGGACAAGGCCCGCTACGAAAGAGAAATGAAAACTTATATCCCCCCCAAAGGGGAAACAAAAAAGAAGTTCAAGGATCCCAATGCACCCAAGAGGCCTCCGTAAGTGTCTTGCCATTTTTCTTTTCAAGAAATGTTTTGCAGTAAAATTAGAAATTCAGCAAGCCACCTTGTGGGTTTGGAGTGTATAATCAAAGTTTCTTAGCTAGTAGGAGCTCACGTTGGTACGTTTAAGTATCATAAGTAACCTTCGCTTCGAGTGGGAGTTGTAGCCAGAGCATTCGAATCCGACACTTGCCTCCTTCACCCATTATTTCTCCTGAATGCAGTCTTGATTATTTCTCGAGAATTACTTACAGTAAAATGCACAACGTCTTTTTGGAATCAGTGTATGTAAATGAATTGTCGGAAGTGAATTGTAAATTAAGCTTTGGTTATGAAAGAGTTAGCACGGTATATCTGCGCCCTGTCCAATGCCTGGTAGAAATTAGAAACAGCTTTTACGTAGCAATACAATATATATTTGATAGTAAACTTAAAATTTCTAAATGCAATTTCTCCTTTTAGTTCGGCCTTTTTCTTGTTTTGTTCTGAGTATCGCCCCAAAATCAAAGGAGAGCACCCCGGCCTGTCCATTGGTGACGTCGCGAAGAAGCTGGGAGAGATGTGGAATAACACGGCTGCAGACGACAAGCAGCCTTACGAAAAGAAGGCTGCCAAGCTGAAGGAGAAATACGAAAAGGTGAGGAGCGCGCGTTCGCTGGGCGTGATTGGCGAGAGAGTGTGCCAGGTGTTAGGCCATCGTCTTTGGTCCCTCATCTTCGTTTTCTACTTTGTGGTTTTGTAAAGAGTTCGAGATGTGATGCAATTTTTAGCGTAACAGCTACATTCATTTATGCCATTGGCTATAGCCTTAAGTCCTTTAGTTTCTTAAATAATATAGAACATGCAAATACGTCGGTAACTTTTTTGTATATGTATATATCATTTGCATTGGGCAAAGGCCATATATCTAAGCTGGGTTTGTTATTCCCTAGTATTTTCGAGTCTGAAAATTGTGGTAGTTACCTTGAGTCAGAAAATTCGTTATTTTAGTTGGTCAGGCTCATAGTATAAAAACAGGCCGGACAAGGTAATAGACTCTGTTCTTCATATACATACCCTGAAACATCTATTTTTCTCCCTTAGATAACTTTTGAGTTAAAAAGTTCACATCTGTATAATAAATTGATATTAAGGTAAAGCTATAAACCCTATACTTTGAGTGGAAATATTTAAGTTATATTTAGGCGTATTTAATCACTCTGGGGAAACGTATTCAAGTTCTAGATGTTTCTTAACCTGATGGCACGCTTGCAGGCGAGTTATTTTTTAAAGACAAGATTTCCCATTACGGGTCAGGGTCTGACGATGTAAACCTGTAGAATGCTTTTTTGCATTCAGAAGGTGGCAGTGTCTACCCTTTAATCAGAGTCTCTACATTGTAGTGCCAAGACACCAGAGTTAGGATGGGGAACGTGATTTCCCTTCGGCGAGGCATAGCCTCGCGAACGTGAGCCCACGCGGGTCCGTGGGCTGCAGGTGACCGACGACAGTCATCTCGCGGCGTTCCGTACGCATCTCTTCAAGTCCTGGTTACTGTGGGTCTCAGGCCGTGCTGGTTGGGGGGCCTGGGGTCTCGGTTCTTCCTCCCGCTCCGCCGTGTCACTTTTCGTGTCTCCCCTTACTCATGGTTTGTCTTCCCCACCAACTCCTCCCGCCTTCATTTTGGAAGGATATCGCCGCATACCGAGCTAAAGGAAAGCCTGACGCTGCGAAAAAGGGCGTCGTCAAGGCCGAGAAGAGCAAGAAGAAGAAGGAGGAGGAGGAGGACGAGGAGGACGAAGAGGAGGAGGAGGAGGACGAGGACGAGGAGGATGAGGACGAGGATGAGGAGGAGGACGACGAATGAGTCGCTGGCGCAGTTTTCTTGTCTATAAAGCATTTAACCCCCCTGTACACAACTCACTCCTTTTAAAGAAAAAAAATTGAAATGTAAGGCTGTGTAAGATTTGTTTTTAAACTGTACAGTGTCTTTTTTTGTATAGTTAACACACTACCGAATGTGTCTTTAGGTAGCCCTGTCCTGGTGGTATTTCAGTAGCCACTGACCTTGCCTGGTACAGTATGGGGGTTGTAAATTGGCATGGAAACTTAAAGCAGGTTCTTGTTGGTGCACAGCACAAATTAGTTATATATGGGGATGGTAGTTTTTCATCTTCAGTTGTCTCTGATGCAGCTTATACGAAATAATTGTCGTTCTGTTAACTGAATACCACTCTGTAATTGCAAAAAAAAAAATTGCAGCTGTTTTGTTGACATTCTGAATGCTTCTAAGTAAATACAATTTTTTTTATTAGTATTGTTGTCCTTTTCATAGGTCTGGAATTTTTCTTCTTGAGGGGAAGCTAGTCTTTTGCTTTTTCCCATTTTGGATCACATGATTTATTACAGTGTTCATCATTTCATGTAGTTAGTTGACTGATAAAAAGCTTTTTGTCTACACACCCTGCATACTCATGATGAGGGTAATCAGAGTTCAATTGGGACAGTTTTCATCCATAGCCGAAACGCGAAAATCTCGATCAGTTGCTATCAAATTTCACACAGCCCAGTTACATTTACGAAGTGAAGAGTAACCAGTCTGCTCACAGCATGGGATTATTAGAATCAAACGTTTTGAAAGTCTGTCCTTGAAGGACTAAATAGAAAAATACGTTCTAGTCTTTGCAATGAGGACTCCACGTTCTTTAACTCCCATTACCATGTAATGGCAGTTATATTTGCAGTTCCCACGTGAAAGACCTGAGGATGTAGCCCCAAAAGCGTGACCTTAAAATACAAGACTGCCACGTTACGTTTTTTGTTGACGTTAGTCTAGGCAAAGGCTCTTTAAAAAAGTGCTGGCTGTAAATGTCTTCTATTTACCTGAATTTGGGTTGCTTAGGAAACGAGACTCCATTAAAGGTGTTTCTAATTAATTAGGCCAACTTTGAAGATCGTGTGCAACATTTAAAATCAAGTCTATTTTCCTATTTTATGGTTTGTTCCTTTATAAATCCAACACGCGAGAGAAGAAGACAATTTAAACTTTTGTGTCTCAGTATGAATTGTCCAATTTATTTGAACTTGATTTTACTTTACAAAACTCAAACTCATTCATTAGGATCATATGTTTATCTGCTTAGCTGTTTAGGGAACAATTTGGCAATTTTGTGGTTTTTGAGATGATCGTTCTCTTAAAGTGCCAGTGTTTTAAAATAGCGTTCTTGTAATTTTACACGCTTTTGTGATGGAGTGCTGTTTTGTTATATAATTTTGACTTGGATTCTTTCCATTGCATTTGTTTATGTAATTTCAGGAGGAATAACTGAACATCTGAGTCCTGGATGATACTAATAAACTAATAATTGCAGAGGTTTTAAATATTAGTTAAATGGCTTTCACTTAAGATTTTAAGATTTCGTTATATACATATTTTAATCTTGTTTCTGATGATAATTTAGCAACACCTTTTAAGTAAGTGTAAGGGCTGACAAAGTTTTTTCCCTTTAAAAATATTCGCTTTATGCTTATAAATAGGTTAATGGGCCGATAAAAACAGATTTTTGCCAAACATTCCAAGTGTTCTCAGAGGATGCTATATATATAAATGAGGAAAAAACTAATTTTACTTTCAGAATGTTGGGTTAAACAAGATAGTGGTTTTTTAAAGCAAGGCACATGTTAAGTAAAAAAGCAGGGATAGCGATTATAAATGTAAAAAACCGGTTTTCAAAGCCGAGGGAGAACCACAGTAGGAAGGCCGAAATCGTGTCCAAATTTATCAGATTTTTAGTCGAGAGGAACAAGTCGGTATCATCTGATTCATGCAGAAGTTTTCTGCCATAGCTGTGGAACCACCATTGTCAGTTAGCAAGTCTGATCCATTCAGAAGTGAATTCTGTCTCAGATTTCTTTGTGACTAGTGGGTGTGTCAGAACAACCGTGTTTTAAGACGTTGAGGATGGGAACAAGGTTTCGGGGGGCTAACTGGCTTCAGATCTTGGCAGGAAAAATGGACCAAAAAAGTTTTGTTTAGTGTTTCACCATAACACCCCTGGAACTTGGATGTCTGAAACTCAAGTAAATGAAGGTGGGAGGCAATTTAGAGAATTTAGTGTAAAACAGTAACTGGTCTTTTTAAAGTCGATGTTTACAAATACAGCATTGCAGGCTATAAAGCTGTTCTTAACATCGAGGAAAGATGAAACAATCGGTACATATTTCTGCAATTTTAAAATCGGTGTACTGATTAAAATTTAATCCAATTTGCTAACTTTCCTGTAGGAAAGTTGGGATCTCTTGCTGGTAGTAATTGTTCTAATGATTTTCCATCAAGGTGTTTGACGTTTACCATATTTCTGAATATTTTTAGAGTGAAATCAGAAAAGGGAAATCTTGTGTGTCGTAGGCATCGCAAGGGTAAGAAATTATAAGCATGTGACTATTCAACAAATACTTCCCTCACTGCATGGGGAATTGTAAATAATAGCTCAGACGTTAGTGTCTGGCTATATTGAAAACTACACTGGAGAGACAAAATAGTGATTTTTGAATGAAAATCATGGCCAGCTCCTTTGGCATCACAATCTATGAGGAAAGTTCAAATCTAGGTCGGCTTGAGACATCACGCTTTCTGAAAGATCCTGAAATAGCTCTTTTTCAGTATCAGCCGGGCACCGTTTGCATATGATCGTGTCACTGCAGATTTGCACAAATCCGATACAGCTTAAATCTTGGAATTAACTTGCTTGAGTGTGAACCACTGGCTAGTCATTAGGCTGTTTATTACGGGATTGCAGTAAGTTATTTTAAATGTTTTTCATACCTGTGCTTCATCATTTTCCAATGACTCTTGACGTCCTATAGAAAAGCCAGAAAACAATTTGGATACCTGTACAACAAAGGATGCAAGCTGGTTGGTTTTCTTGCCCCTTCTAAGCAGAGATGTGAGCAGCAGCGCTAAATCACAGGCCATAACGTGGGAAACTCCCTGGGTCTGAGCCAAGTTGCTCCCTGGAGTAACAAGGCAGAGTCTTGCTCTGTTCTGGGACTGCTACAATTCAACGCTACGCCATGGCGCAGAGGTAAATGCCACCCCCTATGGATGACACCAGCGTCATTTAATATGCCGCACTCCGGAATATATAACACCCCTTTTCCCGAGGGGTTTGCTCTGAAGTATATCTACCGGAAGGAAGTGTGATCAGTTATGCCTTTTAGGCATGTCCGTTGGTTGGGACCTACAGAGTTGAATTTGTTGGTCACCCACTGAAAAAGGAAGTCGTAATATAGATGTGGAATAATGCGAGGAATTGAGAGACTGTGAGTGATGGCAGGAACTTGGAGTGGTAGGTCAAGGTCGGGTACGTGGAGACAAAGCCAGTGAGGGTCAGAAAATTAGTGAAAGGGGTGTACAGAGACTCTGTAAGTCTTTATCACGTAATTTGTATTTTTCTCTTTAGTCACAATTCAGGCATATGAGTGATGTTTCGTGATCTGATGTCTCAATCCATTTGATCATTGCCGATGGTCGTTCATGTCGGTTCCTGGCTTTTGCTCTCACAGTTCCGTAGCGAAGTCTCTGTTTCTCTTAGCCACGGGTAGGTCTGTGGGTTCCTCCAAGTGTAGTTGCTGGATTAAAAGATCTGCCTTCACAACTTTGGCAGATACTGACAGATTGCCCCCCAAAAGGCTATACTTAACCGTGAGACATTTTAACAACGATTTTTATGATAAATCAAGATTTTTACTGATTATTCTTTGGCTCTATGAAATAGCTATTCATTCTTTAAAGACGAGAAATTAAAATACTGAAATACTGTCATTTATTCAGAGCCACCCAAGCACAAGAAGGTAGAATCAACTGAAAAGACCCTCGGGTTGCCTATTGATTAGTTAAACTACTGAATACATAGCTTCTCTGAAAAGTTACCGCAATAACTGAATATTTAAGTAACCCGTTGTGTAAAAAATGAGAAACTCCTTCCCATCTTGGCATCCTGCATCCCAAATGGAGCATCTGGTAGTTTTATCTGCTTTTTCCAGCAGAGATTGTGTCAATCTTTACAGAATAGGTTTGCAAAAGTGAGGCTGCAAATTGTAGTCGAGGACCGCGAGCTTGATTCTGGGCACCAGGAGGTGGCAGGTCACTTGGGAGAGTGGAGTGGACACTGAGGACTTGCTCCACATGGGGTGACATGGAGCACTGCTGTACTCCTTGCTGGAGATGGCACTTGAGGGTACAAGACTCGCCCCAATGCATATATAAACAATCGTAGTCACAGCCTTTAAAGTGGAATTAAACTTCGTTCCTTAGAGTTACATAGAACCTCTAATTACATGCTCCACCATATTTTCATTCATTGCGTTTTAATTAGAGATCATCTCCTAAAGTGTTCTGAACATAAGTAAGAGAATACAAAGTCCCAAAACATAGGAAGTACCCGTTGGGTGTGAGAGTACTCCTAAAGAAAAACAGGAAGCCCAGTCACCACATCCTCAGGTGCTGGTGTGGTGCCCAGGACGGCGTGAGGAGCGAGCTGGGGGCACCTTTGGGCGCAGAGAAACGTGAGCGGGCAGCACGCCTTGCCACGCTTGTGACGCCTCCCGATCGTCCTCCTCCTGTTTACCTCGACTGGGAGCACTTCCGGACAAAACAAAACAAAAACACTGCCAATCGGGTAGCAAGTTGCAAGCCACCTGATTCTACAGAAACGGCCGGGGGAATGTGTGCTGCTCCTGAGGTCTCAGAGCTGCCGTGACCCACCGCTCACTGCAATGCATTTGGAAAAACCGTCTACGCTGCCTGGGAACGCAATGCGTGTTTATTGAAAGAAAACAGCAAGGAACAAAAATCTACAATCCTACTAGTCAGAAAGACTCTTAAAAACATTGAGTGCCCTTCTAGTTCAAATTTTTAAAACAAGTGAGATTCACGTAACAAAATTAACCATCGTAAAGTGTACAGCTCAGTGGCATTTGGTACATTCACGGTGTTTTTAACCACGGCCCCTGACTGGTTTCGAACAGTTTCATCAGCCTCGAAGGCAATCCCAAACCCATCAAGTCCCCGCCCCCTTAGCACTTGACAACTACCAATCTTCATCATCTCCATGCTTTTACCTATTCTGGATATTTCATTTATGAAATATCCAGAATAGGTAAAAAGTTTTCAAGGTTCCTCCACATATCAGTACGTGTCAGTACTTATCCGTCTTATGGCTGAATAGTATTCCATCGTGTATTCCACATAAATTACAATCTATTTATCCGTTCGTCCATCGAAGGACACTTGACCCATTGTCCCCTTTTAGCCACTGTGACGAGTGCTCTTATGAACATGAGTGCAGGCGTATTTGTTCGAATCTCCATTTTTAATCCTTTGGGGCGTATACCTAGGAGCAGGATTGCCGGATCCCGTGGTAATTCTGTGTTTAACTTTTTGAGAGACCGACAGAGTCACAGCAGCTACACCGTTGTACATGCCCACACCAGTGTGTAAGGGTTCCAGTTTCTCCACAACCTCGCCAACGCTTCCTGTTTTCCTTTTTTTTTAAACAATAAATAATAGCCAACCGAGTAGGTATGGAGCAGTGTCTCCTGGTGGTTTGATTCACATCTCCCTAATGATTAGTGATGTTGAGCATCTTTGCATGTGCTCATTGGCCATCTGTATGGCTTCCTTTGAGAACTGTCTGTTCAAGTTCTTTGCCATTTTTAAATTGAGTTGCCTTTTGGTTGTTGGATATCTTTGTTTAACAGAGATGGCAATATATCTACATTCTATTTGTAAACTACTTTGTCGGTCACCATGTATTATTCCGCACTGCATCTTTTTAATTTCTCCGTGGTACTCCACCGAGTGTACAATACCGTCCCACGTTGCCAGACATTTGCGTAGGTTCTGATTTTTTTACTATTATCGATAAGGTTAAAATGACTATCCCTTCCCTCTTCCACCCATAGTCTTGTGCCCATGATTATTTTGTTGGATTTTTTAATATATTCCTCAAAGTGAAATTGCTGAATCAAAGGATGAGCCCAATTTGGTGAGTTTTGCCATGCCGCCTTCAGAAAAGTCTTCACCCAAATGTCATAATTTTTTAGAAGGCTGTCCAGACGATCTTACATATAAGGGATACAGAGTAGGGGCACCGTTTCTAAGGTCGAATAAAGATTCGAACCTACAGCAGTGGGAGAAATCGCGAAAATTTCCAAAGAGAGCAGATAAAAAGACTGCAGCCTGGGAGAGACGTTGGGATGAAACGTCCAGTCCCCATTATACTTCTGTTATTTTACTACTTTTCGGGTTGAAGATGAACAGAAAGAGCTTTGATAGTCAAGTAACCACAAGACTGCAAGAGATGTGTCAATCAAATAGAATGGGCGGAAACTTTGAAAAATTTGGAAAAGCACGACAGGGTTCTTGCTTTTCATTTCATTGTATCTTGTTCTTAATAATAACCTACATCATTTCCCAAACTCATTAATTAGTTGTCTGTATCAGAATTTTTTTTCTTAAGGTTCAGTGTTTTTACATATGATTTAAGACCAAGACAGAGCAACAGTTCTTCTGGGGAGGACAGATGTGTCTTAGTCGACGGTGGCCACAGGTCAACATGAAATCGGATTAATTGTAAAAACTTATCTTCTAGTCAATCCCATAGGTGGGCGGTGTCGCGATGTCACTGTAGCAGACATCCAAGGAGTAGTAGCTTCTGCTAATTTTCGGAAATACGAAGGAATTCCTCAAACTTATTCTTCCTCCCAAGAGCCCGGGGTCTTCATAAAGTTTCTGGTCTTTTTGATTCCAGGGAGGAAAGCAGTTAGGCAAGTAATGGAAATTGTCAGGTGACAGTCATCTTCTGATCATCTGCTCTAGATTTTTTCCAGGACACAATTTTAGCTGAAAGCAAAATAACGCTCACCTGACAGCACTGAGAGTGTTAGGAGGAGAAAGTCTGAGGAAGATCTTTAAGGAATAAACCGGCAAACTCTATTCAGAACAAGGCTGATCAGAAGGATGGTTGAAACTCAAGTTTATCCCAGATGGAAGTTTTCCGACTTTTTATAAAAGGATTTTTAAAGAAATTTTATTTATCGAAATGTGGTTGCTGCAGGTATATGATATCGTGCCATTCGATGTATGAATTTTCTGTGTGTATGTGTCCTCCTATTACCTTAAACTGGGTAGTCTGACTTCTAACATGTAAAAATGATCAAAACAAGGCAAACGCTCAAATGTCTTTTCCTTGAGAGTCCGAGGTATGAAAAAACCCCTCGGAGAACAAGTATGTCCCCGATCTGTAAATTCTGTGACGAGGCCAACCTCGGCCTCTCCTGCCCTCCCGGGTAGGTTCTGCCGAGCATACCAGATCAATCCCCTCCTGGCCCAAACCTCCAGAGACGTGGGGTGCCCGTGGCGTTGAGGGGTCCGGTCAGCACCTCGGACACCTCTGGGGTCTCTGCACACCCCCAGAGCTCTCCAATGGGGCTGCAGCAGGCCCCACCCCCAAATTCTTTTCCA
>NW_011888833.1:530451-535957 GCF_000151845.1 Pteropus vampyrus
TGTTGAGTGGCCCCAGCAGAGGTTCCTCGGGACCCCGCAGGTCACTATGTCCCAACTTCCCCAGGCCTTTCCCTGATCCAGGAAGGCCCAGAGCGTCCTCCCGGTGTCCCCTGCTGTCCCCCTGCTCGCTGCATGCCTGTGTGTCTCACACCCTCCAGGGAGAGGCCTCTGCATCCGGCTCTCAGGATGTGATGAGCTGCAAATAGCACCGACAGCTGCAGATGGAGGTGGCCTCCCGGGAAGCGTGCCACCTGCTGCCACCGCAGGAGCCAGGCCGCCATGGGCCTCCTCCCGCCCCTGTGAGCAGCTGAGCAGAAACCTCGGCCATTTAGGCCAACTCACCAGGGCAAATTACGCCTTGGGTTTTGTTATGTGCTCGCACGTGATGATGAGAGGCAGGCGAGGAGGGAGGCCCGGGAGCCCTCAGCATTTTCTACTTGTCTGCCAGGCAGCCTCGGAGGTCACACGGCACCAATAATTACCTCCTCTGTGCCAGGTGAAGGGGGACGTGAGCGTCTGAGCCCAGAGGTGTAACAGGGGGCCCAGAATCAAATCCAGCCCTTTGTATCGCTGGCGCATGGCCTTCTCCTCAGGTTTGTTAAGTTCTTTCACCTCATCTCCTTGAAATACGTTCCCCCTGAGCTTTCTGCTGGTTCCCACACTCACATTCTCTTTGGCCGCATTCCTGAGCGCGAGCATATAAGTATTATTTATAAAGCTCCATGGGAGACTTGCCTTTAAAGAAGGAAGCCCGAGAGGAAATTAACACCCACCCCTTGGCCCCACCACACACACGGCCGGGACAGATCGCTGTGCTCGGCCCGGCCAGTTTTCCCCAAAGGAGAGTGGGAGTGGTGACATTCGGCCTCCAGGGGCTTCACCCCCTCGAAGGCCGGAGTCCACGTGCAGGGGTGCGCAGCTCCGCCCGAAGACAAGAGCCCCCCCCACCCCTCCGGCAGCACTGAGCTGGGGGCAGACGCTCAGCCCTTCCGGAGCTACCCTTCCAGGAAGCCATGGCTTTGCTTCCTCCAGGACTGGTCTGCTGCTGGGGACAGTTCTGGTCCGTTTCAAGGTCGACGTGGCCTGGAAGGGTGGCTACAGGTCCAGCCTCAAACGTGCAACGGCCGAGCAGGGTGCAGGTGAGCGTGAGGCGAGGAGCAGGTGAGAATGAGGTGGGGTGCAGGTGAGAGTGAGGTGGGGTGCTGGTAAGAGTGAGGTGGGGTGCAGGTGAGCATGAGGCAGGGTGCAGGTGAGTGTGTGGTGGGGTACAGCTGAGCATGAGGCGGGGTGCAGGTGAGCGTGAGGCCCGTGACAAGAAAGACTGCTCTCCCTAGGTAGGTGGGCTGGACGGCTGGGAGGGCCAGGATGCTGCTTCCATAGCCGGCCGTGGTGGGCCTTGGTCCTGCGGGAGCGTTTGGGGATAGGTTCGCCTCCCTTCTCAGCTTTTGTGTGCGAAGCAGACAAGCGCAAACAGGAAACCATGACTTTATATTTGTGATTTCATCTCTCTTTTCATTTTGTTTTTCGCTATGCAACCCAAAATGTTAGTGTTTATAATTTAAATGTTAAGAATTCAGCTGGGGCCTATCTAAACAAAAACAAAAACAAAAAACTGAAAAACTGAAAAAAAACATAAAAGGCAATTTTTTTCAAACAGATCCATACAGGTTGACAGGTCAACAACACTGAGGAGTTTATAAAATAAGATTTGCGGCGAATGGGAAGCACCGTTATATTCTGACTCTTTTCAACAAAATTTTCAGCACGCTTTAGCAAATACATCTGTTTCCTCCAGCTGGGCGTTCGGTCTCAGTTTTCTTTTCTGCTGCCCAGGTGCCCTAAGCCGGCCACCGCCTCCCCTGAGAGAAGATCTGAATGTGGAGTGTTAACTCCTCTGCCTCCTACAGCCACAAAGCCAGGGCGACCGCTCTCCCTGGGGCTTCAGAAATGGCTCCCGTGTGCTGTTTGGAGAGGCCTTGGCACCCAGAAACAAAGAAAAGCATAATAAACCAGTGCCCCAAAGAGATGAGAGGGCGAAGCGCCAAGACTTAGAACGGTTCTGAGTCCCTGGGTTTCAGGACAACTCAAGCACAGGCTTCACGGGTTTGTGGTGGGCATTCGCTGGACCACTTGCTGGGCGGGTGTCCTTGGGCCACGGTAATCGTACCATCTCCATGAGGCATGTGTGACAACTGAATAAAACAGTCCCCGTGAAATGCCAGCACAAATGCTCGTCACGTGCTTAGAACTCGGTAACTCGTCGGCCTTACTTTTTAAATAACAGGAACAAATTCTATAATAAATGACTAGCTTATAATAATTACTCTTCTATTATTACAGAGTCTCCTCTCCTCCTCCAGCCTGGCCTTCCGCCCAAGCTGTGGAGGTGAGTATAGTGGCTTCATTCCTAATGACCTGAATTCGGTGTCACCAGGTCCCAGGCCTGCCTGGCTCCAGCATCCCCTGGGTCTCTCTCTGGTTTAAATGGTCTGGGCCGGGGCCGGGGCCTTGGGAGGTTTGAAAGCTCCCCCAGGTGATTCTAATGAATAGCCAAGCTTGGCAACCAGCGCTTTTTGGTGTTGTCCTAACCCAAAAGGCAAACAGACGTCTATAGCTTAAATCAAATTAAAGTAATATATATTCCAAGCTGATCATTTGACTCATTGTGCTACATTGCATTCAGATCAGCCAATCAATCGAACTCATTTGTTCACTGAATTCGTGTTTTGACTGATTCGACTAATTACTTCAGTAAAAAGTTTGATCCATTATAATCGCACGGCCTTAGCCTCAAGCAAATTGAATTTGCTGGCAATCAGCTATGACTCTGTGGGTATTTGGAGCCTTTTAAATGACACATTACCACAGAAGTTCACATTATTTAATTCCATTCTATACATCTGCTAACCTGGATATTAAATAAAAATGCTGATACAGTTTTGGATTGATCTGACCAATTCATTTAGTAAAAAAATTTGATTTCACAGGCTCCTAGAGCTACAGCCTAAAGGAAATTGAATTTGTAGGGGGACAACTAGGATTTTAAGTGTGATATAGAGATGCCCATAGGAGTATGCGTCAGTTAATTCTGTCTTCCGCACATGCTAGCCAACTGGACATTAAATCAAAATGCCGGTCGTTGGCACAAGGCTGATGTTGCCTTGTCCCGTTAATCTTGTCCTGGAGACTTTCGAAGGCGTGTTGCGATGTAGTTACTGGCTTTGTACACGGCTGTCTGTGTATTACTCACCTCTTTGAAAAATTGATGAGCGTGTTGGCCCATGTAGTGCTTCGATGGTACTGGTGCCCTGGACGCACCACGCGTGAGGCAGCCCTCGCAGCCTCCATCAACGTCCTGTCAAGATTTTCCATTAGAGGCACGAAATGCCAGATTAGAAAAAGTCCCTGAACCCCAGGAGTCTCCCTTCTGGCCGTGGACCTGGGACGTCACGAGCCCCTTTCGCTAGCTGGGCAGAGAGCAGTCTTTCTAGGACGCATGTGTCATGGGACAGCACAGAACATAACAGCCACTTGTCCTCAACGTTTAAAATGTAAAACAGTGATCAGGCTGAAAATCAGGGCATTTTATGTGTATGCGCTACGTCCTTCGCGCACTAGATCAAGTTATTTATTAGGATTCTTATTTGTAACAGGCAAAAATGGTGGGCATAGGAAAGATATTTTCAGTTTTCCCCTTCTGATAGTTTTATTTAGAAGAGAAGTTAGCTAAAGATTGGGTAAAAAAAAAAAAATCAAGTCGTAACAGTCAAAACGATAGGACAGGAACCTGTATTTATTACGTGCCTATTGGGTGCTAGGCCTCTCCTGCGCATAACCTCCCTTCATCCCCACAAAGACCTCTCAAGAGAAAGTCAGTCAGTCTCCATTCATAGAAGTCCAGAGAGATCAAGCAACCCACTCAAGGATGCACAGCATGCCATCTGAAGAGTGGGGTTTGGACCCAAGCCAACCTGCCCCAGACTTCGTGAGCTATTCACTGTGAGCTGGGATGACCAGCCATTCCATTTTGCCCAGGGTTGAGTCTTCTGGAACCCGAGACTCGGTTTTAAAACCACGACGGTCCCTGGAGAACCAGGATAATAAGTTGGCTCCTCGGTAACCAGAGGCTACTGCTCCCTTGGCCAGCCAGCCAGATTCTGGGCCTGGGTCTCTCCTGGCGGGAAGGACACAGGAGGCCTGGATCCCCCACTCATTTCAGAAAATAATATGTCCAACCACATCACGCTCCCACTGGAGAAAGGTCGACGGCAGTCCCGGCCCAACTCCAGATCGTGTAGGGCAAGGTTCAGCGCTCTTTCGCTCCGACGGGCCACGTTTGATTTTGCAGGCCATCGGGTCTCTGTCACAATGACCTTGGGGTGGGAAGCAGCCGTGGACAACACAAAAGTGGACGGCGTGGCGGAGTTCCCAGAGAACTTTGGTTGCCAAAGCCGGAGGTGAGCTGGGCTTGGCCGACAGACACATCGTCAAACCCCGAGGTAGATGAGTAAAGAATCTGCGTAGATAATGCATTTTTGAAAAAGATTTATTTCTGGAAGTTACTTTAATCGGCGTGGGGCTAGCAGGCAGCGGGAGCTGGCTTCTCAACCAGCCTGTTCACCGATGAGCCCGTCTACTGTTGTCTAGTATTTGGGGCTACGGAGCTGAGTTTTTCTAATCTCAAATCACAGAGTCTGTGGGTGTGTGAAGGCATCCGTGCGACATCTCCCATCGCAAATTCGTGTTCCCTTTCTTGTCTGCGGGGAGACATTCGCCACATCCATTTCTCCGCTGTCTTTTCGACCACTTCTTTTCATTCCAAGCAGCATTTAGAAAGTGATTCCCATCGCACTCTACGTGGTCTGAGGAGTAATCACTGCCTCCGTGTTGCAGTTTCTTTATGTGTGCTCAAAACGCACGAGTCGATTTTTCTACACTGAAAAGCAAACATCCCTTAACCGCGGGAGCGGCCTCTGCCATGTCAGTATTCCTTCATGGGTGCCCTCGTCCTCTCCCTGGGTGCTCTCTGAGCACTCACTCCTCAAGGGGGAGCGGCGAGGGGCCCCTCGAGACCCTACGCCTCATCACAGAGGTGCCCCAAAGCGGAGGGGCCTACACAGCTCAAAGCCTCAAATGCCCAAGGAACCGTGGGTGTGGCTTGAGGACTCTGGGGAGGAAATGTGAATCTGGGGTGGGGGCGGACAACAAAGGGCTCGGGAACAAGCCGGGCTCGGGAGGGGACGATAAATAGATTAGTTCAGGAACAGAAAAGGTGCTCAGCCTTGGGGGACAGCAGGCAATCACGGGAGGACGCGACCAGGAGAGCAGGCAGAAGCCACTCTTGCTTCTCGAGCGAGAGATGGACGGCGATAAAAATAGTGCTTTAGGCAGGTGTCCTACTGGTGTCCACGGCGGTGGGAGCTAGGAGGCTGGGTCACACTGTGGCAGTGAACATGGACAGGGAGGGACAGGGTTCCAAAGGATCCCAGCGGAATCGGGAGGAGGG
>NW_011888833.1:537252-542925 GCF_000151845.1 Pteropus vampyrus
GCGGTGGGAGCTAGGAGGCTGGGTCACACTGTGGCAGTGAACATGGACAGGGAGGGACAGGGTTCCAAAGGATCCCAGCGGAATCGGGAGGAGGGCGGTGGCATCATTAACCCCAGAGAACTGGGACGAGGGCTTGCTCACTGAGGAAGACGGCCCTGGGTTCCCGCTTGAAAAACTTCAGGTGTGTTTGTGTTCTCTGGGCGAGCAGGTAAGAGCCGAGGGCTGCCTGTGTGCATTTTATCTGGACCTCTCTACACGGGTAGGAGGTGAGGAGCGTCCAGTGCTTTTGACTTTCATTTGCTTCATGATCTCTGCGGAAACTCTTTGACATCGGGCTGGAGAGAAACATCATAACTAGTGTCTCTTGTGACTTACTCTGGCTGCCCGACGCACAAGCTTTCAGGTGACTTCCACGAGGGACATTTCTCTACTAATCCTGGGTTCCCCCAAGTTGTGGCTTTTGAGGTAACGTGTAAATGGCTCGAATCCCCAGCCCTGGCCGGAGTGGGTTCCGACGGCTGGTTCTTCTCATTGCTCCATAGTGGCTGCCTTGCCCATGTCACACGAGTCACCGAACTGGTGGTTGGTAAGCCTGCAGCACCCGACTTGGGAGAACTGAATCGAACCGCGTATGACCCTAAAAGAGAATCATTTAAAGAAGGTCTTACAACATTTAGGAATACGTAAAAACATACTTAGGTAATTCTGTAGATAATGCATGCATTAAGCGAGAGGCGCTATTGGGGTTAGATGATAAAATTGGAATCAGCTATTCACCTGGAAACATGGCATGATTGTTTAATTTGTCGATTTAACCCGCCGACTTCAATTTTCCAAATTCGCCCCTGTAAGAAAGGCATTGATATCGAAAATTATAGCGATATCCTACAGAGGAGAATACAATAATAAATAATTTAGCTTCTTTATGCTTCAGTTGCTTTTCTAAATTACTTATGAAACAGCAATAAATATTACGGGTGCTATTGAGAAAGTTGACATTATCATCCATTTCTCATTTAACAATGGAGCCATTAAAAAAAAGAGAAAGGATCTTAGGAAGGAGAAACTCATTCTTGTATTAAATACAGATTCCGGTATCTTGAGAAGCTGAGTGTTTGGTTTGGCCAAAGGACATTCAGAAGCCACCGAGCAAGAGAATGACATTTGTCGTAGCCAAAGTCAACACTTTTTATTTCTGTTTTCTATATGCAAGCGTGAGTCGAACTCAGCACAGTTTATATTTGTACGTTTGGGGAAACCATGTAGATCTAGAATCGTCATAATATGAAATACATCCCTGACACTGCTGAATGTGTCATCACTGCTTTGGGAGTGCTGCCTGAGCAAAGAATGTAGAAATTAGCGACCACGTGACGTTCCAGCGCAGTGACAGTGTGGGCTTTGGTATGGCCCGGAAAGAAAGAGCCACACCTGGATTGTCTCACGCAGGCGAACATTTATAACCTGTTTCCAGAATGTGTGATCCAAATATCATTGAACCCTCGCTGCCAGGAAAATTTTCCTGGGGCCTTACTGAGATTATTTTTCTCATCTCATGATGAGATGTAGACGTCTCTAATTCTCTATAAACGCCAAGATTTTCCCTCTTTGCAAAAGAGGAGTGTTCTGGAGGCAGAACCGCTAAGCCCAGACAAACACGATGGGGCGCACGCATTTCTAGGCAGGCCTTTGCTAAATGTTCGGACAAGTTGGGAGTGCTTTTCACGAAATACTGTTTCTCTACGGGCAGCTTTGCCTGCCGGACAAGGCGTTCATGACAAACTTTGTAAACCTACATATTTTAAGAAGTCAATTGTAGGAAATAGGAGCAATTAATGGAAAAAAGTTACTGATAATGTAAAAATCTTCAACAGTGCTTGGCACATAGCATGTGCTCAATAAATAATATAAGTGTTAGCTATTACAATGTTATTTTGGGGGAATATGCATATTTAATGACAACTGGTGGCATGTATATATACACATTCTTCTGTATACAATGGGTACATATAAACAGAAAAGTGTCCAACTTTTCTAATTGCCAAAAACAATCTTTGCCTGTGAATTAATTCATTGCTGTTTACTGTTTATTATGTTAAGAGACTTGGAGAGGGAGCACTGGCAGAGGTGTGAAATGGCTCATCCATTTTAATTAATTATTAACCTAGCAGCCTAAACTGAGCACTGAAGCAACTTGGACCATCGATCAAACACCTGATCAATGGATTAGAGTCGCAAAACACACTGCCTGGTGCCACCTTTATCCCAGAATAATACAATGTGAGAATTAGCCTGGGCTTCCGGAGTCATGTGGGTGGGACCACGACTTCTTTACTCGAGGCAGAGAACGAGGCGACGAGGTGGCGGGGCCAGGGCACACAGGAGGAATGAGCGAGGTCCTTCCAAGACTGGACTTTCACCCCCGTATCCAGGTTCTGTCCAGTCTCGCTATCTGCAGCGCTTCCTCCCCGCCCAGCCCCCCGAAAGAAATCAAGCCTATCTGATTACACTGAGCCTGTGGGAAGCCACGACAGTTGCATTTGCCTCCTTGACCTCTGCGGGTGACAACCTTGTAAGCCTCTCAAATACAGAGAGAGATTATGACTCTAAGAAAATTGAGCTGAAGGGGACCCCTCAAGCCTCCATTTAATTAACCTCACCTTTTCTGCTCTTTTGGAGATTTCCAGAAACACAGGGGTGTCCAGCACCGTCGCCTTGTTTTAGAATGAAATTGGGCACTGTTTGACTTTTGCTTTCCAAGGGTATTTTTCAAGGAAGTCTTTGAAATGGGTCGTGGACATCTCTTCTATCTAGACACAGCATTTTTAGTGAGAATTGGTTATAAACGAGTTCAAGAAATCACTTGCCTTTGACTCTGACCTTCTGCCGCTGGGATGGGTGGTCCCATGGGGCGCATCAGCCTGGAACCACACCTGCAGAATCCAGAACCGCAGGCGGGATTTGCGTCTCCTTTTGTCTTTGTGTCTCCAGCACTAAGCGCAGGCGTGGGACATCAGAGGCGCTCGATAAGTTTGTTTGGCAAATGAATGAAAGCAGCAGCAAATAGAATTTCTGGGTCTCTGAGCTTCCCGCAGGACAAGAGGGCCACCTCATTGACTTGGGGGCAGGCGTTCCTGTCTGCCACAGCTGTCTCCCAGACGTGATGGTCTGGGGGCTACTTCAGTCACCGGAAGATCAACCGACTGGCCAAACGAAAAACCAAACAGCCTTCCAAACTTTCCTACCCACTTCTCGGAGCCCCCGCGAGCATGTTTCCACGTCTGGAGGGACGTCCTTTGAAACTTTAGCGGGTGACCTTGGCCATGCATCCCTGCAGCCCCCCACTTCCTTCAGAAGGCTGTGCTGTTTGGAGATGCCGGCCTCTGTTATTCACTCACTGACCAGCTGACCAGCTGCCAGTGGCGTCTCCCCTCTGTGGGGCACCGCTGTGGCCAGGCCCAATTCTCAGCTTCTCGCCATCCAGAGAAAACGAACACTGGAGTTTGTGACACTTTAGACAGGGTGCTCCAGAGCGAAGGCCTTGCCTCTTTGTCTTCAGAGTCCCGGGCAGCCCGACCTCTGGTTAAATCTGTCCATTAGGTGGTGGGAGACGCTTCAGCGTGCACGCTGTGAAGACAGCTCCTCAGACAGCCATGTGGTTGTAAAGCCATTTCGTGCCTGTGGCTCACTTCTGGGACAGGGTGACCCGTGGACGCGCATATCGCGAATTAGGAGCAAGCATAGCGGGCCGACAAAGGTCGCAGCCAGGGCACACTCCCAAAGCCTAGGATCACACCAGCAACCAACGCCTCCTCGTACAAAAGCTCGGTCCTGCTCAGCTTTTGGGGAGTCTGACATTGCGTCCGAAGCCATGCTTCTGAGACGTGAGCAATGGAGTCTCTTTTTGTGAGCATCGGCAATAAATGGTCCTTATGGGGACCACGTTTTCTTGTCCAGGGACATCAGAGAAGAGGACTTGCCTCACAGGGCCAAAGGGGACACTCTGCTTCCTGTCTTAAAACCGTCCGTGGTTTTGAATGATAGGCAGACATATTTTTGGCCCTGAACCGAGACGACCTTGCCCCTTGCCGCTTTCACGCGGCTGCATTTCACAAAAGAGGTGTTTTGCCCTGATGTTTTCCATGGCATTTAAAAAATCCGCAGTGGACTTTGCCGCATTCATGCTTTTCCATCCCCAAGGCACCCCTGTGAGCTGGTGGGGGAACATTCACTTCGCTTAAGCCTGGAGCGAGGTCAGCAACATGTCCAGAGTCACACGGTGACCGGTGACTTGGAAGACCTGCCTGGGTGGTTTCTTAATCAGTTTAAAGGTTGGCTATTTAAACAGCAGGAGATATTTATTCATGTTGGAAGTCTCGTAGGCTGTGCTCCCAAATGCCAGTGTCTGATCACTCAGATTCTCTTCTCTGCCCCAAGTCAAGCAAGTGAAAATAAAAACATACTCAAAAAAGTTTGTAGAAAAGTTGTCTCATGATAAATCTATAGCTGGTTATTATTTAAGCTGGAAAAGTCTACTCGAAGCATCCCGGTCTGTGTCCTGATGACCGCTGCCCACCCCCACCCCTACCCATCCCCCCAGGGCCACTGGGGAAAAAAGCAGGAAGCCGTCGAGACCAGCATCCAAGCCCACTTGGTATCTTTGAAATTTTCTCATGTTTGGGTGACAGCTGACCTTCCAAATACCTGGCTGCCACTTTTTCAGTCCTTACCTAGATGCTTGTGCTGTAGACAAAATGTTGGAGAATTAGGGGTTATTAATCAGCTCATGGTAATTACCTAAATGAGAAGTTCTCCCTTTTTATGTTTAGCTGTAGCTGAAACTCATATTTTCTCTGAATCCATAAACTAGTCTTGCTCCACATTTCCCTTAGGCAGGTTAAATGATTCTACTTCTTTTAACTACCTGTTTCTAGCTCTGTCTCCAGCCAGCTGTATGACTCCGCTCTGAGCTGGCTGTGAGCTTTGTGGTTCTATTCTCTGGGACAGTTTGGAAACATACCCACACCAGCTGGCCCTCACATCCCCCCGACCCCACCAAATAAAAACAAACAAACAAAAAAAACAACTCACGTATTCCCCCAGACTAACAGGAGGACTTCCCTGTTAGTCTCACAGGAGGTCTCAGCATGTGGCATTTATTTCGTATGTATTAGTACAAGGAATCATCTGTGGGTTTCTTTGGCCATGCTATTGAGCAAATGAAATTCTAAGATAGTCAAAAGTTTAGTAAATTGACCAGAAGACTCTTAGCCACCTAAGGCAGTAATGAAATAAAAACATGTCTTTCAAGAAAACATGGGCTGTGACCACACCTAGCGAAGGAACCTCTACAATTCTTGGCAACACGGCGATTTAACGTCGTTGACTGTGTCCTATAAATGATGATGAGTCCAAGGGCTGGTCCTGCTGGGCGTACAGAGAGGACGTAAGAAGAAGGAAAGCTTTCCTTACAAGTCGAAAGTAAATGCAGGTCGACTGATAATCGTTTCTATGGAGTTCAGATATGACGAATTAAAGATACTGGTTTCATGAGCTCAGGCTTTTTGATCCCTTCATTGAACTTCTCATTCAAAACATGTGTTCGAACACAGCTTTCAACAACTCGACTTCTAAAATAATACCATAAAAGCAGAAGAGTGACCAAATCTACAC
>NW_011888833.1:544240-546144 GCF_000151845.1 Pteropus vampyrus
GCTAAATTATTAAAACTACTCAAAATAAGTTATGGAATATGAATGCAAAACGGTCAGAGTTATTTTTATATTTGGCATAATAGCTAAGAAGCTTCAAAAGAAAAGCAATATTTTAACAGAACAAAACAAACGAGACAGCACAGTCACTCGGCTTCTGTCAAGCTTTCTCCCTCATATTCTGTAAGGAGTGGATTTACAAGCTGCCTTTTTTAAAAGTCAGCCTACTGTGGAAGCTCATGGCTTTTGGAAATGGATGGCTGACCTTGGTTAAAGCCTAGAGGAGATGTAGACTTTTGATTCAAAATGCAAGTGGATAGCCAGAGGGCCATCCGGCCACAGACAGAACTGCAGCCGAGCAAGGGTTGCGCACACTAGGGTTGGGAAAGAAGTCCACTTGGCCGGGAGCTGAGGCTGGAGTCAGAGCAAACAAGATTGCGGCAAATGTCAGGGTCCAGATAACCATCGAATACACGAGAATTCAAAATACGTTGTTTACGTGGCCTCTCTTCCCCAAGCGAAGGAGAAGTTCCACGTGGGCAGGGACTTTAATTCGGTCACTGCCGTACCCCCCCGCTTCTGGAACAGTGCCCGGCTCCTGGAAGTTTCTCCATCAATATCTCATGAGGGAAGGAGCATAAACTACGTTTCAGAAGACAGATTGGTCAGAGGAAATAAAATTCCACAGCTATGAAACGCGCGCCCACGCGGTGCTGTGCCAAGTGTCCGTGCGTAACGTGAAATAACTGTTCCACAGGACGGCAAGGCCGTGAGAATTAAACGTTAGGATGTCAGACCCCAGGGCCCCATTTGGAACTTGCTGAATCAAAATCCTGGGCCGGGAACCCTGAACTACCTTTCTAAGCAACTACCCAGGTAAGTCTCCTGCTTGCCGAAGCTTGGGTTCTACTAAAGGAGAGTTTTGTAGACATGTAAAAAGAAGTTTTATTATATCTATTTTTAAGGAAAGTAACTTGTCCAACACTGCACAGCAAGAACCTCGGGGGATTCCAAGCCAGGCTGAAGTCCTGAGGCCACTTGTCACAGAAAAGGGACATTCAGTATCACCTGTCTTCAGGAATTGTATATAGAGTCTGTTTCTAATTGGTAGAATCTGTCAAGAGGAATTTCTGGGAATCAAGATTTGAAGTGTTAATTATACATGCTTAGACCTAGACCTGGAGTGTCTAAGTCACCTATCACTTTGACAATCCTGCTAGGAAAGGCCAAGCGCTGGGTGAAGTGGTTTGTCTGGGGCAGAAGTAGAAAACTCGGGTGCACAGGGGTGGGGAGGGGAGGGCGACAGGGGAGGTGCAGACCATCTAACCCCACAAGGCTGCTCGGCTCCAGCCTGCCGGCTTGCCGGGTTGTTTCAAAGAGAAGCCAAAAGTCCAGCTTCTGTGAAACACCCTGATTTCTAAATACAGATAACTATCAGAAGTTTCAAACACACCTTGAAGGCCCACGGAACAGGTCTGGAAAATACCCAGAGGTACTTGCTGGGGCCCGCTGCCTGCTTCTCAGGTCTGGAGGATGCAACCCTGAGAGTTAAGCTACACCAACCAGAACCGCACCAACCAGAGCCGTGGGACAGGCCAACTGTTCCACGCGATGAAACCCGCATCTCGTCGTGGTCTGATTGATTCCACAGAGGTCTATCAGATGTGGGCCGAATCAGGCCAAATCTTTGTAAATTGAATTGGGCCTTTCTATTAACTTGCCATTGTAGGGTTGCTTCATTCTGCTTTTGGAGTGATCTTCGGTTGGCGTTGGGCAATTTTAAATTTGATTCCCGTGCCTTTCGGCTTTTCTGAAAGGCAAAGGGGGTAAAGGCTCAGGGGGAAGCAGTTCAGCTTCGTGATAACGCGTTGGGGAAACTTCCTAACTGGGACTTCCCTGTACTGAAG
>NW_011888833.1:547494-557894 GCF_000151845.1 Pteropus vampyrus
CCCACCTCCTGCCTCCTTCCCTCGCTTCTCCCCCACCTCCTCCCTCCCATCCCTGCCCCCACTGCGTCCTTTCCCCACCTCTGCCCTCCCCTCCCCCCCCACCCCGCTCTCCCTGGGCCCAGGCCGCAGGCAGCTCCCTTGCTGCTGTACACGGATTGGGGCAGAGTGTGGTTGCAAGGCCCTGGGTCAAGAATTCCGGGGGGGCGGGGACGGGGGGGAAGCTTGCCGCTGTGCCGGGCCCGCCGCCCGGCTCCCTCCCGTCTGCGCCTGGAAGCTGGCCTTGCTGTAGGGCGGTGGCTCCGCCCGGCCCGCGGCCAGCCTCTCCGCCTCTCTGTTTAACGACGATTCTGCCCTTGCAGTTCAGCGCGGATAAAAAGGCAGCATTCGTTTTTATTTTAGAGAGGAAAAGGAGGGCGGAAAAAAGGGACTGAGGTGCGTGGCGAGGCCTGGGGGAGGCGAGAGAACAGGAGAGGAGGCCGCTGGGACAAGAGGGGCTTTGAGAGCCGAATTTCCTATTTGGGTACCAGGCAGGGAAGGTAGGTGTAAAGAGAGTGGGGGCTGGACGGGAGTCCCCCGGAGGGAAAGTGTGTGTGTGGTATTTTGCTGCCAGGAATAATGACCACACCTCCAGGTCTTCGAACACAGTAAATCCAGGGCCACAGCCGAAGCCTGTTTGGAGGAGGTGTGATGAGGGGCCTTGTGCAGAGAGGACAGCCCCTGCTTTCCCAAGGGACAGGCCCAGCGCATAGTAGGCACACGATGAAAAACAGCAGCTAACTTGTCAGGCACTGTGCTAAGGATAAGAACTCTGCCAGATTTGTTGCATTTAATCCTTGTAACAATCAGGCGAGCCTTTGGGTGGGGGTGGGGGGTACGACACCAAGGCGTGCATAGGCTAAGTGACCTGGCCCCTGGCAGCACAGCTGTTAGTGGCAGACCCAGGACTCAAACCTACATCAGCCCGAATCCAAAACCCACGTCACAATGACTTAGATTTGCCGGTGTGAGACCAAGTGGTTCGGCTTCAGCACAGATGGACCTGATACCTGTCTGGAGGACGGGCAGGTAGGTTTGCCGGCCGTGGAGTGCGGGGCGGCCTGTCCCAGACTTGTCTCTCACAGTGGACATAGCAGCGCTTCTTTACCTCTCAGGACGTAGCTGAGGCCTTTCGGTGGCAGGAGTCTGAATTCCTAGACCCTCTCCGGGGTAGGCACTCATGGCGCGTTTGTCTCTAGCTAACCCCGCTCTCCTATGCTTCCTTAGGGGACCCCCGGCAGGCCCCAAGCTGGCAGCCCTGGGCCAAGTTACTGGACTGGCCAATAGGATTTGTTAAAGTCCCCCAAATTCTCGTTCTTCGACAGAGGAAAGAAACAGTCTTGAGGAGGGGGAGACCAACAAGGCCAGTTAAAGGTTTTAACGGGACCCTTACAACACACCTAGAAATCTCTACTGGACTCTGAAGAACACCGTGGAAAAACATGGGATCCTTGGTCCCTGTGGTGCCCCCGGGGGGGGGGGGTGATAGTGACAGGACATTGGACATTCGTGGTCCAGCATGTGTGTGTTCCTTTCCTGTTCATCTCCAGCAGAGGCGAAGCACGCCAGCGCTGTCAAACTCCGTCAGGCTCCAAGACCGCACGAAGGACGTTTTTGCTTCAGGCGCTATTTTTACTACTACTTAACATCTATACACTCAGAAGTCACCGGAACACACCCTAATCCTCACCCAAGGATGAGATTCAGATTCGACAAGCCCAGCCTTCTAAGAAAGGCTGTGGGAAGCCGGGTTCTCAAACCCGGAGACCCCACGTGTTCCGTGCTCAGGTGGAGCTTAGGGGAACCGGTGCTGTGGATTAACGCCTTACGGAGCTGTCTGCTGGCTTTTATTCCTACACCTCATTCTGCTACCAGATTGATAACTAAGCCCCTGTAGGAGCACGAGGGAGCTACCCTCCTAGGGACCCTTCCTCCATTTTTATAGGTGAAGAGTTGAAGCCACTAAAAGGGCTCATGACAACCTGACAGCCAAGCCTCGTTTTCGGGGTGGGTGGGTCAGATGGCAGGCTTGTGGCTCCTTAGGGAGATGGCCAAGCGGAGAAGGATGACGGGTCCCATGGCCAGCTGTGGGGGTGGCTGGGCCCCCTACCACGGAAGGGACTGTGGGTTCCAGGCAGCTGCCCCACTGTAGAATCAGGCCACATTTTGCAGGGCGGCCAACTCCTTTGTCTCTTTGCCATCTAGCCTGATGGCAGAGGCCAAGGCCCACACGTCTTCAGGCTTTCCCTGTGAGGAGGAGGAGCCCTGGAGGCTGGCTGGCCCACAGTCTCCTCCCCGCTTCCGCAGGGCACCCTGGGAGAAGGTAACCAGGTAGGTTAGTAACGAAACACAGCCCACAGTGCCTGCGCTGACAGCCCACCAGCCTCCCCAAGCAAGCGCAGGGCTCAGGGCTGTGCCTCAGTGGGCCCTGGGTGCTCTTTGCTGCTTGCAGGCGACCCTACATCCTCCACGGCCAGCCCCCTCCGCCACCACCATGCCCCGCGTGCCCAGACCTTTCCCGGCGGCTGAGCCTGCACTGGGCACCATTCCTGGTGCCATCCCAGGAACCCACGGGCAAGTCCAAGGTAACGTGCTCTGTGAGACACAGTGGGCAGTGTGGGTGTTTGCCTTCGATGGAGCCCACCCTCACACCCTGGGTCTGGGTCTGGTCTGGGGCGAGGCAGACGTGAGGGAGGCACTCTGGCCTTTCAGCGCCTCCTAAATCACCCCCGACGGAGCCACTTAACTTCCGCACGCTCGGGCTGCCACTGGCTGTGTCCCCAGAGATGAACTACAAGTCATAACATCAGAGGAAGGTCTGCGTAAATCTTCCCCGCTCACGAGATTATAGAAAATTGAAGATGAGAAGGCTATGAACGGCCGTCCAGTTCGACCTCCTCATCCTGCAGCTGCGCACACTGAGGCCGGGGGGCGTGTGGCCAGCCCGACCCCCACACAGCTGTTCCTGGCGGGGTTGCGCCCCCTCCCAGGGCTGTGGCACCCCGTCCCACTCAGTTGTAGCACCCTTCAACTTCCAAAGACATCTGAGGAGAACTCAGCCTCCAGCACCTTCCTCCTCTTACGTGTATTGCTTCCAGCTGCTGGGACTCTGCACTTCTGAGAAGGGGTGGCCCGCCGGGCCTTGAGGGTCAGCGTTCAGGGAATGCTGACTGACGTGCAGGGCGGGCAGGTGACTGGAGGCCTAATTGCCAGCCTCCTCCCTGGCACCTGGGGATCTGTCATTCAAGTCCCTGGGTTTGTGCCTTCGGCAAAAACCAACCCACAGAGTCGGTTGCTAACTCCAGTCACTTGAATGTTGGCCCTCGGGGGAGGGAAACCAGAGGAAGTGCCATGTGTCATCTGGTTGGCCTTGGAGGGAGGCAGTCTGGGCCCCACGGAATGCAGCCTCGGGGACTTCGGTGCTCTTGGGGGTCCCCTAACGGACAGGTTGCAGAGGAAAACTCACACAGCCAGGTGTTCTTGGCTTTGTCTTTGCCTGGCGAAGGCCCTTGGGTTGCAGGTAATCCACCTGAGGTTACGGAACCACGTGGATTAAGCCGTGTCTCAGGCCCAAGGACAGCTGGCCGCTAGGGCCGCAGGCCGGGCTCCTCCTCCAGCCCTCAGCCCTGCTTTGCGTTTCCCTGTGCCACAGACTCTCCTTCTTCGCCACGATCCTTCATCAGCAGCTCCACGGTCACATTGCTTCTAGCTCCCGACATACCTTAGGGGCTCGAGCCATCTGTGGTGGACGCAACGAATAAGACGAGGCCAGACTGCAAAGTACAACAGGAGACCCCCCAAGAGTTCCGGCGGACGCAAGGGGAGCCACTTTGTGGGACAGGCCGGGATAACGAGGGGACGCTTGAGAAAGAGCTCTGGGACTCTCAGGGGACATGTCTACGACTTGGGAAGGGCGGGCCTCTCGGAATGTCCCTGCCTGAGGCCTGTCCCCCCAGCTGTGAGAAAGCCCCCTGTGAGGGATATTGTTGGGAATTTGAATGAGAGAGTACTTAAGAACCTTCTCCTGTTCCAAAGTGTTGTGAGGTGGTCACGGGTCGGGTCACCTCTTTCCCGTTTAAACATTTTCTAAGTGGGCCGAGTGGAACGGTTTTTCTGAGTGAACATGTTTTCCGTGTTTTGGACGGGATGACGGGATTCGCTCTGTAGAGACGATGCCCGTTTTCTGAACCGTGGTTTGGAAAGTGCGAGATTCCGAGGAGGAAGACTTTGATTTCCTGGGAAACGCGTGCTGTCCTCGGAGAGCATCCTAAGAGAGACCAAAATGTACAAAACGACTTTTCTTATTCACATGTCCACCCTGATAGATAGTCATGAGTATCTTTCTAGACAAGGCATGGCGTCTGTTCCAAAGAGGATGGTTTTAGCACTAGGTGGCTGAGAACGGAGGTGAATTACCCCATGGCACTCAGTGTAGGTCACCGGCAAGGACTTAACCCTGTCGTGGCCAGACAGCAGGGTAAACGAGACCCTTTTTCAATGAGGCAAAGTTTTCTTTTTGAAAATAGCACTAAAAGTTGAGTGTTGACACAGAACTCGGCGAATACTGAACACAGGGGCCTGTGTATTTTATAAATTAAAACAAAAGACAAGCTAACGGTGCTTGGAGAGGATTGTGTGTTTCTCATTCAGAGGGAAAAGGGACAAAACATCAGGGTGGAGGGGCTCCAGGCACCTTCTAGCGAACATGTGCAGCACAGACTCACTCTCCTGGACCTGAACACTCAGGAGCAGAGACGTGGCCTGAAAACGTGTCACGGGAATGTGTGCCCGTTTCTTTGGCTGCACGATGAAATTTTTGCTGCCTAGAAGCGTCAGAGGTTGGAATGTCACAGCTAGTGTTCTGGTACCCTAAATAAGTAGGAAGTCTTCCGTGGAATTCTGATTTTTGAACATGTATTTCAAAAAGCCAACACAAAGGCCCGACCATAATCTCAGCACATGCAAACGACAGAAACGGAGCGGCTTGGAAGCTACGTAAAGGGTGAACCTTCTCTCTCCCCGACAGCAGCCAGATTCTCGAGCCAGTGTCGTGACAAGAGCAGGAAAGCCTCCGGTCGTTTGATACTGATTCCAGAACCTTCCCAGGAGATGAATTTATAGGGAAATGGGATCAGTGAAGCCAGAGCAGACCCGAACTGGGAAACTGGGAGGCTCCTATTATTTTGTCCTGGAACACAGGACAATGCATGTTCTTACCTGGGCGTCAGCACCAGATGGTGGCTTTCCTGTGGGTCTGGCCTTTGAGCCCGATCAGGGCCTTGCTCTCCTGGGTCCTCTGTGCCCTACAGGGTAAATTAGTGGGATGGAGACAACTAATGGGCCAGTTGGAGCAGTTCCCATGCATTTTCTTGTTTACGCTTTGCTGGCCTCTGGCACCACTGGGCTTCCAGGCCTTTAAGGACAGGGACACATCTTGTCAGCATCGTATTCCCAGCAGTTATTGACTGTTAATTATAAAATGAAGCGAACAGGTCCAAAGGAAGCAAGCCCGCATTAACCCCCTCCTGACCACGGGCTTAAGTATGGGGGCCTGGTTTGCTTCCTCCAGTTCGTCCTGGATTTTCAAGGAAAGGGCCCAGAGAGTGCTTGTTTCCTGTCACCTGAAGCCTCAGTTCTGGGGCGGTTTTGGGCAGGAGGGCAGGGTGTGGTCCTCCCCTCCCCAGAATCTCCCAGACAGTGCCTGGCTCCCTGGAGACGCCCCATAACAGTCCTTAAATAAAAGAAGCGATGGCTACGGGCAGACTCGCGCTGGCCCGCTGCCGTCATTGCCCAATAAGTGGGCCTCTTTCAAAACAGGACAGGTTAGGAAACTGCAGTTCCCTAAGGGGAAAAGCTGTTGGGGCGGCAGAGCAGGCCTTTCCCCCTAGGCTTTCTGGGGCGGGGCCACGTGACTTCCCGGGGTCCCGGTCCCCGCACGGACCCACGCCGGGGGTTTGGAGGGGACCGGGCGCCGCTGGCCTCGCGGCTCAGATGACCAAAGGCCCAGGAACAAGAGCCGGCAGTTCCTCCCCACGTGACGAGGCGCCCCGAGCGCCCCACCCCCAGCCGCGCAGCCACCAAGTGTCTCAAAGGTGAGGGCCGCGGCCGGGGACCGCAGAGGCCCCGCCCCGCCCCGGCGGCCCCTCCCCAGGCGCCTCCATTTGGTGACTCCGCCGTTGGCTCGGGTGCCAGCAAAGAGACACCTGCCGGTGGAAGGCGGCAGTGCGGGTCCCGCGGGCCCTGGCGACAGCATTCTGGTTTGGGGGGGCACGCCTTAAGATCCGTCTTTAACAAGCCCCCCGGGTGGCTCCGGGGTTCGAGAACCACTGGATCAGGACCTAGGGACTGGAGCAGCCTGCGGGGCGCTCCTAGCCCAGGGAGAGCAGGGTCCGCGCCAGAAAATCAAGGGCAGTGAATAAAGGTGCACCCCTGACGGGCCTAGGAGGGCGACAGCGCTCCAGAGAGCGCCAAACGAATGACATTTGATCTCGCTGCGTTTAGTGTGATGGCAGGGCATCCACAGAAGCTCCTCGAAACAGCTGGAGGTCAGAGGTGGGGAGCAGGGAAAGGGTTTCCCGAGTGCGTGGAGACAGGAGGAGTGGCCAGCTCCCTGAGGGAATAAGCCTAGTGGCCTGTGACCCGACAGAAGACGCGGGGGCATAAAGTCCAAGAGCTTAACGGGGAGAGCTGGGCACAGAGAAAGGAAGACGGGGCCAGCAAGGTCCTGGGGCAGAGAAGGGCCAGCTGGAGGAGAGAGACCCTCAGGCACCGGCTGGCCCTGGGCAGTGTCTTCTGGCCCCTTAGAGGCCGGTGAAGCATATATGCTCAGTAAAGAGCATTTACAGCAATAACAAAATGTCAACGTGCATCTCACAGAGCAGAGGTACCGATTCGTGACATGTCTGTGGAAGGTATTTGGGGGTCGGAGAACAGTTGTCATTTCTGTACCATCCTTGCCAGAGATGTATAAGCTCAGTGCAATCATGAGAAAATAGCAAACAAACCGAAGTGGAGAGACATTTGACAAACTGAATGATCAATACTCTTCAAAAATGGCAGGAAGAGACAGACGAACTGTCAGGGGTTCAGGAGACTGAGGAGAACTACTTAAATGCAGCCCCGGGGGCCTGAGAGGATCCTGGAGCAGAAGCGAGACATTCGTGTAAAACCAGGGTCTTCCGTTTGGTTGACAGCATTGCACCAGGGGTGACTTTCTGGTTTTGACACTTGGTTATGTAAATTAAACGGTTAACAGGCGGGGCAGCTGAATGAGGATGTCTTAGTCTCTTGAGGCTGCTATAACAAACTGCCACAGATTGGATGGCTTCTATAAACAACAGAACTTCATTCCTCACAGTTCTGGAAGTCTGAGATCATGGCAGCCGCCGGTTTTGTGTCCAGTGAGGGCTGCTTGCTGGTTCATAGGTGGAACCTTCTTGTTATATCTTAGGGGCTGGGGAACTCTCTGGGGCTTCTTTTATAAGGGCACTAGTCTCATTCATGAGGCTCCACCCTCATGACCTAATCACCTCTCGAGACCCCGCCATCTAACACCATGGCATCCGGCGTTAGGGCTTGAACATATGAATTTGGCGGCAGGGCAGGGGGGAAGGGATACGAGCATTCATACCGGAGCGAGGGATAGATGGAAATCCTCTGTGCTATTTTTGCAACTTCTCTGTAAGTCTAAAATCAGTTCGAAATAAAAAGTTTAAAAATAAAATGTATTTTTGTATACGCGAACTAGGGGCTTTGGGCGGGACGGTGATTCATGATGCACAACATGGCGAGTTTTGGTGAAAAGAGTTTGAGAGCCACAGTGTCTGGGAGAGGAGGGCACGTGGACCACGCAGTGGGGGCGAGTTCCTGGCGCTGAGGTCCCAGAGGGTTTTGTGGGTGCTGTGGGGGAGGGCGAGAAGTTGCAGGCCACAGGCTGTGGTCAGGGAGGGGGCCGGGTTTTTACAGTGCCTTCAGGTGATTAGACGCAGGCCTCCTGTTCTGATGTTTGATAATGGCTGTGGATTCCAGATGGGGGTGGGAGAGCAATATTCTGACCCCAGGAAGTCTGAGAGGTGGGTGGGCATGGTGGATGTTGAGGCTGTCACAAGGCTATCCTTGTCGGGGAAGTCACATGCCAGAAAGAGATCCCCTGCTACCTAGGGGAGAGTAGCATTTGACCATTTAGGTCGTCTTATTTCTTCGATTTTTTTTTTTCAGATCCCTGTTTCATAATTTAAGTTTCATGATGGACGTTGTGATTGAAGACCCATTTCATAATCAAGTTTCTCTGGATCTTCAAGATCCTTAGGCAGGTAAGTGTCCCTCTTTCACAAGAAACCCTTCAAGCAACCTGGAGGAGTGGAAGGCTCTGGAACTCGGTGGCTTCTAACCTGCCTCACTGAGGGGTTGAGTTAGAGCAGTGATTCTCCGTGGTGGAGGGCAGCTTCCACCCCAGGAGACATTTGGTGACGTCTGGAGGCATTTCTGGGTGTGTGTGTGTGTGTGTGTGTGTGTGTGTGGTGTGTGTGTGCGCGCGCGCCACTGGCATCTAGTGTGTAGAGGCCAGAGATGCTGCTAAGCATTTTACAGTGCACAGGACAGGCCCTGCCCCGCAAGGGACAATGGTCCAGCCCCGCGTTAGAGGAGGTGAAAATGTAAAGCCCGTTTACGGTTAGGAGAACGGCCTGGCTGCTTTTCACAAAACAAGGGTATTAAACTTCGTTTCTTGGCTTGGTTTCAAGTGGATAATTATAACCTGCCTACCTTCAATTTACACTTTAATTTTCAGTGGGCATCTTTCCTCAGTTCATGCTTAACAGGCTCAGAGCGGCTGTGTTCTTGACAACAGGGCCATATTCTGTGCTCAGGTCGCTTACAGGTCAACGGTGGGTAAAAGGTTTGGTCTTGAAGTGATTTGAAATCCTGGGAGACAGTGTGAGATCAAAGGCAGGAAAACAGGAACTCGGAGCGCTCTCTTCATTATTAATTATTAGTGATATTTCAGCACTCATCTGGCCACTCTGAGGATCCCCGTGGGATTCCCATTGGCACGAAGGTCAAGATCAGATTTCTGGCCTCGGGTTTGACCAGAGGCCGCCCGGAATGAATCTGCTGGCCGTTAAAGGCAGAGGACGCTGGCTCTGCAGCTCTGGCGCCGGCTCCCAGCGCTTGGGAGAGGCTGCTTTGCCCGGCTTCAAAGCAAATCTTCAAGCTTCTGTTTACACTCGCTGTTCCCATATTTAGAACAGAGCAGCACATACTTGTCTGTAGCTTCGAGGCAAGAGCAAACGCTGAAGGTATTAAATGCAGTCTTTGCTCAAGCAAACGGGACAGCCCAGAAGAAGGCCAGGGCAAGGCTCCACCTCAGCGTCCTCACATTTTAAAGATTATAGTCATTCGGGCTGGCAAGATTTAAAATCAGAAGTCGGGCTGCGAACTAATGGACAAACCCAACGATGACTTTTTCTATAAGCCACGTAGATTCGTTTGTAAAACTTGCTGTGGGTTTTTTTTTTTTTTTCTTTTAAGCATTCTAATGTAAAACAGGCCTGGACAGCTACAGACAGGTATAAAAGGAGCAGGTTTTCTTTTTTTTTTTTTCTTCCTCTGTAAGTTTTTTGTTGTTGATGTTCATTTCCCCTAGAATTTCTGCCTTTAGAGAGATAGTATCAGCCTCATCCTTAGTAACCTGGAATGTTGGCCAGGTGTGACTTTTGGGATTGTAAGCAGTGATATGTGTTGCTTCTCTGTTTGACGTGTCTTTATAAGGAGATTTGGGACTTCTGGCAAGATTCTCTCTTAAAGATCAAGATGGTTTCATAGTCCAAGTGCTGCCTTTCGAACGAGGAGCAGATACTGCGTCTTTAATTTGCTTTTTTGCTGGCTGACTCATCCCCACTCTCTCCCCTAGGCCCTTGGGGATGTTTTGAAGGTGCCAGGTGAGGTGAGAGGCAGACATTTTAGCCACAGGGTAGAGTTTGTCTTTGCAAATCAAACTGGTGTGTGCCGGGCAGAGCTTGTGCCCCTGACTCCTGGTTGGGAAGAATCACAGCATAATAAGGGTTAATATTTATTGGCTATTTAGTATGTCCCAATCGAGTCCATGTTTTCCTGTGGAATGACGCATTTGAGCCTTGTCACACGTCCTGCAGGTAGGTGCTACTTAACGCCTCTATTTTATAGCCGAGGAAACTGAGGCCTATGAGGCGGGGCCTTTTACCTAAGGTCACGGAGCCGAAAGCCTCCACTGGGATTCGCAACCAGCCATCTGTCTCTAGAGCCCTGGCCGTTGACATTTTCTCAACAAACGTGACCTAAAAAACACTAATAATATTAGCACGTGATAATTGCTTCGTTTGTTTTTT
>NW_011888833.1:559869-562358 GCF_000151845.1 Pteropus vampyrus
TTGGATGCTTTTCCTAAGGACTTGCCAGCGTACCTGAGGTCCTTCGTGGGAGCTCCGCACAGGCCTGGCTGCACGAAATATGCTGAGAGCCACAGTAGAGTCTCCCAGCTGGCCAGCTTCCTGGGCCGATGGATGACTCATGGCGACCTCATGTAGAGGACACTTCAAGGCCATCCTAACCAGTGGCTCAGCTTCTTCCAGGGAGGCCCTTGGCTTTTCCAAGTGTGGGTGAATATTCTTTATGGTCTCTGCTTCATGCACGCATCTATCGCATGCTAAGTCGTGAGGCCGAGGCCGAGGACATTTACACCTGCTGCCCGCGCTCTCTTCTTTCGGGCTTCCTGGCACCTGCTTCCCTCGCATCCTTGAAGCCCAGCTCCCGCGCTCACACTCCATAGGTATTTCCCACGACCTTCTGCAAAATCTGTCTATTAATAGATGCAAGAAAACATACAAGAGTGGGCACAACGACTTATCTCTGATCTGGAACGTTCTCTGTGGGAGACGGTGGAAGCGGGTTAGACACATGGAGTTCAAGGCTTAACCTCTCTTCCCATATGCTACCTTTTCTCTTGCTAGGAAATCAGATCAGAGGGGAGGGAGCTGGCAAGGGGACCACGGCCTGAAGCCCGAGTCCTCACCTCTCGGGGCTGCAGGCATCATAAAACCGAGACTAAAGGAGAGAAGTCGTCACAGCCCACTTGGCCACTTCTTAATTTCATCTCCTTGGACATCAGAAGGGCTAGGGTTGGTCGTAAGTCCCAGAGATCTTGTTGCTACACGGGACATGACTCTTCCAGGGCAGAGAGTATTTGCGGTTACCTGATGTCCACGTGGCCCTCTGACACTCTTAAAAAATGTCGATGTGGTGGTGGCGGTAAAATGTATACATCATAAAATTTACCATTTTACTGTTTTGTGTGTACAGGTCAGCGGCGTTGAGTACGTTCACACTGCTGTGTGATCGTCACCACCGTCCGTCTCTGGAACTCATTCATCTTCTCAACCTGAAATCTGTCCCCAGGAAATGCTTACCCGCTAGTCCCTCACCCCCTACCCCTGGGGGCCACCCTCCTGCTTCTGTCTCTGTGAACTGGACTCTGGATATCTCATTTAAGTAGACCCATGCGGTGTTTGTGCTTCGGTGCCAGGCTTGTTTTACTTGGCACGGTGTCCCCAGGGTTCACCCACGTCATAGCATGTGTCAGGACTTCCTTCCTCTCTTTTGGCCACATCCGCTGTGAGAGAAGATCGTCCTCATCCATCGGAGCGTGGGCATTCTAGAAAACGTCAGCCTCACTCTGAGGGGATGCGTGGTTATTGTGACGGGGTCTAGGGGACCCTGCGGTGGGACCCCAGTCACGTCGGCGTAGAACTCAATCCCTTTGGACAGAAAAAGAAGAGGCTCCAAGCGGACAAAAAGGACGGATCACTGCTGTCACGACCTCTGGTCGTGTACGGAACATGGTCAAGGGCGTGACACGGGCTCCCATTACGCGATGAGGTCTGAATACGCTCACTTTCCATCGATGTCGTCACCCAGGAGAATGGGTCTCTTGTCGACATCCGAAATTTCTCAGGCGAAAAAACACATCTGCAGGGTTCACATGAGGCCGGCGTTCCTCGTTCAGTATCTCGAGCCCAGAAAGATGAGTTAATTTTTGAAGGAAATGACAGTGGACTTGAATCAAATTCAGCTGCTTTGATTCAGCAAGCCACAACTGTTAAGAACAGGCTATCAGAAAAATTTGGATGGTATCTCTGTTTCTGAAAAAGGAACCACTCAGTGGGCTAAGGAATAATATCTAAGTTATTTAGCTGCAGAGATGGCAAGATGCCAGACAATCCCTGAGGCCCCACCTGTGATATTTTAAAGACCCAGTAAAAGCCCTGTATTGAAAAAAAAAAAAAAAAAAAGCCTTCCTTTTTAAGGCTGAGTAATATTTCACGGTCTACACAAAACATATTTTGTGTATCTATTCATCTCTGGACCTTCGGGTTGCTTCTACCTTTGGGCTTCTGTGACTAATTTTAGTTGGTGTGATGTACACATATCTGTGTGAGTCCCTGCGTTCAGCTCTTGCGGGCATGTTCCCAAGAACGGCATCTCTGGATCATGCGGTACATCCGTGTTTCCGTGTTCCAAGAACTGCCATTTGGCTTTCCATCGCGGCTGCCCCAGTCCAGCGCTCGTGGTAGCACAGGTGTTCGCAAGAGGCTGGCCTGCGGAAGACGTTCATTTTCTTCTTTGACTTCGTAAGGGCTTACTGGTGCTGGGGGATGGGGATCCCCGAGTTTCTGCTGTGGGTTCCCCATCTGCAGAGGGAAGATGGCAATTACTCTCCTCGCAGGAAGACCGGGGGCCCTGGGAAGGTGCTGGGGTAGGCCAGGAGGAGAAATCTGGTCCAGCATTCAGAGGCTGCGCCCGCCATTCCCCACAGCATGGGCCGCCCCTCCTGGCATTGCACAGGTCAGGGTCGGGGACGACT
>NW_011888833.1:564003-581277 GCF_000151845.1 Pteropus vampyrus
GGGCTCGTCCTGCACTTCCCAAGGAGCAAACGGACTCTAGCTTGCGAAAGCAGGAAACCGTGTTTGTTTTCTGACCCGGGCTTCAGTGTGCGGTCTGGCCCACCCTGAGTCACGTGGCACGGCCGAGCTGCACAGGCTTTTAGCGCAATAATAAGCTCGATTTTTTTTTATTCAGACACAGGGAACAATCACAGCGGCTCCAAGTCACATGTCCTGGTCACGTGGTACCAAGACACAGAAACTGGCTGACGGTCATTAACTAATGCTGACTCCCCGGAGAAAATGCAGGTTTTAAAGAGCCGAGCTCAGTTTGTATAAACCAGCCAGGGCTGCAGTAGAAGGTATACGGGTGGGTGGGGTGTCTTGATCTTACTCAGTGCTTCCCATCTCAAGGGAAGGACGAGAGCCGGCAAGCATTCCCCGGTTGGTTCTGCTGCAGGCTTGCTGCGGGAAGGGGAGCCCCATTTTGCAAACCCGGAGGGCGCCTGGGCTGCAGCGTCCTGGGCTTTGAACAAAGAGACAGGCCGGTTGGCCCTGGGCCCCGTGCTGGGGAAGTCTGCAATGAGCAGAAAGCCAAATTGTCCTTCCTCATGAAATTCATGCTCCTGGGTGGATGGCGTTTGGGTTGGGGTGAGAGGTGCGGTGAGCTTGTGGGCCCTTCCGGAGCGTTCACGAAAATGAACGCCAGCATCCAGCATTGTCCCCTTAAGTCCCGTGCTTAAGAAAGGAAGCTGCCAGGACGCTGGCTGCCTGCATGTTTCCTTGTTTAGGCGTTTGACTCTGGGGAGAAGTTTTCACTTTATCCAACTTGTATAGCGCTACCCTGTGCTTTCAAAAACTGTAAGGATCAAGCTGAGTTTGCCTGGTTTTCGTGCAGCTGCGATAGACGATCACGGGCCCGAGCAGAGTTTAGAAACTTCGCGGGAGAGATGGAATAGGGAAGCGTATGGGTAAACGGCCTTAGCAGACGCTGACTCTAAAACAAACCAACCGACCTAGATGGGTTTGATCTCACTTCACACAAAACGTACGTTCCAAAAACACCGCAGCAGCGACTCAGCCTTCCAAGAAAACCCCCTCGCAGAGTCTGGAGCCTCATCGTCTTCCTTCATTCCAGTCTTTTCGGAAAGAACCAGTACAGAAAAGTTTCCAATTCTCTAGGTTCGCCGTGTTGCTGAAATCTAAGTATTCCGGGAAATTCATTAGGGAGTTCACTTACCTTTTTCCCACTCTACTCTTTTCAAAAAGATAAAAATATGTGACCTAAAGGGGTGGATCTGGGTTTTGCGGGACCCGAAGCTTATACAATTTGGGAGGTCCTTTGGAAGACACTAGAAAATTATATATACAAAATTAGGTATTATAGTATCAAAAATTTCAGAAAAAAAAATTATTATTATTCGCTTAACACACCTCCAAAACCCTTTTACCCCGTATTTTTGGGGGCATGCTTTTTGGTGGTGACAGACTTGAGAGGAGAGAACTTTCATCTTGACCAGTTATCGATTTTAAATGTGACTGGAGTTGTACAAGTTTGATGATTGGAAAATTGTCCCCCCCGCCATCGGCTTCTGACCAGTCTATTCTGGTTCTCATTTTCCTTCGGTTTCCCCTCCCCCGGCCCACACTCCCCCGGGTGCCGGACACTGCAGGACCCGCACTGTGACAAGACCTCCGGGCCTCAGCTGTCACGTGTCCCTGCAGTCAGTGGGTATAGAAATGTTTCTGGAAAACTTCCACACTCCAGAACAGCCAGCAGCAAGTTAACTATCCATCTAGCTTATACATTTGTCAGTATATCTCGACCCAGAGTTAAGGTGTCTCCCACCCAGATTCATCTTGGGCAGACCCCGAAAGTGCCTGTGGCCACTCCAGAGCCACCCGACGAGGCAGTGATCTAAGCAGCTGAGCTCTCAGTGTCTCAGCACTGCTCACTTTGCAAGAGCAGACGCCCGTGACCGTGACCGTGACTGTGACCGTGACTGTGACTGTGGCCGGGGCTCCTGTGGGCCCCCGGGGGGCCGTGCTCTGAGGGGCCTAGAATTTCATTCTCATTAGCTCCGTGGTGAATCTGCTTCTGGCGACCTCGGGGAGTATTATAGTAGGATATCTCAGGGAGTCATTTGCTGGGTCCTTGAATCAAAGACCCTTGCTTGCGGCAGGCCGGCTGGTGTGGACATCTCGCATGGAACGATTTGTCCACGAACATTGCATTGAGGAAGAGGTCTCTGTTGGGCTGTGGCTCCCCGCTTGCGGTGTCCTTCCCAAGCCAGGCTCTGGGAGAGAGCTCAGGGCCCGGTGTCCTGCTCCGCGTTCACGCGAAGTGGGGGTGGTTGGGGGGTGAGGGCAGGGGCAGGGCAGTGGGTTATTCCACGGGTCACACCCTCACAGCTCGGGTGGCCCCTGAGTGGTGCCTGTTGTGACTCGTCCCTCTGTGCAGATGACACACAGGGCCCCGGAAAGGCTGTTTCCTGTGGGCAGCCGTCGAAGCCGGCGCTCAACCGCCTGTACCGCCTGTCGAGGCCGCAGGCTGCCTCCCGCCCGCAGAGCCCTGAGCTCACGCTTGTCCACAGGGGTCTCGTTTTCTATTCTGCGGGGGGCCGGCTGCTTTTCCGAGGCCGCCCCCTCTCTGCCGCCATGCGGTGTGTGTGATCTCATCGCCCGCTCAGATCGGGGCTGCGGGGTTCCTGGAAGCCCCCTCACCCCCCTGATGGACTGTGCCTTTCCTGCCAATGCCTCTTCGCTCTCATTGTGCTCCCCCGGATACCCCAAAACTGTGCCCCCCACCTTTACGCTGCACATAAGGAAGAGTCGCCGTGTCAGACACCCCGCCTGGCTTGTTGGGGCGGCATTTCGAGTTTGGACAGGCTCGCCAGCGTGCCCACTGAGGAGGGAGGGAGGGAGGCCGTCGTTCAGACGACCCACAGACGCGCTCATGAGCGGGGCCGAAAGCCCCTGGTGGCCAGGGCAGCAGCCCTCGCCCAGAGGAGATGACCCTCCCGACAGGACACTGCCTCCTGACCCAGAGAGCGAGTCACCACCCCGGGTCCTGCTGCCGACAAGCCAGGCGCATTACACTCAATACCACTGTCAGAGACCCAGCTTTGAATCCCAGCTCTGCCCCTAATTAGCTGTGTGGCTTTGGACAAGTCACTTTAACTATCTGTGTCTCAGTTTTCTTATCTGCAATATGGAAATGATAATGTAACCTAATCGCTCCCAGCTGTCTGCATCTTAGGGTCTTTCTAAGCATTTAATGAGACAGTACCTGTGCTTGACACATACTAAGGGTATAACCAATGTAATCCACTCGTTTTTATTTTATTTTTCACATTTTATTTTTTTTTATTTTTATTCCATTTCTTGGGTTTACCTCATTCAATAACACGATACCTATTTCCGAATGCTTCCGAGCTGTGACGCTTCAAGACTTTTCATTTTTGTTGGTCCCCTGACCTGTCTCTTGTGGATTATCGTTGGCCACTTTTAGATGTGACACGTTGTCTTCTGTCCTTCAGGACCTAGCCTGACATCGAATGACTCAGTCCACGTACTGGAGCAACATTCATGACTTTTTTTTTTAATAGTAGAAAAAAAAGTTTTATTAGAAGGAAAAGTACCCTTCCAGACGTGGAAGCAGGTCTGAGCAAGAGAAGCGTGGCTCAGAAGGCCGACTTTTTTTTAATGTTTGCCATTTTTTAAAAATCATATCTCGTCTGTAGTGGAATTTGTATTAGTACATCTCATGGACACGATGCGGTTAAAAATGTCTGTGAAACACCTCGGGTGCAGGACGAGCCGAGCCAGCACACCGTGGACCCGGGGGCTCGTGTGTCCAGTGGGGTCAGTGGCGGGAGCACAGCTTTGCTGGTGACCGCGGGCGTCCTCGGAGGTGTGCCATCTGTGCTTCCAGAGGGAGCAAGGAGGAGATTCTAAAGGTGGCTCTTGGTACACCATTTCCAGAGTCAACCAAGAGGAGGTCGACGCAATGATCTGGAGGGTTTGGGCGGAATTCTGCTTATCTACATAATTTTTAAAAAGAACCAAAGGTTGGTCCAGGAATTCATGTATGATTTCACTCATGGGTGGGATATAAAACAAAAAGCGACAAAGAAAACAAACTCACAGGTACAGACGACAGAACGGGGGGTCCCTGGAGGGGGTGAGGGGCGGGGGGAGGACGAGTAGCGTAAGGGGGGCCAAATCTGAGTGACCGGAGGCTGGACCTCGGGCGGGGCGCACACAGCGGACTTTGCAGATGTCACCCCATCACGCTGCTTTCTGTCCACATGGCCGCCGCGGCTCCTTCAGGAGCCTGCCAGGAGTTCCTTTGAAGACTCGGAGGCCAGACTGATGAAATGTTTGCCCCAAGCCATGAGTACGTTCTCTGCACAAGGCCCCTTTGACTGTGCCCGACTTCAAAGGCGGTGTGGGGTGGCGGCTGTGAGGCTGCTAAGCGGAGCCATGCGAGACTTCAGACACCGTCTCTCCAAGGTCCTTTTCCAGGGAGGCGGGGTGGGGTGCTGAGCGAACGCGCACCGGTTAAGACGGTGAGCATATTTTGCTTTTAAAACGCTCCTGTTTGTGGAGGCCAATCTGCGGGCCGTGAGTGTAAACCCCTCCCAGGCAACTGGATGACAAGCAGGGACGGACTTCAGGACCCGACCTGCCTCCGCGGGAGCAGCTTCTGAACACGAAGCGTCTTGCTACACCGCCTGGCAGCTGCTGAGCTCTCTCCCCACCAGTGCGACGTGTCAGCTCAGATTTGTGAACACGGGGATCGGTTTGAAGATTCTGAAGGCATAAGCCGGTGGCGCGGTTCCAGCGCAGACCGAACGAACCACCCTGTCAGCTGCATGGGGCCGGAGGCGGCAGCGGCTTCTGTCCCAGGGACTGCGGGCTTCCCTTTCCTCTTCCTTCTTCTAGTCCGGCGAAGTCCAAGGTCTTGGAATTCAAGCCAAGCCTTCTGGCTGATGTGGGGAAATGAGCAAGGCCATCCAGCCAGGCCGCCGGCCCAGGCCAGCTCCGCCCAGCCCGTTGCGTTGGTGTGGCCGCTGTTTGCGAGTCCACTTCGTCGCTGAGTAAGCCTGAGAAGTGAGCGGTGGCAGGTCAGCGCGGGAGGTCCGATGACTTATTTTAGCAGCCCGCGTGCTTGGTAAAAATTGGGGGTTCGAGATCATTTTAGCCGGGCAGAGAGGTAAAAGTCGCCCAGAGCATTTCCACCTGTCCCTCGCTCAGCTTCCCCTGAAGTCTACGTCCTCTAGAAAGAACCACGGGACAGTGATCGAAACCAAGAAATCCACTTTGGTACGACGCCATTAACTAAACCACGCGCGGCTTCGGAGGTGACCACTTTTCCCTCTGATGTCTTTTTTCTGCCCCAGGATGCAGTCCAGGACCCCAATCTTGCATTTCGTTGTGATTTCTCCTTGGTCTCTTTCCATCTGGGACAGTTCCCCAGGCTTCACTTGTCAATCACGCTTGCGTCAGAGGGAGAAAACACCAGGTAGCTATTTTGTCGGTGTCTGCCCAGTTGGGTTTGCCCGTTGTAGCAAGCGTTCCACAGAAAGGACGTGTATGGTCTTGTCAGTGCTCTTGATGGCTTGACTGGGGGGCTGGGTTTCTCTGCTGCAAGGTCACTGTCCCCAACCCCCTATTTTTTAGTTAATAAATAAATTAGGGAAGAGAGTTAGATTATGCATATATCCCATTTCTCTTCCGGCTTTTGCCCACCACTTGTAGCGTCCGTCGGTGAATCTTGCCTGCAATAATTATGACTGTGGTGTTTCATGGTGGTTTTGGTACTTTCCTCATTTTTTTCTACATTTGTTAATTTTTCTGCAAGGCCGAGCGGCCCCTTCTCCTCCCTCGATTTAGGCGTGTAGTCATTTAATTATTGACGCATATCAGCATGGACTCATGGGTACTTATTTTATCCCATGGGCTCTAATCTAATCACGACGTCGTTTATGCTGGACCTCCAGGCGTCCCAGCTCGGCCATCGGGAGCGAGCTCTTTCAGGTTTGTTCCTGTGTCCTTGCAGTCCTGTACCTCCATCCCCATTCGAGCGCTTTCTAGAACCTTCCGATCCTCCAGGCTCATCTTCTGGTTTTCGTTTCTCAGCCGCATTCACCACTTCTCCAAAGAGCCCCGGTTCCCTTCGATGGGTCATAGTATTTAAGGGGTGGCATTTGGGCACTGGGTAACGCCCTGGGATCGGAGCCTTCTCGGCGGACAGAGCTGGGAAGAACACGTAGGTATAATAACCCAGGCGCATACACATATGCATATTTAGCTATCGATCTGTATACATATTTTAAAAACGTGGATTTATATGAATACTTCTGAGTCCAACTCAACATCACAGGGCGCATTGTAGCCTTCCCCTGAGAATCGCTAATCCATACCCCTCTGAGAAACAAGTTTACTAACTAGAGTACAGTATTTGCGTAGAGTTCTTTTTGTCCTAAGTCTTGAGGTATCCTGTTAAAATAGCGTATTCAAAGTTGCAGAGTTCTTTTCTTCATCCTTTTTGGTGTGGTTGTATTATTCATCTGGGCTCACCGAGGTTAATTTGCTACCATTTAGATTCCTTTTTGGGGTTCCCGACACATTCCCGGTTTGTTCGTTTGTTCTAATTTACATATAGCAGTTTTTATTCTTTGTGGCTTATGGGTTCTGACAAACGCCTAGGGTTAGACGTCCATCGCCACAGTCACGATGGAGAAGGACTCTGTCACAGAAGTTCGCTCATGCTGCCCCTTCCTGTGCTTCACTCCCTTGCCATCGCCGATCTGTTTTCTGCCCTTGTAAATGTGGCTCTTTCCAGAATGTTCAATAAAAGGAATCCACCATGCCATAGTCTTTTGGTTCTGGCTATTTCATTTAACAAACTGCATCTAAGAGTCATTCGTTCAATTGCATGCATCCGTAATATGATCCTTTTTATTGCTGGATAATATTCCAGCTCTGAGGCACCTCGGGCTATTGCTGTTGTCACTGTCATGCTGTCTGGAGTCCAGGCTAAGTGTTCCAGAGGGAAAGAATGCTCCCCAGCTGGTCCGGTGGTACCCTGGACCCTGGTCTTTTTCTTCAATCTGCCTGCTCCTGTTTGCTCTCCACAGTCCTCAAACAGCTGCTCTATCGCTCCGTCCAGGTGCTTTAAGGGCCGTTCCCGGCAGAGTCCAGGTAGAGGGTGAGTTCGCCATCTGACCCGGAACTGGAACCTCCGTCCGTTGTCTTTTTGCTTTTAAAAGTCCGAAGTCAGCGTGTTTCCTGATGATTGAGGTATTCTTTTTATCTCCATGGAAACCTACAGGATCTTCACCCGGTCCCAGTGGTCCCGGAATTCAGAAATTTCCCAGCGATGTTCCTTGGTCCACTTTCGTCCCTCGTGTTGGGCACTTGGTGGCTTCTTTCATCTGGTAAACTTACGTCCTCTGTTCTGGGAAAAATTCTTGAATAGTTTCGTTGACGATTTCCCTCTGCTTCTCCAGTCTCTCTTTCTGAGGCTCCTCCTCCTCGTTTAAACGTCAGGCTTCCTGGACTCATCCTCTCCTTTTGTCTTTCATTGTCTCTTTGTTCTTTTGCTTTCGTTTCTACACTGTTTTCCATCAACTTTATTTTCCAGCCTCTCTATTTAATTTGTCAGCTGTGCTCTCGTGTTTTTAATTCCCAAGGGCTCATTTTGTTGTCGTTCTCGACATTTTTTTGTTTTGTTTTGTTTTTAAATAGCATTCTGTCCTTTTTACGAGGCTCTTCCATCGTCTCTCTGAGGATATTAATTATTTGGGGGAAAGTTTTCTTCTTCCTGCAGAGACTCCAGCTTGCTTTTTCCTTTTGTTTTGTGCCTATCTTCACGAAAAAGAGTTGAGAACCAGAGAGCTAGCTGGAAGCTCTGAGCTCAAGGCAGGGCTTGTTGACTGTCTGCCTCCCTGTAGGATGAGCTGGCTGGCGGACTGTTTGTTGAGCGTTCCCTAATTTCAGTACCTTTGGGTCGTTTCTCTTGGGCTGGTCCGATTCTCCAGAGCAGAATTTCAGTCTCCTGCCTGGAAGCTGAGGATCTGGCTGCCGGCGTTTTAGGAGCTAAGTTGGGGGAAGAGGGCTGGGGGTCTCAGCACTCAGCATTTGTTCGTTGTGCATATAGTCATTTAATCGTGTCCTCATCTCAGCCCATGGACGGCCCGAGTGCGGTAGAGACGATACCTGAGAACGAGACTCATCTGCCCCCTCAGTCTCTTTCTGGAAGGGGGGGAGGTATAGAAGTTACTTTTTATGTTACACATTCATTGAGTTAGTGGACCCTTCCCACGCTGGGCACCGTGGCCTCAGACCTGGGTGAGACAGCGTCTGCCGTCACGCATCTCGGACACGGGCAGATCTGATCACGTGACAGTGAGCCGCGAGCGTCACGGGGATGTGTGTTGTGCTGAGCCCAGAGGAGCTCAGCCCCGGAGTTGAGACGCTATTTTGTAGGTGGCAGGGCACCCCGCTAGCAGAGAGAGCTGGTCGAACTGGCGTTTGGAGCCTGACTGCCGTAGCTGTGGCGGGCGGGAGGGGGGACGGAGGCACAGAGACCGCCAGTCCAGGGAGCCCAGACAGGGGACGAGACCCACGAGCGGACTCCAGGACTGGCGAGAAGACCACACACAGCAGGACGAGGTGACTGGCTGGTCCTCTGGAGAAAGCCGAGAGACAGGGACACGGGGGACTTTCGGATTTCCGGCTCACGTGCCTGGGCGGATGGTCCCGCTGTCGGCCACGCTGCCTTTGAACACAACAAAAATCACGAAGTAGTCTTAGCGAATTCCGATCCCCCGCAGGTTACTTTTGGTACCAGAGTTTATGTCATTGTCCCATCTTTTCTAATAAAATTCTATCCCATAGCAAGTCGAGACTGTGACCAAGCAGAATAAAGGCAGGAGCTTTGGCCTTTGTCCCCCCCAACAGGAAGCACTCTGGGGCGACCGATCTGCTGTGACCTTGCACAGCCCGCTAGAGGACAGAGGGCTGGGGGCGGGGGGACGCCGTGCCGCTTCCGGCTTGGCCATGTGGCCAGGCGTGAACCCCACAGGTTATGAAGTATCTCATGCCGTAGCTGTATGGGAGAAGGGCCACGAGGAGAAGGAAATGTGTCACGAAGGCAGTCCGGCTGGGAACCGCTCCACGGACCGGCTTAGGGAACAGGCACGGTTCCGGCCAGTGCCTTGACGGAGAAGAAATGACACCCCAGATGGCCAGATCGTATTTTTCTCGGGTTTGAGTCAGCTTGGAGGGAAGCCGTTTTCTCAGTTTGAAAGACAGTTTTTCTTCCGATGAAGATGAATGCGTTTGAATCAGTTTAATTTCAAGGAACCCAGGTAAACGAAAAGTCTACTGTCGTGAGTTTTAAAGGAATTCGCTAGGCGCTGGCTGGAGGGTCTGTGACAGATGACGCAAGTGTGTTTTGTATTACTGAGCACTGGAGCTTTAAGCTGCAGGGCATATATGCTCACCGAGGGTGCGTGCGTGTTTACCTTGCACCGAAGACAGAAGTCTCGGAGAAGCCCCGGTGAGCAGGTAAAACCATCCTGCTCCAAACGCACCAGTCTACTGTGGGTGGCTGCCATGTCGCCGGCTTCTTCAAACATATCTACTGCAATGTTCTCTTCCGGAAAGCAAACACCTCCTAATAGTTGCTTCTTGAGTGTATCATTAAGCCTCGCCAAATGCAGATATGGCTACGACGCTTTCAAAGTCACGGCCCACACAGCCACTTATCTCTGTGACTGGTGATGCACGCAGCAGAGGCGTGTAGGGAGCGTGAATGAAGTATCCGTCCCCAAACACCGGGTAGTCAGAACCCAGCCCCCAAATCGCCACCACAGCATGTGGGAAGGCAAGGGGGCGCATTAGGTGGAACCCTGCCTGAGTGTCTTGTTAACCTGCGGCCACACAGAGCAGCCGGGCAGAGGGGTGCCTCCAGGCTCCGTGGGCGGCTTGGGACACTCTGCTGGAGACTGAAAGTTGTTTGTTCACTCCTTTCAAAACTAGAGATGCAAAGGGACAACAGCGGAAAGATGACCAGTCGTTTGTAACTGGTTGGCTGCACTTGACCAGCCCGACGTATTTATAATCGTTCAAAATCGAACACCAAAATTCCTGTGTGTCATCTATCATTGGCAGAAGTTCATTATGCTGCATGTCCCCACGAAACCCGAGCTAAAGGCAACCTTTCCTTCCCGAGCTTTCCCTTTTAGTAAAAGAGCTACTGCTTTAGCCTCTGAATCATAGCAACTAAGGGCCGCTTCAGGTGGCGGGTCCCCCGGGGCTGGAGCTGCAGGAGTATAACTTGGCGGTTACGTCACGCAGCCCGAGAAACTCCAGGGCGCCGAGAGCTTCCTGCCCGGCGACCTTGGGCAGCTGGAGGCCCCGTGCCCCCACGGCCACCGCTGTTCGTGTGTGAGCACAGTTCTGACGCTCCCAGGGCAGAGTGCGGGTGCCCGTGGGGACAGTGAATCCATGTGCTCGGCCGCCGACGGCCTCCCAGTTGATGGAGCGGCTTGCTCAGGTGTTTATCAGCAACGGTGTTTGTTTGCTTGCTTTTGTTTTTCTAAAAAGAACTGGTGTGCGGGATGAGACATCTCCTACCTTTGAACTCGCTCAGAGCACCGTTTCCTCCTCAGGAGACAAGCAGAGGCAGGGCCAGCATGCAGAACGTCTTGCAAGGCGGGCCTCGCCTCCCGGCCGAGGACATGGATCCGGGAGCCCCTTGGCCCCGGACTCGTTCACATCTGAAGCCTCGGTCTCCTCATCTGTGACATAGGTGTTGGTGAAGACTCAACGAGATAATACACACACAATTAAAAGGCACCCGGGGCTGGCAGAGCCCCTGGGTCTCCCGGGCACTGTGCTGTCTGTCCTCAGCTCGCTTACTCATCGGAGCAGTCCCGTGACGGAGGGACCGCTGCATCCTGTCAGCCCCCTCTGCAGATGGTGAGCTGCGACACAGGAAGGGGCACAGACGAGACAGCAAGCTGCTCCGCGGCAGGCCGGGGTTGGAACGCGGAGCCCGAGCTCTCCCTCATGACATCAGACGGCCCGCGTCGGCAGGCCGGTGGGCGCCACGCTCTCGGAGATACGGGCACAGCTCGTCCCGTCGCACTTGGCAGACACTGCATTTTGTACAAACCAAGGTGCGTGGCAGCCCCGCGTCCAGCCAGTCCAGCAGGCTCAGATGACGGCTAGCGTTTTTTAGCAATGAAATATTTTTAAAGTATGTACGTACCTTGGTTTTTTTTTTTTTTAGACATAATGCTGTTACATACTCAAAGGACTACAGTGACGTGGAAACGTGACTTTTAGATGCACGAGGAAACCAAAGAAGTCACGTGACTGGCTTTGTCGTGATCCTCGCTTTATGGCGGTGGTCGGGGACCGACCCCAGAGTGTCTCCGAGGTTTATCTGCACCCAATAAACATTAGAAGAGGGGACAGATGGATCTGCTGTGCCAGATGCCGTGTCCCTCCTCTCTGGACACAGTGCTAAGGGGCACGGTGGCCTATAAAGGGCTAATAGTACCTTTCGCTTCTCAAAGGGTCCGTCAGTTCTTTCTCTATGGCCCGGGAGGTTGGGGTGACCAGGAGTCTGTAGGGTGTCGAGCCAGTAGTCACTGCAGGGTCGGTGAGCTGACCGGGCACTGCCAAAGTGGTCAAGCCAAGGCTGGAGCACGTCAGGTCGTGGGGGTAACTCGGTGGGGGTTGCATGGGAGCAGAGCTGTGGCCAGAAGGAGACCCTTGATCTCGACGCGCGCGCGCGCGTGTGTGTGTGTGTGTGTGTGTGTGTGTGTGTGTGTGTCTAGGAAGGTGACAGAGAACTTCCAGTCCTGGGAGAGAGAGCTCAGGGTGGGCGTTGGGTCTTGGCTGAGGAGGCCGGGGGCAGGCATGGGTGCGTCCTCAGGGGAGCTGGCAGTGCAGCTGTGCTTTGAAGAAGCTCCGGAGGAGATTCTGATCCGGCCTCACTGGGCGGAGGGAGGCGCCTGAACAAGAAAAACAGGCCTAACGGGAGCGAAGGCCTGGGGCCGTCTTTGCATTTCGTGCTGCTGCTAAATCAAGCCGTTTCCCCCTCACCCCCCAAACACACACTTCCACACGTCCTCCAGCAGCCTACCAGTGGCCCAACCCACAATGGAGAATTCCTGCCATGTGGTCCACATTGCAGCGAAATATTTCCCGCTTCAGTCTCAGCAGCTGAGGGAGCACGCTCAAAGCCACGGTGTTCTCGAAATAGCGACGTATTTGTTTCTAGTAAACGACCTGAGAACAGTTTCACGGGGGGAACGTAGGACTGTGATAGATGGGTGCGACCTAAAATCAGCCTGTCACGCCAAGCCTGGTTGGTTATTTCCATGTTTTTCTGCTGATTTTTGTTAGCCACGCTCATTTATTTGCTTTATCGTTATCTGTGTTCACCGGCGGACAAGTGGTCGCAGTTGCCAAAGATTTAAGAAAAATTTACGAGACAAACTTCAACCGAATACGCAGAGGTCGAGTTGACTTTGGGACACTCCTGCTATTCTATGCCCCTGAAAATTGGTAATAACTGCAATGATTTAATTTTGCCTGCAGAACCCCGAGTCTAGCCACGGAATAAATCCCGGAGCAGAGTTTGAGAACCGATAACTTTTTATCACATTTACTGCTTCCTTAACTGTCCAACTGTCAACGGCAGCTGCGTTTATATATATATATTCTTCACCCATGTAGCGGCGAGCTCTGGGCCACGTGAGGGCTTCGGTCAAAACGGAAGCCGTCCTGTGATGTTCCAGCTCTGGAGAGTGGCTCCCTGGGTTCTTCCTACCCCGAATACCAGCCCCCTGCAATCCGTGGCAACAGGGAGCCCTCTTTCCCGGCCCAGCTCCCAGGCCACTCGCCTGAGTCACCAGCTGAGGGCCGAAGGGCCTGCAGAGGACTCTTCTGGGTGCAGGCGTGAGCCAGACCACTGCGGACCCCTCTCGTTTCCGCCCGAGACCCTTCGAGGCCAAGGAACTCACCGCGTCCCACAGAGAAGGTCCTTTTGGATCAGCTGTGGTCCCCAGCTCTGTCTTCCAAAACCACGCTCTTGCCATCGGCATGTTCCCCATCGTGCTGTTGACATTCGGGAACTGACCATGTCCCGCAGTGGTCAGGGCTCAAGGTTTGGAGTCATTTGGGCTAGAACCCCCGAATCGTAATTATCTTCACCATCGACCTACCATGTGACCTTGGCAGGGTACTTAACCTCTCTGAGCCTCGGTTATCACATATGGAAAATGAGAATAACATCAGTGTCTATTCCAGGGATTGTTATGAGGTCTAAGGTAATGGAAAGGAACTGCCTGATGGATAGAAAGCTGCCGGTAAGCTTAGATATCATTACGCTCCCCTCTCCCAAATGACAAAATCAGGGAGGGCAGGGACCTCTCCTTGGACACCTTTGAATCCCTTCGTAACAGTCGGCAGAGCGCCTGCAGGAGGAATTTAATGAGCGTACGACATGAAAGAGAACGGGCTGAACGGAGAGACAGGAAGCCGAGATAATTATTTGAAATATCTAAAGCCACCAGAAGGCTGAAACGTGTCATACCCATGCTCCTGCAAGAGGAACGTGCAGAGCAGAAGGCAGAACCCAGAGCAGAATGCAAAGAGCAAGGACCAGCTGGGGCAGGAAGTGGAGGAGAGACCGGGGAAGAGGCTGGCCAAGGTCACGCAGAATCAGGTCAAGTTCTGGGAGAGAAAGAGCAAAGACAGACACGTGAGGACCGAGCGCTAATGAGCAGCGGCGCCGAGGAGAACAGGGCGGTGAGGTAAATGCCAGCCGAGCACGGAGCGGGCTGCTGGGCTGACCTCACGCGCGTTCCTAAAAAAGGAAGAGTCTTTCCAGCACATGGGCGTTTTGAGTCCGAGCGTTTCTACACACCCTTTCTCCTGCCGGCATGGCTTTCTGGATGTGACGGCAGCGTGGCCGCCTCCGGACCCGTCTTAACCATAGAACCCTCTGCGGCGTCCGATGGGGGCCGCGGCCTCTGCCTGGCGCCCCCTCCTCCGCCCGGGGCCACTGAGCGTGCTCCTCCGGGGGCAGGAAGCGACTATGCCGGTGCGCCTTCTGAACCGAGCGAGACAGCTGCCTGCTCGGGGGTGCTCTAAGAAGGCGCAAAGCCTAGTTATCAGTCGAGGTGACGGCAGAAGTGGGGAGACCACTCATCCAGACACTCTGGGATGGGGTGTGGGGGTTCATCTCGAGCTAGCTCATGTTCGTCCCGTACTTCAGGACGACTTTGAAGGTTTACTTGGACATTCTCGCCCAGGAGAAGGGGCCCTGGCAAACTCTTGCCCATGCCATATATCTTTTGGGGAGAGAAAAGTGTTCTGGGAGAGCCTGAGAGAGGAGGCAGAGGGGACAGGGCCATCCCTGTCCCTCGCTCCACAGGTTGCTGGCCCCCCGGAATGACTGGTGTGCCAGGCGTGGCCACCCCCACCCCCTTCTCTGTGCTGCCCAGAGGTGAACGGTGTGCTAACTCCATCGCAGGAAATACTATACACTGGACGTGTGTAGGAGCCGGGTCACACAGGCCCCCTGCGATCAGAGACGGGCTCCGAATTAGGGCTTTCTCCCGCCTCCCCCAGAATCCGCTGGTAAGCGTTTGCCAGCTCGCCACTGTGCACAACACCCGGGAGGAGCAGCCAACCTACGAGAGAGAACGAAGTTCACGAAGCAGAACCTGCGGCTGACAGGCGGGTAAGTTCACTGTCGTTCACGAGGCCTGAGAAGGGTGCCACCCGAGACTCCGCGTCACTGCCATTCGCCGTGCGGCCCTGGAAGCCACAGAATCGGTGTCTGTTCCTTCCTTCCTTCCTTCCTTCCTTCCTTCCTTCCTTCCTTCCTTCCTTCCTTCCTTCCTTTTTTCCCCCTAAAATGGAGGTCTCCAGTTGCAAGATCCCCAGTTTACAGATTGCACGCATCCTATGGCCGTGAGGAGTCCACATGAGCCTGGTGTAAAAGTCAGCACGTTGCCTGCCACTTGGTGGCTCCAGGCCCTGCGGTGGCGGGTGAGGGTGCATGGGGACGTCTTAGGTGTGTGGCCTGGAGGCTGCCATTGTTTTATTTCCAAGCTGAATTCCTACCCCTCTCTTTTAAGCCTTATGATAACCCTCCTGTGGTGACCCTGGATGATAACCCTCGAGCAGTGACCCCGGGTGATAAACCTCCCATGGCGATCCTGGGTGATAACCCTCCTGCGGTGACCCTGGTAACCCCGAGTGATAACCCTCCTGTGGTGACCCAGGTGACAACCCTCTTGTGGTGACTCTGGTGACCCTGGTTGATAACCCTCCTATGCTGACTCCAGGTAATAAGCCTCCTGCAGTGACCCCAGGTGATAAGCCTCCTGCGGTGACCCTGGGTGATAAGCTTCTTGCCGTGACCCCAGGTGATAAGCCTCCTGCGGTGACCCTGGTGACCCCGGGTGATAAGCCTCCCGCTGTGACCCTGGGTTCCAGGAGTGCCGCTGAGGCCTGGGCGCAGTGAGCGCAGCCCCCCGTGTGCTCCAGGCACGGGCCTTTGTACGGTTTGGGGATCACTCTCTGCACTTCCCTCAAAGTCGCCAGCCTCGAGGTTCACTCCACTGGTTGACCTACTTTTCCGCTGAGAGACCGTGGCCTGACTTCCTAAAGTCCTTCGTCTCTAGATTCCGGCCAGGAGGGATCTGTGCTGCTTATGAGATAACTTCAGAGACGCAGCATGGTGTAGTAGAAAAAGGACGGAGTCAGCAATATGGAGTTCGGAGTCAGAGACGGGTTCGAGCCACGCTACTCTACTGCGGCGAGGTCAGAAGGGGGTCCAGAGTTTACGGGGTGGAGGGGGACTCTCTGGGTGATGCAGACATTTTATGTCCTTTCCGGAGGGGGTCACGCAAGGATTCATGTTGGTCGCCATTCATCCAACAACACCGCGGATCTGTGTGTTCTTTGAATATAAATTTCACGGCACTCGTTAAAAGGGCAGGTTCAAGTCCAGGCCCTCTCTCTCTCGCTGTTTGGACAAGTGCCTCACCCCTCTGAACCTCGGTTCCCTCTCGACAGAGTGGCAGGACCGCGCGTACCTGCACCATGGGTGACCGCAGACCTTAAATGGGACCACGTGAGTCCAAAGTGCTTTTGTAAATGATAAAAAGCCCTCTACGTGGGGGATTGCGACGTGCTTCCCACAGCTGCCTTCCAGAGCAGATTGTCGAGCTGCTACAAAGCTGTGGGCTGTGCCTCGCCACTTCCCTGGGAGATTAGTGTTTATCTATTTTAAGGAGACTCTGGAGATATCAAAATGCTGTAGAAAAGCAAATGGAATATGGGTTTGCCGGGGAGAGGAGGGCTGGCTGAAAGGGAACAGCTGGCTGAGAAAGCCATCAATCCAGCTCTGCTGCGGGGCCAGACAAGGCTGGGAGGGAGTCGCTAAATGCCAGAGAGAGAGAGAGAGAGAGAAGGAGAGAGAGAGAGGGAGGGAGGAGGGAGGGAGGCAGAGAGAGAGAGAGAGAGAGAGAGTCGTGACCAGTAAAAGCAGCAGGAGTTAGAAAAAATCAGCATCTTGCTAAACAAACTGGGTCACATTCGCGATGGAGTTAGTCACTGAGCAGAAAGCGTTTTCAGGGAAAAAGCAAACGTTTCGAGGACCGTGGTGACTCAGCTGGAAGTGGCAGAGCCGCTTCGGTCCCGTCCTGGTTTGGTCGTGAAGTGAGAGCCGCTTCCCTGGGGCCTGTGCTATTTCGGGTTCGAACTTGGTCTTTGCTCACAAAAACCTTTCCGTTGGAAGGGAGAGCACAGCACACGCTTCAAAATGAACAATCTTAGAGGCGAGCCGGGCGGATGGGAGACAGGCAATGCGGGAAGGCTGATCCAGAGCTCTCCCTCGGAATTCGAGTGGGAGGTGACAACTGCCCGAATGCCACCAGGCTCCGCAGTGATGACACCGGCAAAAACTCTCCGTCTGGAAACTCGAACGTCAGAGCGAAGAGCTCATGTCCGTTGGTAACAAAACCTTGTGAGACGAATGAACAAGGCTGAAATCCAATTTTAAATGGCCAGCCGCAAAGGCAAAGTTAAAACAGGGAAAGATCTGACAGGAAGACATAATCGACAAGAGAAATCTGATGCGTGACATTTTGATCGTATCCTCCCCATAAAAATGTCGGCGCTTTCTGCCAGATATTTCTGCCGAGAAATGAGAAACGTTGAAAAAGGAGGGGCCGTGTCGCTGGAGACGCC
>NW_011888833.1:582457-587531 GCF_000151845.1 Pteropus vampyrus
CTTTCTCGGCCTGTTCCCCTTGACCTCCGGGGAGGGGCGCGGGGTTGGGGATTGAGTTAGTCGCCAGTGGCCAATGATTTAGTCAATCATACTTCTGTGAGAAACCTCCATACAAAGCCCTGAATGGTGAGGGTTGAAGAGATTCTGGGACGGTGACCTGCCCAGGGAGGGACGGGGGCCGCCCCTCCCCCCCCCCAGTACCCTGCCCCATGCGTCTCCTCCATTGCCCTGTTCACACGTGACCTTTACAAGACCCTTTACGATAAACTGCACGTAGAGTATTTCCTTGGGTTCTGTGAGCTATTCTAGCAAGTTACTGAGCCCGAGGAGGGAGCTCCAACTTCACAGCTCGCTGGTCACAAGTCCTGGGGGCCCCCAAGGAGCCACTGGCACCTGAAGTGGGAGCAGTGTTTTGTAGGACTGTCCCTTAACCTGTGGGGTGTGTTCTCACCCTGAAGAGTTAGTGTCAGAACTGGAATAAACTGCAGGAGACCTGGGAAGATGGTCGGTGTGGGTGGGAGGAACCCCCACGCGTTTGGTCTCAGCAGTGTCATGGGTAGAAACGGGTCGTGAGCTGTGACCCAGACTTAGGGGTCCGGCCCACAGTCAGGCCTTCTGAGATCGGACCGGGCAGGGCCTTCCGATCGTGGCAGAGCTCTTCAGTTGTGACTGAAACAGACTCTGACAAACGTAGTTGGAAAAAGGCTCTGCTAGAAAGGTCTAGAATAGTTGTTGGATGCTGCAGAGCTAGGCGGAAGGAAGGGAGGAAGGGAACGGCCATTAGCAGGAAGGAGTGGACAGATGCTGTGTCCCCCCGACCCCGTCCTATCGGAACTTCTCTGCTCTACCGGTTTCCATCACGTCCTGTCCCCCTGGGGCTCGGAATGGCCTGGACTGGGGTCTGTGTGCCACCATCCTCCCAAGAGGAGGGATGGGCAGACACGTGACTAAAGGGCCCTCCAAGACTTCTCAGAATAAGGAAAAAGTAATTCCCTAATGGGAAATCAGGGCACTTTTACCCCCAAAACCAGAGAGGCCTGTCCGACAGGCCAAAGCCAGAGACTCTGGTTGCTGGTTTCAGGCTTCGCCGCTGGACAAAACGACATGGAAAGCTCAGGAACGAGGCTCTGACTGCTCAGGAGGAGCTCAGACAGGGCGACCACGACAGGGACCGTGTGGCCAGCGTGACACCTAAGACGTGGCGCAAGGACTAGGAGATGGAACCCACAGAGGAGGAGGCTGAGTGGCACCTGGTGGTCGCCCTCAGGCAGCCGAGGGTCTGGGCCGCGGAACAGGCTGATTTATATTCCCGGCTCCCAAAGGAAGAATGAACGTCGACCGATAGATAGACTTTCCTGGGGAAAGGGTTCAGCTCAGTGACTCCGGGAAACACCGTTCTCGAAACCAGCTGCCGGAGATGACGAGCCGGTGTCAGGCCGGGCACTTTGCACCCCGGGACACCTCTGTTCTGGCACTGGCACAGTCCCCACGGTGTCCCAGCACAGCCGTGGGGCGGGCCGCGACCTGCCAGTCTCCGTGGCCCTCGCTCCCTGGCCGACTGCATGGGCGAACAAAGCCCCTTTCCCACGCGGGCTTCTAAGTGTGCACGGTGGACGGAGAGGACGAGGCGGGCCGTAGACACCCTGCGTGACCCGCTGCCTGCCCCCCTGCCTGGGCCCGCACGGTCCGCGCCTGCCAGGGGAGCATCCGCAGCGGTGGTCTCCCTTGTGTCCTGTCGGCCGGATTCCCTCGTGCCCCTCTCCGGCGAGGTCAAGCCAGCATCTCGCTCTACCCCGAGCCATCCCAGCAAGCATGTGCAGAGTCCCCTGGGCTACGCCTGCCGTGAGGACACTGTCACAGCCGATTTGGAAGGGACATTCGTGACCAACGAGTTTACGATGGCTGGTTGTATCTGGGCAGGATGGTTCGATGATTTCTTGATTTCTTTCGGACACTCACGAACTCCTAAAATAGCCCGCACCACTGTGGGCAGTTTCTGTTGCTAAAGTTCTTTCTTACTTTGGGGCGAAATTTGCCCACTATGTGACAATGTCTATCGCAATTTAAAATGCACGAGGCCTTTGATCGCTTTTAACATTTCATTCTCCAGATTCTAGTCCCCATGGCTCAAAGACATATACGCAAAGATGTTCACTGCAGTAAAAGACTGGACATAAATTAAATGTCCAACCAAGGGACTGATTACAAAAATTATGAAATATCCGTTCTATGGAATGACTCCCAGAATTAAATTCTTTAATGACCGAAGAATTAAAGCATTCTCGTGCGCTGACGGGAAGAAGCCTCACGTCAGTCTCTGCGTCTGGCCATCTCTGGGTCACGTGGGTTTGTGAGAAAAAGGGAGGCGCTCGAAACTGTGCATCACGTTTGTGTGATTGGAAAGAAGGGTGCGGATGAACCGATGTTTAGGTCTCATCTGGAAAGGTAGCGGTGACCGGGGGAGATCAGAGGTGGGCGGGAGCGTTTCGTGCGCACACGAATACGTGTGTACGTGTAGACACATACGTGTCTTCATATCCGTGTGCAGATATGTCGCGCTCTCTTTTTTTCCTTTTGAAATCTCTTACCCTGTGCATGTATCACATGAAGAGAACGTCTTTGAACATGGGCCCCCTTAGGCAGCAAAAGCAAAAATAGACAAACGAGACTACATCAAACTTCAACACGTTCATGCATCAAAGGACACACTCAACCGAGCGAAGACGCCACCCACGGAATGGGAGGAAATATTTGCGAATCTCATATCCGGTAAGGGATTCCTCTCCACAACGTTAAGGAACTTCTACGAATCAACAACGACAACAACGACAACAAACAACCAATAACCCGACCGAAAAATGGGCCAAGAACCCGAATAGGCTTTTCTCCAAAGAAGACACACGAACGGCCAGCATCATGAAAAGATGCTCGGCATCACTCATCATCAGGGAAATTGCAAATGAAAACCGCAGCGAGGTGTCACCTCACAGCCCTTGGGGTAGTCGCCATCGAAAGAACAGAGAACGAGCGTTGGGGACGATGCGGGGACGTTGGAATATAATATCCGTGTCCCGTCGGCGAGCATGCGACGTGGGGCAGCCGCGACGCAAAGCGGCGTGAGCTTCCTCAGAAAATATGACCATCAGATGACCACATGCTCCGGCGATCCACCCCACCGCTGGGTATATATCCGAAAGAATTCAAATCGGGACCTGGAAGAGAGAGTCGCACATTGTGTCGATTGCAACATCGTTCCCGACTAGCAACGGCTGGAGGCAACCCCGATGTCCACCGGTGGACGGCTAGATAGAGCAGACGTGCTGTACACACGCGATGAAATATTATGCCGCCTTGAAAAAGGAAGAACCCCTGCCACATGCCACGACACGGATGAACCTCCGGGACCTCCTGCGACGTGACGTAGCCAGTCACGAAAGGATGAAGGCCACTCGAGGCGTCCCCGTGAAGGATCTGGAAGAGTCAGACGGCACAGACAGAAAGTTGGAGGGTGGCTGCCAAGGGCCGGGGGAGGAGGGGTCAGCATTCAACGGGGGCAGAGTTTCAGTTTTGCAAATGAAAAACTTCTGGAGCGCGGCCGGCCAGCAATGTGAATGTCCTTAATGCCACCGAACTGTACACTTAAAAACGGTTCAGACGGTTAAAAAATATCCGAGCTCTCGAATTCCAGCTCAAAGCTCACCTGGTCCTACCTCTTAAAACTGTACCCATGCCTGATTTTTTTTCCCCACAGCAACATGCATTTGAAGACTCCTCCTGTGGCCCCTTAAACCGGCTACCTCTTCTCCAAGTTCAACAAGCCGCCTTCTTTACATGGCTGCTTCTGTCGCCGGCCATCTGGGACCCCTGGACCTGAGGCCCTGTGGCTGGACCCACTGGAGCACAGGAGCAGGGTGCTCCCAGAGGCACCCGCGCCCAGGGAGGCCCTGCCCTGGGCAGCCCGTGGACCCTGGGCCCGTGGGGTGGGGGGAGGACCGTGCGTGGGGAGTGGGCCAGGAGGGACCGAGGTGGCATCTGCCAAAGCGGGCTGTGCTGGGCTGCGCGGTGCCCTGACTAGGCCCCGTGTCCCCACACACAAACACCGTTGGCTAGAAAGAAAGAGAAAGCCAGTAGGCTTTAAATTCACACGGCTGCTTTATGTGTTTTAAGGTGTTTTACAAATGGGGTTCAAACTGCTGCTCAGTGCAGCCCTTTGAGGCAGGTGGTCAGTGACAATCCTCACTTCCTGAAGAGATGGCCTTGGCTTTGGCCGGAGAGATGAAAAATCGGCTCTGTCATCTGGGTCCTTTCTCGCTGGACCCTTCCCACTTCGCAGCCTGCCTTCGATGTCACATAAAAACGGACAAAAAACAAGCGACACAAAAACACAACCAAAAAGGACCATTTGCTAAATTGTCCCGAGCCTTCTAACAGAGAGTGTCGTCTGTAGACTGAATGAGACCCCGGGTCACCAGGCACATCCGCGGGAGCCCAAGGCCCTTTGTTGGGGGGGGCCTTGGACAGGGGCCTCCGCAAGGCCTGGGAGCTGGGGCCCCCCACGGGCCAGGCCTGAGGCTGCCTCCGCCAAGGGCAGGGGACCAATGGAACTTCCCACTCTGGAACTTCCCTCCCCGTGGCTGTGTAGGAGGATCCTGCGCCACACAGGGCCTGGGGGCTCCCTCTCCTGCGGGCCCAGGAGACCCAGAGTGGCAGCCGGGAGAGGCGGGGGGCAGGGAGAGGGGGCGCCTGGCAGCCAGGAGGAAGTGTGAGGCTCAGGGGCCTCCGGCAAGGCGGCTGTGCCGTCACCCCCGGGCTGCACACACCGCCCTTGCTAACTTCATGTCCCCTTTTAGGGTGCTCTCCTGCCATCTTAACCTCATTCCAGCAGGAAAAACGAGTTGGGGAAACAGGACAGGCGCGTGGGAAAATCTCCTGCAGTCTGGGGCACCAGGGCCCCCGGGAATGAGACAAGGGCTGATCCTCTCGGTCCTAGAGAAAGACACTTTACTAACCCGGGGCCTTCTAAACCGGCAAACGCTGTGGGCTCGGGAGAAAAGGGGCAGAGCCGAGCGGGGTT
>NW_011888833.1:588786-592657 GCF_000151845.1 Pteropus vampyrus
CCCCGAGTTCCTGTATTGCTTCCTGTCCTGGCCGCCTTTCGTCGCGAGGCGGACCATTCTCCACGAGCCACTACGAAAGAACAAAAGTGCTCCCTATGAAACTGCCATCCAATACTTAACATATCGGCTACAGGGGGCAGTATGATTTTCAATGTGCGGAAAATCCGGGCATTTCGGAATGTCATGAATTGGGGTCATTCATTCAAACTCGGTAGGAGAAAACATTGATAATCTCTCCGCTGTGTTTTTCTTCCCCTGGGGACATCCTCCCGGAGCTGTCCTCCTGCCCTGACCTCGGGCCCGGTTCCTCCTCTGTGGCCCACTGCAGCCACCGTCTGGGCTTCCCTTCCACACGGCCTGGGGGTCCTCTTTGCCTCTCTCTCCCCTGCGCTGGGTCCCCCTGCGCTGGAGCTCCCGTGTTCTCTCTTGGTTGACTCTTGGTTTTGTTGGAGCACACTCTCTGGTAGCTTTCTGAGAACAGGCACGCAGCAGGTTAAGTGTCGGAGACCTTATAAATGTCTTTATTCTACTCTAGCACGTGATAGTTTGTCTGGATCCAAAACTCAGCTTTGGGAATCGTGTCTCTTTATGTTAGAGGCTTCTACCCTCCAACGTCTGGTGACTTACGGCTGGCACTGAAGTGACGTGTGCCTGGGTGACGGTGGTCGATTATCGGCTTCCCTGTCGGTGATTCTGCGGCCATCTGCATTTCTCTGGGGGCTGCTGCCAGATCAGCAGCTCGAACGTCTCTTCTCCTGAACCAGTCAGCTTCTGTAGAGATGAAGCCATCTGATCTTCTGCCCGTGGGGTGTACATCTCACTGCCAGCATTCTGGGAGCCCAGAGGGCGAAGGGGACCGCGGGATCTCACAGTCCAAAACGCAGACTTCACGCGGTCGCCGGTTTCGGCAGCATGCGGCGCGTGCCAGCTGTCACTTTGCTCTCTGTCCGGATCGCCTCTGGTCCGGCCTTTTCTCCCAGGGCTGGGCAGGCTGCACAGGTGTGGCAAGATCTGTGGGGGTCTCACTACTCCTGGCACCGATTTTTGGCGTGTTTGTTGTCACACAAACACAAACAGCTCACCTGCGCCATGTCCAGAGCAGAGGGGACCGGTTTCCGTCTCTTCCTAGGGTTCCGTGCTGTGGCCCGTTTTCCTCTTCTGGGTTTTCCTCCCTGTGGACTGAGGCTTTGGCTTTATCGCCTCTGCTAAATTCATTCCCTCTCATCCGTCTGCCTTTTTAGTTTCCAGAATGTCGTTGGCATTTTTTTCTATCCGCTGGCAACTTCGTTCCTGTTCCCTCTCTGTCTTTCTGGGTTTAGACAGCGGCGTTGCTGGTAAACATTCGATGCCCAGCTCTTGCGGGAAGTAGGGCGTCCCGGTTGGTAACGGTCCAGCTTCTGTGGGGCGGATATTCCCACTTGTGGGTAACGGCAAGCCACTGGCAGGTCACCGCCGAGCAAATGGATGGGAAGAGACGCACAGCGGCTCATCACTACCTAAGAGTCCCGCCCTATAGACACAATAGACACGAACACTAGACGTCAATGACCTCAGAAGAATATATGGTTATAACATTATTATGAAGTGACGAGTTTTGAGAACTTATTAGCTTTGTTTTTAATATAATTTTAAAAATTGCAAGCCTATATAATTTAGTTTTTGAAATAACGGTGTTTACCAACTGGCTCGAAAAATTCCTAAAAATTTAATAATCAGCTCTCACAAGCCTTACAAGTATTAGCTGGCCTTACAGTACTACCGGGTTAATGCCTTTTTAATGATTTGTCATTTTAGTCTATTACTAAAAAAACGAATTTTAACCTGCTGCTCTATATTTCCTCATGTATTACGATTACTTCCTTCCAGTTTTATTGAGGTATAATGGACATAGACCTCATATCGTTGATACGATGGTAATCTATCCCAATGCACATGGTCTAACTCACTCACAAACTGTGGAAGGGAAAAGCTGACCCCCCCGCCCCCCAGTGGCACGAGAGGGTGCTTGATCGGAGGGATAGATAGAAGAATTAAAATAAGATGAGGTAGGGGTGGGTAGCCAGGACCCAGAGCTGGTCCTCAGAGTGACGTGATGTCAACACGGTGGGTGAGATGTCTGAGCAGGACAGAGCGGTCACTGGGCCAATCTGTCTTTTTAAGACGACCGTTCAGTGTGTCTGTGGTTCTTAGCAGTCCTCTGAAGTAGTGTCACCCAGAGCTCACGCCAAACATGTGACCGTGAAGGGGCCGCGTGTGCACCAACGCCGGGCCTGCGCAGAGCCTCTCGCGGGCTGAGCTGGAAGCATTTGAGCGACAGCAGCTCACTAAGTCTCCAGCACCTCGGCGTGGGAGTTGGGGGGAACGTCATTCTCCCTGTTTTGTGTGTGGAAGGAACAGAGGCCCCGAAGCATCTCAACAACAGCTGAGACTCGCTTGCTGTCAGCCTGTAGACCCGGCATGCTACCTTTATGTGACAGTAAGATCTTCGGAACTAATTAATACTTTCTGCTTCTCTCTAAGCAGGTAAGGGTGTTTTATTATCAAGAAGTTCTTTTAAGGTCTAGATTGTCTGACTCTGGTTTTGGCGTTTGTTGACCCTTACACACCTTCTTTCACGCATGATTTTATAGTATTTTATGTACATTATTCAACCAAACTCCAGCCTGGCCACAGGAAGAGGGAGTGTGGACAAGAGCAGGAGGCTGCACCATTTGGACACACACAGAAGACCAAGTTCTGTGGGTTAGTTTCCATGTCCGGCAGATAACGAAGCATTAATAATTGCCAAATAGACTATCAAAGGTTTGAGCATTTGCTATGTGCCGGATATGGAGTTTAGTGTTTTGCATGCATGATCTCATTTCAATTATTGTATTCTTTACCACAATTTGGGGTCGCTATTAACATTATTCCCATTTTACAGTTGAGGAAAGTGAAGCTTAGAGAATCTAAGTAAACACAGCTGGCCTCTTGGCCATAATGATTGAGCTGTCACCCGACAGAGTCCGAATCCAGGGCATTCCCAGCTGGACTTGGCAGAAAAGCCCTGGTCACAGAGTCACTCGACTGGGAAGCCAGTGAGATGGGCTCCCAAGTCCACCGCTGTGTGAAGAAAGCTCTCTGTATCCAGGCACCGAGAAAAGCAGAGATGGGACCGGCAGACAGACTTCTGATGGCATTCAAAGCCTCGTCTCCGAGTCCCTGCCTCCCTTACCTAAGCTGGTTCGGGGTCCGCTTATGTCACTTGGCCACGGGGAGAGTCTGACCATGCTCTCCTGCTGCTAGACGTCACCATTGCTACAGGTGCAGGAGAGCCCACCACTGGGCCCCCTGACTTAACCCTGATCGGCGTCGAACCTGTAAGCAGATAACCTTTCTCCATGATGCAACCCTTCTCCTTCTAAACACGTGCTGTATCTCATCCGTAAGATTCTTCTCACTCGTTACTTGGCTCGAGCCTCGTCATGCAAATGGAGTATGTCGTGAAGATGTGAGTGATATAAGCGTTACTTGGTCTTTTGACCTTGGGAGGCAGGAGAAAAGTCACGGTACTAGCTGTACAACAACGTGATGACACCAGTGGCCTCAGCCGTGGGTCCCCGGACTGTAGGATTCCTAGGCCACAATTTTATTTTATTTATCTGATGGGGTGGGGATTGGGGTGGATGTCACAGAGTTGTCAACTTTTTATTCAGCCAAACGGGGCTAGTAGGCTCAAATTTATCCTCCAACTCTTCGTTTGTTCATTCATTTGCTCGTTCGTTCATTCATTCATTCATTCATTCATTCATTCAAGGTCTAGTAAATACTCTGCTCTAAGCCCTGAGGGTATGGAGCAGCCATGCAGTTGAGTCACAAGGCGACCCTAAAG
>NW_011888833.1:594058-597722 GCF_000151845.1 Pteropus vampyrus
AGCCCGACTCTCTCCCTCGCTACTTCTGCAGGGACAGATGTCCAGGACCCTGGCTGGAGGGGCGGGGACATCGTCACTTCCTTTGCTGGACTGGGTCACTGGTATTTTAAATGAGACGTGGAGGGCGTTTTCCTTACATTTGACATCATACCTTTGCAATCCCTCAACGATGCCCTCGCTATTGGGTACACGGGTGACGAAGCACCCACAGACGCTCCAGGAGGGTGCGGACAGTTCTTTTCGTTCCTGTCCCAGCTGGTTAAAGTGTAGAAAACAAAACGAACATCTTTGTGCCCTTGTAGGTTTTATAAACTGGTCTAAATAAGAAAAAAAAAAAAACAACTTTGCGTTTTTCTTATTATAAAAGCAATAATATCTGTGGTGTAAAAAATAAAAAAGCAAAACCATTAAACACCAATAATTCCACTATCTAGATGTAAATACTGTTAGCAACTGGAACATCTCTATAACTATTTCTATCTATATATTTTTCAAAAGTAGGTAATATAGTAAGTGCTATTTTGTGTCCTGTTTCTTTGTTAAGTACATTATGAGTCTGTGTTTATGTCATTAATGTATTATCTACAGTTATAATTTTAAATGGTTGCATAGTACCCCACATAAAGGCACGTCATAATTTTTAAGCCAATTCCTCTTTTGGGACATACATTTATTTCCATTTTTGCTATGGTAAGAAACTCTGTAAAGAATATGCTTATAGCTAAATATTTGTACCTCTCCTTGACTTTCCCCCTTCAGGATAAATGATTAAAGTCTAATGGTTGGATTCCAGCATATTTACATTTTTAGAGCTTTTCCTACATGTTGCCAAATTGCCTTCTACAGAGGTCCTACCAGCTTATACGCCGTGACATTTATTCCTGTGTCATTTCCTTGTACCTTTGCCAGCACTGAGTAATTATTTCTTCTCTTTCTGGTCTGGTGTTTAAGCAGGAAACACGAGGATTCTTGAAGAAGTCTGGCTTGCGTTCGGATGTCGGTGGCAGCTCTGCGTGTGGCCACTCTAACTGGCTCGCTCTAACCCAGTATCCGCTGAACTATCTGGGAGCCGAAGAGATGAATTGAATCAGTTTTGCCCGGGTACCCAGGAAGATGAGAAAAAGAATGTTGAAGCTCATACGTATGTGTTCAAGATGTAACAAAGACAACCGAACATAGAATATTCAAACCCCTGGGTATTTATACTCTGGGGGATTTAGCCCAAAGAAAAATCCCAGCAAAAGAAAAAACAAACACACAAACATGTACATGTGGGAAAAAAATTTATTGTAACATGTTTTATACTAGGGGAACATCATAAACAATTCAACGTATGAGAAACAATTTGAGAAATTCGGGTCTATGAACCGGATGGAATTTTATGCAGCTGTTAAATTAGTAATTAGAATGATAATGCAGAAGCATCGGAATGCTTCCGTGCTATCACGTTAAATGCACGAAGGAGGCTAGAAAATTTCCACACTTAGATCCACATAGGCGAAGACCGGAAGGAGGTAGGAAAACTGGAAACTGTGAGAGCGAGCGGCACCCACGTCCGAAATTTTTCTGAAAAGTCATCTGCGTGTGACTACAGAGGCCAGTCACGGAAAACTGCGTGGTCAGCCCGTTACTCAGCGAGGCCTGGCCGAACACGGGGAGGGGGCGGGGAGCAAGCAAGAGGGACGCTGGGGGCCAAGAGAACTGGGCTGGGAGCCAGACTGCACTCACCGCAGAAGCACAAGCCCCGACAGGTCCCCGCACTCCCCGCGCGCACGGCTCAGGGCGGCCGTGGGGGGCAGGGAGCAGGAGCGCGTGGAGCCGGGGTCGGTGCCAGGTGCCCCCGCGTGGCGAGGCCCCTAAAACGTGATGCTGCTCTCTGTCTGTCTTCCTCTGCCTGCCACCATCGATGCTACGGTGGTGAGGGGGAAAAGCCAGTGTGGCGAAAATATTTGCAGATCTATTTCTGGCAAAGGTAAACCACACATTCCGTCCGGGACAGAAGGGAGCGAGGCAACGAAGACTCTTTCGCGGCTGGCTGTTCCCGAGCAGGGCGGGCGGCGTCCCGGCCGCCTCTCTGTCAAGTCGTTTCTCCAGACACCTCGACGGATCCGGATCGTGCCATCGCGTAAGAAGGATCGCAAAACCGTGTACCGCGGGAGGAACATGGGTCACGGGAAGGTGACGGCCAGAAAAACAAGCGGCATTTCCTTTGTCCCGGGAGGCCTCTCCGACACATCCCTCGGCCTATGGAGAGGCTCTTTTTTCTTTCTCCTCTTCAAAGCGCCTTTGAGCACTGACAGCGGCTCAGGTCGCTGCAGCAGGAGCCCTGGGCAGGGGGCGGGGGTGTGGGGGGCTTAGCAGGCGGATGCCATTTCAAAGGCGGCTTCTGTCGCTGGGTAGTCGGTGTAAGACCAGGATGGGAGGAGCTGGTCTCCACTCTTTCTGTTGTGGGAGGACAGGGAACCGGGCCTCTTCTTCCCACGGCATCTGTCTCCTTTGGTCCCCCCCGGAATTACGGAGACAGGAACCCCAGGGAGCCTCCTGAAGCAAGCGAGGCTCTCCCTGAAACCTGCAAACGAATGTTCTCCATCTCATTGTTAAAGACCCCGGGACAGACTGTCTGCAGCCCCCTCTGTTAACTGGTATCAGTGCTTGATGGCCTTTCACCTGAATAACTTCTTTTTTTCCTTTAATTACTCCAACAGCAATGGAAATTTTAAAATGATCCCCCGCCTCCCAACACATGCATAAACGCCGCACCCCAATAAACCACTGTCGCCCTGTTGCTACAGTTTACGTTACCGCAGAGAGAGCTGGAGGTCAGGGGGGCACCGTTACGAAAACAGCATTTTTGAGAGTTCATTGCAAGCGCAAAGCAGCGCTGTTCCTCCCGGGGCAGGGCTGGCTTCACCCAGGGTCCTGCCGCCAGAGATCCCGGCTGGCCGCACGCGTGTCCCCAGCCTCTGGAGGACGAGCACCCCTCACTCTGTGCCGTCGTCACGCTTTGCCCGCTGCAGGTCGGGCCTCCAGTTCTGAGGCCCGTCCGGTGCCTTCTGGGGAGCGAGGTGTCACTGTGCCCTCTGGCAGGTCCTCATAGGGTCTGCAAGTGATGGCCCAGGGGCCAAACCGGTGAGGCTGGTTCAGCCAAGGTCAGGTGTGGGGGCCAGAAGGAGGGAGGCGTCCGCTCTGGTTCCAGCCGCCCGCCATTGTCTTTGGAACGGAGGTGATTAGAGCGTGCTGGTTTCCAGCCGTGGGGTCTAATGCTCATTCCGGAGGATTGGAAGCAACAGGATGGGGACGCAGGCGCCAAGGTGATGCCTCTGCTTCGGCCATGTTCGATGCCACACATGCAGATGGGGACGACGCGGGGGGAGGGAACAGGCTTGGGCCCAGAGCGGGGAGAATCGGGTTTGGGATTCTCTGAGAGGACAAGTGGACAAGGGGCCGCCCGAGTCTGGGGTGGAGGTCTGAGTCTGTGAGTCATCGGCAGGTGGAAGGTGTGGAAAGCCTCGGCAGTGGCTGATGTCACCAAAGGAGTGACGGGTGAGGTCTATGGACTCGTAATAGGGCCGTCGACATTTAAAAGGCAGGTGGAGGACGAAGCCATGGGGACAGGGTTCTAAATGTCACGCTCGCTGCCACAGCCCCAGCCCGGCACACGCTC
>NW_011888833.1:598852-601820 GCF_000151845.1 Pteropus vampyrus
CCCTTAACTCCACAGAGAGGCGGACTTGTGTTAAGCCAGCCTTGGAGCCGCGTGGGGCGGGGCGAGCGAATCCAGACAGGCCTGCCCGGGTTCACGGCCACGCTCTGCCCTGGGCGTCGTGCTGGCTGTTTCACAAGGATCTGCTCGTTTAGTACCCGTGACCTCCCGGAGAGCTTGGTAACCGAGGCTCAGAGGGAACAGAGCGCTCTGGCCGGCCGGTGGCAGGGGTGGAACGTGAACCTCTGGTCTCTCCCACCGACTCCCAGGGGTGAGCAACGAGTGGCGTTCCGGACAGGATTGCACTATGGGAAAGACTCGCTTTTAACTCCCACGCCTTCAGACACCGCCTGGGTGGTGGGTACAGGTGACTTCAAACTGTACGACTCCGCCCTCGCAAGCCCAAGCCTCCTCTTCTCCTGCCTCCCGGGCATCTTTCTCCGTGTGAACTCAAACGGTTACCTGCCCTCCCAACCCGGGACCTCCGCCACCGCTCCCGTCGCTGCCCCGTGGCTCCTCAGGGGCGCATTATTCTTCCAACCTTCTCATCATCTTAGCTCATGTAAAGTCCTCTCCGGGGCTTCCTTCCCTACAGGGTTTCTCGTTCCCGTCGCCCATTTTTCATTTCCTCCACGCCGGGGGCTTAGACCACCGTGGCAGAGAGATACATTTCTCGCCAAGCTGCCCCGGCTTAAACACTGTTTAATCCTGTCGGTCCTTAAAACTATGGTCCTACGTTCTGTCTGTGCATTGGAACCACTTGGGAAATTGATCAAGTCCCAAGAATTATCTAAGGTCTCGGGTCTCCCCTTTTCAGTATGATGGGGGCCACGTCAGCATCGTTTGTCCCTCGGAGATCAGTGATGTCGCCCTAAGGTTCTGGGGATCAGCCACCGTCCCCTGGCATCAGGGAGCTGTGATCTCAGTCACACTTTCATTTCTTTGGACTGGATGCATGCAGGCAAGCCGGCTCGGCTGTCAATCAAAAGAGCGAAGTAGAGAAATTTAGCATCATTGTGCCCTCCACCTTCCAGTGCTCCCCCGAAAGTATCTGTTCTGTTTCCCGGTGAGCTACTCAGGGCGAGTGTCCCTCTGTGAGGTCTTTGACCCTCTCACTAACGGGCCCTGCTTCAGACCTGCCAGTTTCACAGTTTATAGATTTTTCTGACCAACTTTCTCAGAATTCTCTTGCCGAAGATGGTTGGCAAATCTGAACAATTAATGCAGAACGTAATGGCTCAACATAGTGTTTTTATGTTTATGTTTCATATAACACTAGTAATATAAGGTGCTGTACAAAAAAAGAGAATTGTAGCCAAATAATTTTAGCAGATCTCTCGAGATGCGTTTTAGCATGTTAAAGTCTCTGAGAAGGCCTGCGTTAGAAACTTCTATTTAATTGAGTATATTCCATTACTAATAAGTTTCCAAACGTATCTGACCCCTTTCTTTTGAAACACCATATTCCAATAAAACTAAAATGCCGGTGCCTGTAAGAAGCAGAATGATTTCAGAGATGTGAACGCGAGAGAAAAATAATAGCCAACGATTATAAGACACGCCGATTGTAACCAGCATCCTGACGTGAGAGACATTAAAACAGGAAAGACGGTGCATCTTAGTCTTCACTAAATCCAGTATACGCCGTAGCCTTTTTTTGCAGCTAGGGTTCCGTGCAGCAGCCTGAGGGAATCCAGTGCTCGAGACAGCCGTGTTGTAACGGGGGGTGTTCTGCTCCATGGTAGAACGTGGGTGATGTGGCAGGAAGGACAGTAGAGGCAGCACGTGACGGCAGAGGGATCGCTGGCAGCTGCCGCGGGTCTATTCCAGGAAGACGGGCCTGGAAATGAAGGGACAGTGTCCTCACCGCCAGCAGCCTGGGCTCTGACCGGCGGAAGAGCACAATGGCCCAGCCCTGGAGAGAAGAACGCCAGACTCCCAAAGGGACAAGTGCCCATCCTACTGGCTCCCAAGGGCCGAGAAAGAGCCTCTGGTTGGCTCGAGGCGACGTATTGTGGAATCGCAAAAGGTTCGTGTGTTTTGCCATCAGGTGGCGGGGCTGGCGAAAGGGGCAAACGCCAGCCGTGCCCTCTTCCGGCTGTGAGAACGCGAACTTTCTTAACCTATCTGAACTTCAGCATCTTCACAGCTGAGTAGAATCGCCATCATAATAACAACCATCGTTGGTTACATTTGGGCCGTAGGTGACGGAAAGCTGACTAGGGTGACTTATGGAAGAGACGCTTTCTTTGTTCACGCTTCTCAGGAATTCCAGAGGAAGGCATTTAGGGGGAGGATCAGTGACCTTGGGAAGGTGGCTTCTTTCTTCCTGCTGTGTGGTCCTCAGTGTGAGGCTTCTGTCTTCCTCGTGGTCACAAGACGCTTCGCTACATTCCATGCAGGAAGGCGAAGGAAGGAACGGAAGGAAGGGAAGTCCCCAAACGTTCCCAGAGACCCCGACCAGCTTCCAGCTGGGACCCATCGCTCAGCACCGACCCTCACGGGCACTCAGCTACGAGGGGGACCGAGCGGGCCAGCTTTAGTGGGTGCTCGGCCTCCATGAACGAAACCGGGATTCTGTTTGAAAGAAGGAAGTCACCGTGGAACCGGGCCAGTGGCTAGGAGCAGTGTCACCAAGGCCCATGTCTCGCTGCTGTGAGGGGCACGGATGAGCCGACGCGTGACCGTGCCCGGCTCGGTGCGATCGATGTGCCACAAAGCTTCTTCTTGCACTTCCCGCAGTGGATCCCGCCAGATCCCTTCCCCTCTCTCCAGGGCTGGAAAGTATGTTGGAACTTGTGGTCATAGCGCAGAGTGGCATGGGACCAAGAGGGAGCCAGAAGCCTGGCTGCGAGGCCTTCGGCCCAACACACACGGTAGAGAAGAACAGACAGGTCTGCAAGAGGAGGCCACGTGGGTGCCGACACGCACCCGCGGATACAACATCCTGTTGCAGACGGAGAAGGTCAGC
>NW_011888833.1:602722-603432 GCF_000151845.1 Pteropus vampyrus
CCTCTTTTAGGCGTTCGGTAACTGTTCACTTTTTAAAAACATTTTTTAATGAAGACTTTCAAACTTACAGAAAAATAGACACATCATAAAAGACCCTCATGGACCCTTCTGCCATTCAATTTATCAACATTTTGCTATATTTGCTTGATATTTTCCTCTTCCTAGTCTATTTTTCACCCCTAAATAGTTCTGTATGTTTCTCTATTTTCTTTCATAATCAAAAAATCATGATCACATCTCACAAAGTTAGTAGTTCTTCTTTTTGAAATTTAATATTATTTCATTCTATTTCCTCTCAGCAATTAAAAAGTTACCCTGTCCTTGGTGTTCAGAAAGGAGCTCTAATTATAATTGCTTTGTATTCAGTATCTGTACTTTGGAGCATCTTTTTTTTTCTTTATTTTTGATAGTCTGCAGTAACACAATATTATCTAATTTAGTGCTGCTTATGTCTTAGGAGTCATACCATTCATTCCGAAATATCATCAGCCACAATCACTTCAAATATTGTCTTGCTCCCATTTTTCCTATCATGTCTATTTTTGAAATACTTTTTAAAAAAATTTTTCAATTGCAGTTGACATACAATATTATATTAGTTTCAGGTGTATGGCATAGTGATTAGACATTTGTATAACTTAACAAAGTGATCACCTTGATAAATCTAGTACCCATCTGACACCATACATACTTATTACAGTATTATTGAC
>NW_011888833.1:604502-606064 GCF_000151845.1 Pteropus vampyrus
ATAGTTTTGATTTTTTTTTCTTCTTCTTCTTAAAGAAGTCCTTTTAATATTTCTTGTAATGCTGGATTGCTAGTGATGAATTCCTTTGGCTTTTTCTTGTCTGGGAAGCTCTTTATCTGTCCTTTGATTCTAAATGATAGCTTTGCCGGGTAGAGTTGGTCTTGGTTGTAGGTCTTTACTTTTCATCACTTTGAATATTTCATGCCAATCCCTTCTGGCCTGCAAAGTTTCTGTTGAGAAATCAGCTGACAGTCTTATGGGAGCTCCCAGTCTTGGTAGAGTGGCTTTATATAGTAGGTAAGCTGTGGGGCTCAATGGCATAGTCTCCCTGGTCACCTGAGCCGGGTGCTCCAGGTGTGTCCCTTGAGTGGGTTGCATAAGTCCTCTGTTGTAGTCAAGACTTGATTGCTGTTGGCACGTCAACGGGAGGCACTGACCCCTAGACTGACAGGTTGTGAGGACAGGCTGTGACCACAGCGGAGGAGCTGGCATGCAGGGCTGACCCTGTGGAGCAGGATTTGCTTTAGCAGGGCTCTGGTATCTGCCCGGTCTGCCCTTGGGGTGTGTTGTTTGCGGAGGTGGTTGGGTGGTGCTCTGATGTGCTCTGAAGCTGGCCACTGAGTATGTTGGTTCCGAGGCCTCTTGGAGGGGCTCTGGTGTAGGCCAGGATCAGCTGCTGCCTGTGCCCTGCCTGGGGCCACCTTGTATGAGCTACAAAGTGATCTGCAGGTGGTTGTCACCTGCGCTGGGCTTGGAAGTGCCTGGGAGAGGCTAAGCTGTGAACCAAGGCTGGCTGCCTCCAGCGCTGAGTTTGGGGCTGCCCAGCAAGAGGTATGGGGCATGCCGATGCCAGATGCTGCTTGTTTGGGGTTCATGAACCTCTGAGAGATTTTAGGAGTGTTCACGGCAGAGCCAAGATAGGACTTTTGGATGGTAAAGCCACCAGAAGGGCCTTGGATGGGCCCGCAAGTTGGGAGGGGCGGGGCCTCAGGTAATCACCTGGGCAGAGCAACCTGTGATATCCAGGTTGATGGAGATGCAAATATAGTGACCACCTGTTTCTACATGCTGTGTTGGGATAGAGATCAACAAAGGAACAGTGGTTTCCTCCAGCACTTCTGTCTGGGAGAAAGCCACCCCTCCAGCTCTCACCCTGAAGCCAGACAACTCGATTCCTCCCTGTGTGTACCTGGCGCCTTTTGAGCTGCTGCCCCAACGCTGGAGCTCAGAGCAAATGAGTCTGTCACCAAGTAAGTCTGTATGCGGGCCTATTAGGAGGAGCACCTGGGACCTCACAGCCCTCAGTCTCACTCAGCCACAATCCCTGCTGGTTTTCACAGCCAGAGTTAAAGGGACTTCTCTTCCTGACACTGGAGCCCTGAGCCGGGGAGCCTGGTGTGGGCCTGGGACCCGTTGGTCCTCAGGGGGGACTTCTGCAGCCAAGACATCCCTCCTAATTTTTAACCGCCACATGCAGGTGAGGGACCAGCCCATTCTGTGTCTTTGCCTCTTCTACCAATCTTGAGGTGACCTCTTCTGTGTGTCCCCAGTTGTAGGACAGC
>NW_011888833.1:606114-612899 GCF_000151845.1 Pteropus vampyrus
CCACATGCAGGTGAGGGACCAGCCCATTCTGTGTCTTTGCCTCTTCTACCAATCTTGAGGTGACCTCTTCTGTGTGTCCCCAGTTGTAGGACAGCTAGACTTCAGGTGGTTCTCACTGATGGTTGTTCTGCAGTTTAGTTGTAATTTTGCTGTGGTCATGTGAGGGGGCCAGTACAGCATTTACTTACTCCGTCATCTTGAGTGGAAACTTCAATAATAATTCTTTAATGTTTTCTAAGACACAATCCATGTTCCAATTTCCCGAATTGTCTCAAAATGATTGCTTCTTAAGCCAAGAGCTCCATTTAATGGCAGAAAGATGACATCAGAGTCATCATTGAATGATCTACGTTTTTGCATTTCGCGTTAGTTTAAGTCACACTTTCCCCTCTATCTCAAGTGGGACTGTGTGAAAATACTGACTGAACTTGCCCTTTTATGGAATGTAATTGTTTTTGTAAAGTTAAAATGGTTGTATTTATCGATGGCCACCAAGGGCGAGTAAATAAGGTATACACGTATTAGCTAAAAGAAGAGCTTTTAAAAAATAGTAATAAAACAACTTATGACTTTCTCTCTGTTCCTTGTTTTTACAGATAATCGCTAGTATTCTCCTTCTGGTCATGACCTTTGCTTTTCACCTTGCCACTCTGTAATTATCTAATGTTTCATACACACTTTGCAACTTCTTGTTGTGGACCAATGGTGTCCCCCTCAAATTCATAGGTCGAAGTCACAAACTCCAACGTGACTATACTTGGAGAAAGGGCCTTTAGGGAGGTAGATAAAGTTAAATGAGGTTATAAGGGTGGGGTCCTAACCCAATAGGGTTGGTGTCCTTATAAAAAGAAGAGACAGCAGAGCTCCCCCATCTCTACCTTTCCCATGCACAGAGGAAAGGTCATATGGGGGCACAGGGAGGAGGCAGCCATCTGTAAGCCAGGAAGAGAGGTCTCACCAGGCCCCAACCCTGCTGGCACCTTGATCTTGGACTTCCAGCTTCTGGAATGTGTGAGAAAATAAGTTTCTGTTGCTTCAGCCGCCCAGTCTGTGGCATTTTGTCATGGCGGCCCAAGCAGAATAGTATGCAGAGGAGAAAGTATAGTCTACCCAGTATACTGAGCATGCCACATTTTAATAGCTTGCTAGGCATAGCAAGGTGAGGCATAGCAAACTGTAGTCACGTGCATGTGCGTGTGAGCACACACACATGCACGCGCACACATCCTCAGATGCAGGGCAGTGAAGAGGAAGGAAGGGGGACTCTCATCAGGTTTGAAATGAATGAGTCTTTAGGGACCTTTATCAAGCACCCGGCCTCTGTGATGTACAGATATAAACGTATCTCAGAAATTACCCAGCAGTGAGCCGACTTGTGAACTGGACACTTTAGGGGGTTGCATTAGAAGGGGAGGGGATGTGCATAGGGTCGCTGGCAGTTTGAGGGGTAGGTGTGTATTTAAGGGGCATGAACAAGTGAATGGAGACATCGAATGATAGATATTAGGTCTGGACGGAATCTCAAGAACTCTGGTTCAGTGTTTGAAGATAAGCGTGAATACTGACGAAGAAAAGGAATATTGATTTTAATGCACAGAGGGGTTGCTTCCTGGAGGTGGAGAGGTGCTGGCCCTCAGGGAAAGGGCAGAGGGAGGGTCGTGATTTTCCAGGTGCGTGGTCACCCGACGATAGAGCTAATGGTTGTAGGAAGCACTTTTGTGACTTCAATTATTTCCAAAAATGAGTTCAATGAAGAAGTGACTGGAACAAAAGAGGAGGTGACATGTGGCCTATAGAGGTTGGAATTCAAGGGGTAAAAAGTCTTCCTGAATCCTGTGACCAGGATGTGACTAACATACAGTCCAAGTGAAGAATGACAGGTATAAGCCTGGATAGCTCCCAGCCAGTTGGATATGTGGGCCATGTTTCTGACCCTCTGCTTTCTGGCTGGAGGGTTTCTTTTAAAAATTTATTCATAAAGTAAGGTTGGCATACAATATTATATTAGTTTCAGGGGCACGACATAGTGATTAGACACTTATATACCTTTTGAAGTGATCACCTTGATAAATCTAGTACCCATCTGACACAATACACAATTATTACAATATTATTGACTGTACTCCCTGTGCTGTATTTCATATCTCTGTGACTATTTTTATAACTACCAATTTGTGCTTATTGATCCCTTTATCTATTCACCCGGCCCCCTAACCCTCCTCCTATCCAGCAACCTGTTATCTATGAGTTTGTTTCTGTTTCGTTTGTTTGTTCATTTATTTAGTTAGTTTTTGGATTCCACATATAAGCGAAATCATATGGTATTTGTCTTTCTCTGTCTGACTTATTTCACTCAGCATAATACCCTATAGGTCCATCCAGGTTGTTGTAAACGGTAAGATTTTATTCTTTTTTACGGCCGAGTAATATTCCGTTGTATATATGTACCGCACCTTCTTTATTCAGTCGTCTATTGATGGACACCTAGGCTGCATCCATATCTTGGCTCTCGTAAATAATGCTGCAGTGACGATAAGAGTGCATGTGTCTCTTCAAGTTAGCATTTTGGGTTTCGCAGATATATACTCAGCAGTGGGACTGCTGGGTCATGTGGTAATTCTATTTTTAGTTTTTGAGGAACCTCCATACTGTTTTCCACAGTGGCTGTACCGATTCCCAATCCCACCAGCAATGCACGAGGGCTCCCGTTTTTGGACAGAGGTTCGTCGAAGGGTTCTCCAACGGTTTGCCCTGTGGACAGACACTGTCCTGTCCCTTTCAGAGACCACAGAGGAAATAAACTTTCTGTGGGGACAGGGAGCCAGCTGACTTTCGGAGCCAAAGAAGCAGGAGAGGCCCGAGCCCTGGGCCACTCTGATTTTAGTGGCTCAGGCTGAGTTGGAGTCTCTCCTTTGTGCGAAAGCATCTGTCACCATATGCACTTATGTGATGTTACTGACCGTATTCCTTGTGCCGTGCGTTACATCCCTGTGACTTATCTCTCTTTAACTGGAGATTCTTAATAAAGTTAGAATGAATAAAATTTTACCATACCTTACTTTTACTTTTACCCCCAAATTGTTTATCCCACTCCTGCTTTTTAAAAAAAAGTAATGTTGAAGAATATTCTTTTTCTAAATTGTTTAATTTTTAAAACTTATTTATTTATTTTTAATTTTTAAAAAATTTTTTAAAAAGTGTTTTTGTTTTTGTTTTTAGCCAAGGCAACCCTTCGTTGACCTCACGGATTGCAAGGACCTTGTCAGTTTATAATCCCTTATTTTTTTATTTTATTTATTTTTTATGCCTACAGCACCTGGTCTTCCTAAATGGTCTCCCATCCAAGTACTAACCAGGCCCGACCCTGCTTAGCTTCCGAGATCGGATGGGATCGGGCTTGTTCAGGGTGGCATGGCCGTAGATGAAGCATTTTCTTAATACCTTGTCATTATCGATGCCCGCGGACCAGAGAAGTGTCTTAAACACCGCAGGACCTCTGCACACCATTGTCGCTGCTTTAATCAGTTCTGACTTGGGGATCTCAGATTCCCTCTGGCTTAAAAATACCTTCTTTCCTGCCTCCATCCAAATGACACCTGCGGGCAGCTGTTCCCCACTCCCTGGCCTCGGGGCTGTCTCTTCCCCCTCCCCGTTCCCCTCTCCTCCAGCCTTCCTCTCTCTGGTCATCCTAGGCTTCACCTCATTTGCTTTTGCCTACGAGAAGACAAAACCTCTTGGCTTCTGAATGCCTTGGCTGTTTTCTCATTGCGTGAAGCTGGGAGAAAACTGAACAGCTCTCTGATCCCACCTGCCCATTTCATAGATGTGTGGGACTCTGGGGTCTAACGAGTGCAGGAAATGCCAAGTTTAAAAAGTTAGACAGGTGCCACCACTTTGGAGAACCGTTTGGCCGTTTCCGTGAAGTTCAACCCCATGGCCTGGCAAGTCCTGTTGAGTATTTAACCAAGAAAAATGAAAACATACGTCCACAGAAAGGCTTACCCAAGGATGTGCACGCCTGCCTTATTCATAATAGTCAAAACCTGGAAACAACCCACGTGTCCATCAAAAGGAGAATGGATAAACAAATCATGATATACATACACCATGGAATACGCCTCAGCAATGAACGAAAAAGAAGACCCAGACTTTTGATGCAGTGTTAACAAAACTCAGAAACTCACTGAGCAAAACAGCTAGACCCCCACCCCTGCCCCAATCCATGCAGCATGATTTCGTTCCTTGAAGTCTAAGCAGCAGCGAAAGCCGAGGACAGTGATGGGAAAGCAGACGGTGGCCGCTGGGGGCAGGGTAGGGTGCTGACGGGGACGGGACACTCTCTGGGTTGATGGGAAAGGTCTAGATCTTGTTTGGGTGGTGTGGTGGGTGACGTTCTCAGCTCTCAAAACTCATGGAACTGAACACTCGGCCTCTGTGCACATGCTAATTATCCCTCAATTAAATCTTTAAAAACGTTAAACATGTTTCTTTACTACGGGGGATTTCCAGAGGCGTTAATTAAGCAAATACACATCGCCCAGCCTTCAGAAGGGGACTCGGTGTCGAGTGTTACTTCACCACGCTTAAAGACAGGCCACTCTTCGAAGGAGCCTTCAGGGGATGGAAAATGCTTTAGAGGGTGTTGTGGTTTGCACACCGACCTGGCGTGTTTCGCTGTGCTGCTTCCTGTTCTTTATTCCCCTCCCGCTCAGCATAGGGATGGACGCTTACATCCACCTGTGGGGCAAGGTCACGGGTCCCCTGCTCTGGCCTAATTCTCCTGCGTTCCTACTGCCAGACTGGCTTCCTCTGTTGGCATCCTGGTCTCTCGTGGGCCACTGGCTCACCACCACACCCGGCCTCCAGTGACAGGAGACATGGCCGGACAGGAGCACGTGGCCATCGGATGTGTTTGCAGGGCTTTTTGCCTGTGTCCGTCAGTCACACGGTTCATGTACTCAGTCACGTTTGCATCCGTTCACTGCTTTACAAGCTGCATTCATGTCAGCATCTCTGCCTGCCTGTCACCGTGCGCGCCTCTGGAGACACAGACCCGAGGAAAGCACATCTCCTGCCTCAGGGGGACAGTGCCACACAAACATAGCTTCGGAACGACGCAGAACTGCAGGGTGGGGTGGCGCTGAGGGCCTCGCTTTTCTGTCACTCCTTCCCCTGCAGACACGCGGCTGCCCCCTCCTCCCGGGTCAGGTCCGATCGCTAAGTCTTTGCGGTGCCCTTTGGGGTTCTCCCGCCTGCTCACCGTCCTGTGGTCCGGCTGGGTGGGGCCCAGCAGGTGATGAATCTGTTAGCTCAGGTCTCTAAGTCTTCCTTATGCTTTTGTAATTAAACCCTAGCGTGCGTAGCGTTGGGGGTGAGCCCTGAAGTTAGCAGATCGCTTCGTGGGCTGGTTTTCCCCACCTCCACCCTCTCCATCCTCCCCCTGGTACTTGTCAGTTTCCCGGGTGTGCTGCTTTCTGTTCATCCCTCCAGAAAGCTGGGGTTTTGTTTACCCTGCTCTTCTGCCCAGTTCCCAAGACTGGCTGAGTCGTGGGAGCACGGAGATGGGGACACAGCCTGCTCTCAGAACCCCCCGCCTCGAGCTGGACAGGAAGGCCCCCGTTCCTTGCTGCTTTCCACGCTGCGGGTCCCCCTATGCTGCCGCTGTTGCCGCCACAAGACCCCTTTCTCACACCCCGAGTCTGAACCAGGTTTCTGCTGGAGCTCTCTCTGTCCCCGCCGATGTCCACGCCTGGGTTTCGGTGCCTTGTGGCCTGTCTGGGGAATACCAAAGGCGCGAGACGGTGAATCCACGGCCAGTCGGATGCTACTCTGACTTCTCGTCTTCTCCTCCAAGCGACCTGCTGCTCTACGTTTTTAAGAGTCCTCGGAGAGCTGCTGCCTGCACCTGTCCAGGGGTGAGAGCTGCAGTCACTGGGAGAAACAGCTGGGAGCACTCGCTGCGCCTCGGCCAGACCTAGCACCCGTTCACGACCTCTGCTGGCCTGCCTCTCCAGCACCCCTTTGGGCTGAGAACCGGGGATACTTTCCTAGTTACAGAAGTAGGATGGACATGTCATCGTAGGAGTTTACAGTGGCCGTTGTCAATTGATGGACATGTCATCGTAGGAGTTTACAGTGGCCATTGTCACGTATGCGAGCGCGTGGGTTTGTGCATATGCGAATGCTAATTCAGAGGTAGCTTAAGACATTGTGGCTACGGCCGGCCGTAAGAAAGCTCTGGGGTGGGGGGCCTTCTGAGTGGCGGTCACCATGCCCTCATTCCAGCCCCCTGGATGGCGGCAGGGCCCCTTCTCCCTGGCCAGCCACGGCGGTCCCACGGTGGTCTGTGGCTCTCTTCCTAGCGGCCAGCGGGCACAGGTGCGTCCTGGAGCGGCGCCGTCAGCCCCACGTCATACCTTTCATCTCTTTTCCTTTCGTCCATTTCTCCCACCAGCCCCCTTTGTGGAGCGATGTGACTTTAAGGAAGAAAGATTAGATCCAAACAACAGGTTCTTCCATGTCGTGAGTGTTCCGATCTAGGCTGGGGCGGCTTTGTGTGTGTGTGTGCGCGCGGGGGTGGGGAGGGGGCGCAGGGCGGGGAGCTGCAGTGCGGAAAACCCTTGATGGATAAAGATATAGTTGTTGCTGCCGATGTCACCCAAGGGATAAACAGCTTGCCCGCCGTAAAATCTCATTAGCCCTGCCAGGCGAATGCAGAATGTGAAGATTTGTGGCCTCCTCTAACCGAAGCCATTATCTCGAGAATGTCTCAGCGAGGTATTATG
>NW_011888833.1:613244-620122 GCF_000151845.1 Pteropus vampyrus
AGCCTGTTTTACTGTTCTGGATTCATTTCCAGGGGGCTGAAACTTATCATGGCCCTCCCTCCAGAAAAGTAAAAAAATACGGACCACACGCCGTGTCCTCCAGCTCACACGACATTATAGGACATTATAATACGGTGACAGGGGCCAGTCTGCTCGTGCACAACTGGAATGAGATGCCTGATGCAGTCATGGGTCCATTTGTGGTTGAAGAACCAGAAAAAGATGCTGAGGACATCTCAGAGGCTCTCTGAAAAAGAGAAATTTCAATCTTGCACTATTTTCCTCTTTTGTATGTTTGGTGAGTATGAGAAACACTAATTCTCCCAGCCTCTGAGCGTGTGGCCGTGTGCTAGGAGCTTCCTGGAAACAGTGAGTTCCAACGTTTGAAAATAATCAGAGGAGTATTCATTCTACCTCTACAGAGATATGTCGCGACAAAACATATATTGGTATATTTTCCTGTAACTATATAAAACGTATCTATAAAATAGCTTCATTTGTTTTATTTTTAGTCATAAGGCTTTTCGTTATTTCTGCTTCCCAGCCACTGTGTGGATCCCCCCGACCCCACCCCTGACACACACACACACACACACACACACACACACACACACACAGCTTCCCCACTCCTGATACTAACTGTGACTGCTGGATTCCCTCCCCACCACCGCCCCAGCAGAGGCAGAAGCTGTCAGGTGGGGCCCAAGCTGGAGCACCTGCATTTCTAATGCAGTTCTGAGACAAGCCTGCAGGTGACGCTGGTGCTGCCCATCTGGGGACCACTCTGAGTAGCTCCGTTCTACACACCACTGTCTCCGTCATTAAAGTCATCATAGGGACACTAACCCATCCATCCCTTACTTGCTGAGTTGAAAGCACTGTAAGAGGTTATCTAGACTAACCATCATTTTCTACTGAAAGCGAGTGGATGACTGTCGTTTTATGTCCGGACACTCGTGGAGACAGAAGCTGCTCGCTCTGGTTGCTCCCTGCGGTGAATCTCGCCTAAGAAACCATCCCATGACACGACATGAGAAATATCACACGTAGCAAATGACGCAGCCTTCCGAACCAGCATAGCCAATGTTTGGGGACTCACTGGTCAGTTAGGCTTTTGTACTTGAACTTCAAGCTGTGCTTGTTACTTCTCTGTATCCTTAATCATCAAACCTGGGGGGTTTTATTTATTTATTTATTTATTTATTTTAGATCAATTTTAGGAACAATTTAGGTACAATAAACTGTATTCATGTCAAACTACATCCTGGCCTAAACTTTCTAATGACATACATTTAAACTAATTCAATACAAATAAAAAATAGCTTCTCACACCCGGCACGGTCGTGAAGTGTAGGTGAACTTCAGGGTGGGGAGACATAGCCTACTGTCTGGAATCTACTGGACGCTCACATGACAGAAAGGCACAAGGGAGATGACAAGATCAGGTTGTGACAGCCCGGGGGGTGTTGGAGCAGTTCCCTGGAGGCTCGGGGGACCTCTGTCCTCTGGCACCTATAGCCCGGAGCCCAGGCACCCCCAGGAAGCTCCCGAAGTTGGCCCGCTGTGCTCAGCTAACCCAGGCCTAGGCTGGAGAGCAATTTGGCTATGAGAATGGAGTGAAGGGGACACGTCTTTGTCATGCCTTCATGGCTATCCCTTCCCTTTTGTTCCCAGCGTCCCCACCTTGGTCCAGGACCTCATCCCCTCATGCCCAAATTTCGATTAACAGCCACCCAACTTTCCTCCTTGCTTCCGATGTCTCCCCGCAAGAGCTGTCCTGCACCTGCGTCTGTGTTCTTGCCATTTTGAACCCAACAAAACTTCTGGAGCTTTCGGGGTGAAATCGAACCCCTGAGCCTGGCATTAAAAGCCCACAGCCACGTAGCCTGTGCCCGAGGTGGCTTTGCCAATCTTACTCACCTGGCACTGGGGGTTCTTCTTACCTGTCTTAGCTTCCTGCCTCCCCTCCCACCGAACACCCCCATATCTTCCTTACCCGTATGACATGGTCTACATGCAGCTCTACGTCAAGTTGATGTGCGCAGGGAAGACTTGATGCTCGCAGAATTTGTTCTCGTCCGCATTTCTGCAGCTTGTCTGGTTGAACTATGTCCTTTGCGCACAGTCACAAACTGCTCGGCATTTTGAATTGATTTCTAATGAGCACATAGTCCCACTTCTTCTCAAGTGTGGTACAGATGGGTTGAGATCGGGGTCCCCATTGTGGAATGCTTCCTGGAGTTTAGGATTGTATGTGATTCAAAGAAACGAACAAACAAAGATGCCCCGCCATGTGTACCTCCATGGCTCACGGAGACGTCCCACATAAATAAATCTACGAATCTGAAAACGGTCCTTCGTTAGACCGGTGTCTTGTTTTCTATTTTAAAAATACGCCAAACATTTTCCATAGGTACCGAGGGAAATGCAAACTGCCCCGATAATAAGAGTGAATATTTATTGAGTTCTTTCCGTGCATTGGGCCCTTGTTCAAGTACCATTCTGTGAAGTAACTGCTTTGATTCTCCCGATGACCCAGCCAGGCTGGTACCGTTATCACCCCGTGATACAGTCAAGGCAATGAGGAGAGGCCATTGCAAGCCTAGGCGGCCGGGCCCAGTACCCAAGCGCTTGGCTGTCGCACACATCGCATCTCGGTCACGTAAGGAGCGCATAAAATGCGGGTCGTGTGGAGGCGTAAGTAGCAGAATTGTAGAGGCCCGAGAAAGAGACCGTGAAGACTGCGTCCAGGTTTACGCCTGAGAGGTGGAGAGATGGCACATAACTTCCATCTAACGAAGCTGTCGTAGTCTCATGAACTCTGGAGAAGGAAGAGTTCATTGTAGAGTCTGTTTTTTAGAGCCTTTTTCGTAAGTCATTATAAAGAAAATACAGAGTCTCCCATTGATTCCTGTGTGTGATAGGTAAAATTTTAATTACTGTTCGCTTTAAGATGCCCTACCTGATGCCTATGCACTTTTTTGAGTTTTTATTATTATTATATTATTATTATTATTATTAAAAATCTCCTTTTTGGACTTAGCGAGTGCTGAATCTTTCCTACTTCAATCATGGCAAACTCTCCCGCGGGGGGGGGTCCTAAGCTCTCTAGGTGCCAGATTTCCTCTGTCGGCTCTCTGGGAAGTCCGTTTTGTTCTTTAAGTCCTAAGAATAGCCCAGCTCCATCTTTTGCACACTCACTGACTGGGAGGCAAAAAAAAAAGCTGCCTAATTACTACCTCTGTGGGGTCCCCAAGGTGTGAGTATTTGTCTGCAGGCTGTGCCAGTGGACAACAGATTCTTCTCAGAGGAGAGAGAAATCTCTTTATTATTTAAATCCCCAGATCTTGTAAAGGGTGGTTACTCTACCCAGATTGTCTCCAGTCTTGTAGGAGAAGTGACCAAATGAGACGATGCAATTCATCTCGAGAGAACTCCCGATGGGACCATTTTAAGGGAATGTTCCTTTCCGGTGGTGCCCAAAACTAAAGAGGGGACCCCGAAAAAAATCACACCCTTTTACTTATTTTGTGTCTTCATTTCCCGTGTGAAGAGGGTGGTCAGATGCGGGTAATTGAGGAAGTGTGCCAATTATAGTCATCCTCCGGACTTTTGCTGGATGTTTTTTCTTCAACGGTGGCTTTAAGGAAGTTGAGCCCAACAGCTAAACCTATGTTTTTACTAGAAACTACATACTTTTAATAGACACGAAATGTATCGCATTTATGAAGTACATTGATGCTTATTTGGTGTACCCTAGAATGAGACATACAGGACGAGGTCGTTGGCAAGTGCATGGAACCAAACGGAAGAAACTAACTAAATAATGCATGCTTAGTTCCTTATCGTCATTGGGGAAAGTTGTAGGGTGGACCACTCATAGATCATGTGCCTATTTCCTGAGATTTTTTTTTTTTTTTAAATAAAGGTATTCAATTTTTGAATTCCCGTGACGTAGGGGAGTTACTGTGGGCCGTTTTCGAGAAGCAGAACTTAGTAAAGGAAAAGTGTCCGAGATGGGGGCTCTGGCCCGCTCAGCCTCCTCTGGGCCCAGCATCTTTCCTGGCGTTCGCACGTGGCCCACGCTTCCCTCCGCCCTTTGTGGTCCAGAACGGAGCCTGCTACACAGGTGGCGGTGGGACTTTAGAGTCTGTGGTTCAATGTCCAGCTCCTGGACCTCAGACACACTCAGCTTGTGCACCTCCCTATCTGGAACAACAGTCGGATAGTGGTCTCTACAGCCTTGCTTGCAACTTAGAATCGCTTGGGGGCTTTTAAAAAATACTGAGGCCCAGTTCCTCCCCTGCCACATTAGAATTTTAAGTGGCCGCAGTGGGGCCAGGACACCGCACGGTTAAAGTTCCGCGGGCGATGCCCACATGCTACGATTGGGCACCAGTGCTCTAATGCCATCCTGGGCAGAAAGAACTCCCTCCTCCCACACACCCCCCTGCGGAGGTGGTGGCAACGGGGTGTCATAGAGGCATCTTGAACTGCTGAGATGAAGCCACCGTGAAAGCAAAAAGGTGATAGAAAGTATCACCCTCATTATTCTGTTAGAAAAGATTGCTGAGACCTGACACTGTGTGTTAGCCTCCCAGCTAGAAAGCCGCCCATTGTCCTCGTAAGCACTCCATGAGTCAGGTCGGGAAGGTCAAGTCCAAGGCCATATGCCCAAGTAGCTAGCTGGCATTGGGGTTAGAATCTAGGCTTCTGATGGTGATTCCCTTGACACAAGTCGGTACTGTCATACATTAGAGTTCCGTTCGGTTCCAGTTACTCACCCGCTGTGTGACCTGTGGGCTGGCATTTCACCACTCTGTTTCCTCTGGGCCAACCTCACAGGGCTGCTCTGGGGTCGAATGAAGTCAAGCTTCTTGGAGACCGTAAGACTTAGAACAGATACAAGCCGTTGCTATGATTACTAATTAGAGGGAGAAGGCAGTGGATGAGTGAGGTCGGGCCATTCATAATGCCGTTCTCCTGCCTGAGATTTTAAATGAACCCCAAAGGGTGAGTTGTTACCCTACAATATTCTGTTCTTTCCAATATACCAGTTGGGGCCTGGTTTACATTCATTGATTTACCAGCCAGGATTACAGAATTGATCTGAGTGGACCAGGCTTCCTCAAGGTCAAAGTAGTGTCTGAAAGGGAGACCTCGAATCTATTTAGGGTTCACACTTCCCTTCCTGCCCTGTTCCTGGATCTTCTAGCTGATGAGACAATATCTGAAGCAGCTGCGTGGGCGTCCTTGACCACCCTCGAAGTCTGTGAACGTCCTGGTGCCTCATCCTGGCTCCCTGGGCCTGTTTCGAGGGATCCCGAATTAGTCATGCAGGGTACATAATCGAAAATCACTGAGCGGCGATGTTCTCTGGCTCGACACTGGGCCTCCCGGTAGGAGAGCGGACCTGGGCTGGGAGAGAGATGTCTGAGGGATGTCTGAGGTTTATTTCGTACGAGATGAAAACAGAGAATCGGTTAAGAGAAGGGACGACAAAGGTGAGTTCTTTCAACCCCGTGTCCATCATTCGATCCACTGTTAGTGAGTCATCAGACGGTATTTGGCTGTAGACATCGAGACACTCTTCATGTATAAGAGCGGCCCATTCTACGCCACTTTTAAATTTATCACTGTCAAGTTCCACTGTATTCTCATAATTCTCTCCAGCACAATGCTCCACATACAATAGATTTTCAATAAATGTTGTCAGCAACTTTACCGTAGGACATTTGTTCGCTTATTTGTTCATAGAAGAAATAGGTAGTAAGTTTTGACTTTACGTCAAGTATTCCGCAAGGGCTGGGGACACACAACTGTAAAGACAGTCCCCATTCTCGAGGAACTGCTCAGTCAGTGGGGACACAGCATGGACAAGTGACGAGAGTCAGCCTAAGGGCTGTGACGGGGGGAGGCACAGAGTTCTAGGGGGCCCGGGAGTGGGTTCCAGAGGGAATGTGGAAGCTGATTCTCGAGGAGCAGGGAGGTGGGTTAGGCGGGAGGAGGAGGTGTGCAGGCACAGCGGGCGGAGGCAGGGGACACACATAGCCAGGTCACCGAGCGCTGCACTGTCCCCTGCAGGCCAGCATCTCCGCATTCATCAACAGTCCCCGAATTAGACGTAAACGAAATAGAATAGGGCCCTCAGGCTGCACGGCATGTTTTGTTTCGTGAAACTTACGTTTCAATTATAGATATATGTTTGAGTGTGTGTGGGTGTGTACATATATGTGCGTGTGGCTGTGTACATGTATGTGTGTGTAGAGTTTAGTGGTAATGTTTGAGACTCTGCCATGAAGGGTTTTTGCCCAGCGCAGTGGCATGATTAGATTTGCACTTGAACGTAATTATTCTGGCCGCGGCATGTAGAAGGGATTGGGCTGGCTGGAATGCAGCACGGAGGCAGCGTTGGGGCAGCCATCTTGTGCAGCGAGGCAGGAGTCGCATATTGTGAATGGCAGATCAACGAGACGGAAGGGGTGATGGGTAGAGGCTGGAAGAGTTTTGGGGTGCGTGAGAAAAAGCAGAGTGGCGGAGGGAGCCTCGGTCTTCCTGAGGGCTCCCGGTTGGTGCCTTGGTGACCTCGGACGGAAACAAGGAACGTTTTGCTGGACGATGGAGGAGTGGCCGTCCTTTCTCTAAAGTGGCGAAGGATGGAAGCTCACGTTCCAGCGTTCCGTGGACGTTGGGACTGACAAAGTGGGTGTTTTGCCAAAGCAGTATCTAAGTCGGGTGTCACGGAGCAGCCTCGTCCTTCCTGACTCCCGTGCTCAAATGCCAGAGAGAAATAAAGACTGATAGTTAATGAGAAAGGAAGCAGAGCTGAAGGGTTTGGAAGATGCTGACTTTCAAAGAATGAGAAGGCGGGTCTGGGT
>NW_011888833.1:620765-629491 GCF_000151845.1 Pteropus vampyrus
CCTCAGGCTGCACGGCATGTTTTGTTTCGTGAAACTTACGTTTCAATTATAGATATATGTTTGAGTGTGTGTAGGTGTGTACATATACGTGCGTGTGGCTGTGTACATATATGTGTGTGTAGAGTTTAGTGGTAACAAATGTTTGAGACTCTGCCATGAAGGGTTTTTGCCCAGAGCAGTGGCATGATTAGATTTGCACTTGAACATAATTATTCTGGCCGCGGCATGTAGAAGGGATTGGGCTGGCTGGAATGCAGCACGGAGGCAGCGTTGGGGCAGCCATCTTGTGCAGTGAGGCAGGAGTCGCATATTGTGAATGGCAGATCAACAAGACGGAAGGGGTGATGGGTAGAGGCTGGAAGAGTTTTGGGGTGTGTGAGAAAAAGCAGAGTGGCGGAGGGAGCCTCGGTCTTCCTGAGGGCTCCCGGTTGGTGCCTTGGTGGCCTCGGACGGAAACAAGGAATGTTTTGCTAGACGATGGAAGAGTGGCTGTCCTTTCTCTAAAGTGGCGAAGGATGGAAGCTCACGTTCCAGCGTTCCGTGGACGTCGGGACTGACAAAGTAGGTGTTTTGCCAAAGCAGTATCTAAGCCAGGTGTCACGGAGCAGCCTCGTCCTTCCTGACTCCCGTGCTCAAATGCCGGAGAGAAATAAAGACTGATAGTTAATGAGAAAGGAAGCAGAGCTGAAGGGTTTGGAAGATGCTGACTTTCAAAGAATGAGAAGGCGGGTCTGGGTATGAACCTGAGGGCCGGCCTGATGCTCATGTGTTGAGCATCAGGCCTGATGCTCATGTGTTGAGATTACTCCTGGACCGGTGCCTAAGTGGCTATTCTCTGAGACAATGGCAGAACGGCCCCTCTTCCCCCCACCCCAGGTGACTCAGAGACCAGTAGGGGTCCATAGCCAGCCCAGGGAGGTGCTGCTGGCTCCGGGGACCTCAGGAGAGCCAGGGAGGGCGGCCTCACGACCCGCTGCAGGTTGCCTCCATCCCCCGGAAGTGGGCACTTTGATCCTCACGGCCCCAGGTGGGCCCCAGCAGGCCCAGGGGCAGCTCAGGCCATGGTGGCTGCTCCTCCAGAGGATGCAGGTGGCAAAACCACTGAGAATTCAAAGGACAGAACCAGCGACCCATCGAGCCGTGGATGGTGGCCAGGCAGAGGGCCACTGAGAAGGCGTGGCCACTGCAGAGACCCCCTGCTACGGCAACGCCGAGCAGAGCCACAGGGGAGGGACCACCCAGAGCCATGGGGCAGGACCCCCACCCCAGAACATCTGGAAGGCAGGACCCTCCCCCGCGAGCCTGGCGAGCACAGCCCGGGCCACGGAGGGCCATTCTCAGCCTCAAGGTCCAGTGGGATTCGCCCCACTGGGTTTGGACCTGCGTGGGTCCTGTCGCTCCTCTTGTCTTCCCGACGTCTCCCTTTCGGGGTGAGACTATCCTGTGCCTGCCCCACCATTGTGCCTGTTGGAAGCACCTGGCACACGGGGTTCACGGGTTCACGGCAGGAGAGGAATTTGTCTCTGGTGAAACTTGAGTCTCAAATGCATCTGATTGAGGTGATATTTGGATGAGATTTGGGGCTTTAGGCTTTTGAGTTGGGACATGCGAGAAGCCTATTAATTTTGGGGAGAAGGCCAAGGGCGAAATGCTATAGACTGAACAGGTCCCCTCCGAAATTCGTATGTTGAAATCCTAAGCCCCCCTCCATGTGATGGTGAGAAGAGGCAGGCCTTTGGGAGGTGATTCGGTCGTGAAGGGGGAGCCCTCAGGTTGGGGTCAGTGCCCGATGAGAGAGCTCTCTCTGGCCTTCTGCCCTGTGAGGACACAGCAAGAGAACGGCAGGCTGCGAACTCGGAGGTGGGTCCTCACCGGCCCCCGGATCCACTAGCGCCTTGATCTTGGACATCCCGGCCTCCAGAAACATGAGCAATACATGTCCGTTGTTTACAAGCCATCCAGCGAAATTTTTCTCTTAGTGGCCTGAATACACTCAGACACGAGGGAGAGGAAGTAGATATCCATCAGTGGAAAGTGGGTGAGATATATTACGTAGTCAGAGCAGTTCAAGCGAATGAACCCTAAGTTCATAAATAGGGATAAACCTCAGTCAGAAGCACAATGTCGGACAGAAAAAGGCAACGTCAAGAAAGTAGAGTACAGTGACATTTGCATAAAGTTTGAAAGGATGCAAAGCAATACGGTATATAATGCTTATAATACAGAAATACATAGTAACCGTGAAAAACGTGTGTCCGAAAAATAACATCAAAATCAGGATGTGGCGGGTACCAGGTATTTTTTTTCCTTTCCTTTTTGGTTGCTGTTGTTTTTTGGTTATGCAACTCTACAATATTCACGTATGTTTTAAATGTTTAAAAAAAAACATGAAATGTTTATCTGTCATCAAGGCATAAATCCTGGCACAGGTCAAGAAGGAAGAAACTTTACAAAACTTAGATAACGGCTGTCATCACGACTTCGATTTCAGACACTGAGGACAGGTACTGGGTGGGCTGGGGAGAAGGGCCAGAGACGCAGCTGAGTGAGGGCCATTCGAATGCCGTATTACAGCCATCAGTGAGGGCTTGGGACGCGTTAACATTTGAGGTGAAATCTGGGGAAGGAGCCAGGCAGCCCGGCGAACACGACGAGAAAATGTCAGGCAGAACGGGTGCTGGGCAGTCCGCTCGGATAGTTAGCCACTGAGGAATGAGTCACGTGAGCTGACATTTACAACCGTGTATCATGGATGCACGCAAATAACAGGAAAACAAGAGGGAAGAAGGGAAGTGGAATGTACCCCTGGAAGCTGTCGCTCTCAATTGTCTACCGCTGAAGTAGCACGGGACACAGAAGAACAGGAAGAGCCAGGACTCCGGGAATGGGCGGGGCCTCTGGAGTGGCGCTGCCCTGCCAGCAAGGGGCCCGGGCTCCCGGCTGCTCTGCTCCCCCTTCCATTCAGACACGGAGGGTGTTGTGGCCGGGGCTGCTTGGCACAGCGCTGCCTGCTATGGACAGACGAGCCGGTCGCACGCTGCTTTTCCTCTGCGTGTGCCACCTACGTTGTGACAGCCTCCGGTGGCTGAATCAGAAGGTGACGTGCTTCTCAATCCACTAGAAGAGACGCCGCACGTCGCAAACGAAGCAACCCGTGCCAGCCTTTTCCCGAGTGACGCGCGTGTGGTCGTGTTTTCCTCTACTAGCTGCGGATCCTGAATCAGTTCGGGGGTGGCGGGGGGGAAGGCGTGTCGCTATGCGTACCTGCGGAGCGCCCACGGTGACTTACTGCAGCGCCCCAGGAGACCACCACGACTCTGGCTGGCACGGAGGATGGGGGACCTGTTTGTGGAGTCCTGTGCCACAGCACTCCAGTGCTGCAGATGCTCTGCATGGCCTCGAGGCTTTCTGTTCTATTTCTAAGGTTGCATAAAAATACAAAATCATGAGCAAGGAGAATCCCCACAGGCTCCCACCAGGGGATTTTTGTACCTATTCTAGCCTAGGTAAGACATGTTGTAAATTCCTTAAACACAGGGGAGCGGGGAGGGCAGTTCTTTTCCTGAGACCGTGTGATTCGGCCAGGCTGGCCTCACGCTTCCGGTCTGTCAGGACAGCCTCACGTGGACTAGAAGCACCGAAGCCAGAGTGTGGTGAGTTCACCAGGGACGCAGAGCAAAAGCCTCGCTTGGCCTGGACGAGGCAGAAAGCGCGAGTTCTCCGTTGTTCTCTCTTGTCCACTGTCTCCCCGCGGCATCTGCAAGAGGAGGCAGCACCAGAGGCTCAGTTTCCACCCTCAGAAACCCGTCCTTTTGATCCTTTCCTTTTCTGCAAGTCCCGCCTCAGTTCATGGGTCTCTGGGATCACTTCCTGGCCTTCGTCATCCTTAGCTTCTTGCTCCCTCCCACTTGCCAAGAAGGGGTGGACAGGCGGCGAGTGAGCAAGCTGAGTCTCCACATGTCCGGGAGAGGTCCGTTTCCAGATGAAGCGAGGGGTTCCCGCCAGACTCGGGGGACGCGGTGGGTTCGTGGGCGGCAATCCTCCTAGGCCAGGTTAGGCCTGGGGTCCACAGGGACGACGGCTGTCATGACATTGGGTCTTTGCTCTCCAGACCTGAAGCGCAGGGTGCCTGGTGTGTTAGCGCTGGCCCCTGGGCACTGAGGGCACTGGACAGTCCCCTCAGAGGGTGTCCGATCACCCAGTCCCCTTGCCCCAGGGATAGCCTGCTGCCCTGCTCCGGGCAAGCATGTGAGGCGCCTTCCCCCAGCCTGGGGCAGGTCACCCTCCAGTGCCCCATCCGTCCTGCCCTGTCCTATTAGTACTCCTTCAGCGTCTGCTGGATGGCCTGGAAGATATCCAAGTGGTCTTGTCACCAACCAAGATTCCCTTAGTAAACCTCGAAGTCGCGTTGGAGTTGAGTCAGCCTCTTTCTTTGGTCTCTTGGCCCCAGGAGATGTTATGGACACAAGCTAAAAGGCCATTGCCCAGGGGATACTGACAAGCGTAGCACACCGTGACAGGAAGCAACCGTGAGCTCAAGGCGGCTCCCCCTCCTCCGGCAGTGGCCCTGGGAGCCACAGGACGCGCCATGTGCTTTGCCCAGTTCTAGCTCCACCAACGCAGAGCAGCAGGCAGCGGGCAGATCCGACGCTGAACGTCAGCAGCCCAGTAACTGCCGGACGAGCCCGTACAGAACTAGCTTACACTCTGCATTTAATTTCCTACCGCTTTCTGATTTACTTGACCCTACTTCACCATACCCTATCCTGTTTTGAATATTCAGAAGCTGGGTGGGGCCCATCGAACCAATGTCCGGACCTAGTAAACAGCTGCTCTAGGATATCCTCAAGGATAGTGGTGACTCTGAGTATTGAGATTCAGTGCCATTGACTTCTTGACCTCCTTGCATACCAAAAGCGACTTAAAGGAATTGCCCCCAGGGTAGCCATCCACATGGGGCCCACACTTTTCCCTAGGCTTCAGGATATTTATATTGAGAGGCTGCACAAGTCCTGTATGGTTCTAGAAAGTAACCCCAAACAAGAGGGGTTACTAAGGAGGAAAGATAAGGAACCGTCAATCAAAAATAGTTACCAAGTCCTTCCTATTCTAAAGATGTTTTGGGGGATTACCCAGAAAGGTGCATCGGGGGAGCCTGAAATCCAGTGAGGAGAAAAGACAGATTCAATGAGCAGACAGCCCACGAACCGCCACTGAGCAAGATGTCTGGTTGTCAAGTGGGTGACACAGGCAGGGAACACTGGGAGTAGAGAGCAGGCACAGTCTGTAAGTGTTTGTGTGAAAGCCCGAGCTAGTTCTTGCAGACTAGGTAGGATTTAGGATACAGGCGACATTCCAGGTGGAGAGAATGCCAGGAGTGTAGAGTGGAGCGAGGTGCACACAGCGTGCCCGGTGCGGTCCTGGGGTTCGGGCATCGGAACGAGCAAAGGGCGAACTGAGCGCCAACCAGGGTGAGAGGTGCGGCCCCGGAAAGGCGGGGTATGCAGACCGGACGCTGGGAAGTGGTCCCTCCTCTGAGGAGGAGCAGGCCGAAGAGCTGGTTACGAGCATGAGGAAGGACGCGCGCTTTGACGAGAACCGAGGTCACGGCCATAGAGGAGGGCGGTCAGCACAGCGAGATGCCGTGGAGGCCAGGAGGACGGTCCTGAGGAAAAGCCTGGCTTCGAGCTAGATGTGCCATCTCGTCGATGAGGACGGTGGCTCTTGACCATATTGTCGTCTGGGCGGATTGATCTGTTTCCACTTTCAGTTCTGTCTTTCGGATCTTCACAGTGCGTTTGACCGTCATGTGAGCTGGCCCACAATATCCGGTGAAGACAACAGAGTTCATCGCCGGTGCCCATCCCTTCCCGGCTGTCCCCAGCCACGTGAGGTTCTTCAGGCCTTCCTCCGAGTGACCGTCCTCCTTCTGCTCGCTGCCACTGTGCATTCTCTTCACGCGGCTTGTTCTCCTGAGCTGATTCTTTGGGATTCTCTGACTTCAACCAAACAAGGAGGGGGAATGTGTTGGGACCTTGCATGCGGAGACTGCACTGCGACCCTGGCCAGCTGCCTAGCGAACGCCAGCGACCGGTCACACGGGAAATCAGATGAGGGATGATGATGGGTCAGGTGAGTCTATTGTCCCTACGACAAAAACACGTGTTCAACTGAGAGCAGATCACGCTCATCTTCTCCGGGAGTAAAGGAGAACCTATTTATGTGCTTCTTATAGACGCAGAGTTGTGAACAGATTGTTAGAGGTGACAGGTCTGGGTGTTGCTTCTCTAAGGATGCCATTTTATCGCTTGATACTCAGATTTTGTTCCGGGTTTTGCTGCGTGCGTGCTGTCATCTCCTCTGCACAATACGAGCCACGATCACGTAGACTTTGGGTTCTTGTCTTTCCCTTAGGCATCATATTCCAGCTACCAGCAACTGCTTCCTCGTTTATACCAAATAGTTCTCAAAAGCGAACCCACTATGTGGCAGCCCGGACAGGGCAGGTGCATGAGCACCTTACTGGTGCTCGAGGCAAGACGGTGCGGCCTGAATCAAATAGCACTTGCAGATGTACACTGGCACGAGAATACCTTTTAATAGCTGGCACCAGAGTGCCTGGTGGGGGAGGTACTTTCTTCACGTGGGAAAACACTTCGATGAACAGTTCAGGAATGGAAGGTGGCCTGAAGGTAGAATTAGGAGACGGAGATAACTAAAAGCATAAAGGGAGTAAGGAGGAGGGGCGCGGTGGGGAGCGGGAAGTTCCGGTTGAGGCTGAAAGAGGAGGGGGCTGGTGCATGCCTATGCTTTTGGAGCAGGAAACAATCATTTTAGATTGTTTGCACCCTTCATTTAAAACCCCTCAGTTGCTCCAACCTTCAGGAGAGTCTGCTATACAAGCAAAGACAAGGGTTTGATTTCCAGACCGAGTCAGCGGGAGGTGAGATGAGAGGTCAGGGGGTCTAGTGCTTGGAGAAAGCAGGAGCTCAGCGTGATCCTGCAGCGAACACCGGCCTCTGCCCAGGAGGCGGGAAGGGGACTTGAGTCAATTTCGACAAAATCTCTGTGGACAAGGTGACCCCGACTGGGACTGGATGACATACACAGTAGAGGCAGTTATTCCTGGCAAAGGACAGGCTCGGTAAATCCCCCCACCCCTGCCCCCAAAGTTTACTTACATCTCTAGGCCTCATTTCTCTTATCAGCAAAATCTGGAGATTGGACCTGAAATAGCTCTATGGTTTCCATTACAGTCTACAGCTCGAACAATAATTTCCGAGACACAGAGAACAGATTGGGGGGTGCCAGTGTGGGCGGGGGAAGGATGGGGGTGAAGGTAGCCAAAGGTACCAGCTTCCAATCATAAGGTAAATAGGTCCTGGAAATGTGACTATACTTAATACTATGCTGTATGTTTGAAAGTTTCTAAGAGTAAATCTTTAGAAAAACAGTAGCCAATATCTTCATGTTCTTTTTTGAGATAAATTTACATGCAGTGAAATGTACAAATCTTGAGCGTACCATTCCATGAGTTTTGACAAAGGCATACACCTCTGTAACCCAAACCCTGAGAGAGATGTACAGAGCTTTTCTGTCACTACAGAAAAATTCCCTGTTCAGTCAAAGCCCCGCCTCACCAACGGGCTACCTCGCTTCTAGCTCTCATCACGGTGGACTTCATAACTGACATTTAAGTCACGTTAAAGGCCAGGCTTTGTTTCCAAACGCTTCATAGGTATCATCGCTTTTCTCACCAGCGCTGAAATGGATATTACCTCCATTCTGCGGATGAAAAGTCCAGCATCAAAGCAGGCCAGTCGCCCTACGTGGCTACCAGCTAATCAGTGTAGTGGCCAGACCAGAGAAAGTGGGCTGGAGAAGCCCAGGCCCAGGCTGTTAACCTCTGCTGGCACCGTGCTGCACTGAAGGGGGTTCAGACAAGTCACCCCAAGATGTGCTTCTGCCTCGTGCAGATGGAGCTAAAGGCAACACTAGCAGCGGGCTCAAGAGAACCTCCTGTCCCTCCCATAACCACCTAGAAAAGCCTGGATTAGGGGCCTTGGCCGGAATGGGAGAGTATGAGAGGTGACCACTTTGACCCACCATAGGGCAGGGCACGCCTCCATTTGCAGTGTGGGCTCTTAGCCTCCTGCAGGGACCCTCGAAGCCCCACCGTTTCCCCTTTCCGGTCTCTGACCTTCTCCTGCGCGCATGTGTGCGCGTGGAGGGGTCTCTGACTCTTCAGTATGTTTGGTTCCCACACATACGTATCTTTAAATTGGGTCATTTTCTCTTGTTAATCTCGCATCTGTTTGAATATTAGACCATATGAAAGAACCTCGGGGGTAGGAGAAAGTTTCTTCGGCCCTCGCAGCGTCTGAGAGGTTCGGGGAGTCCGCATCCGACCCTCTTAAGTGTTACGGATCACAATGCAACGGAGAGCGACGCTCCTCGCAGATTCTCAAACCTCCTGAGTCACCCTGCGTGTCACTCAGGGACGCCCTTCTCTCACCGCTCGGAAAATGGCAGGGAGGACGGGTGGCGGATGGCACACGCCCTCGGGCCGCGGTGGCGCAGGCGGCTACGGGCCTGGGGCGGAGCCCGGGGGGAGGCGGGAGGATCGGCCGCGGCCCCGGCCTCTGACGCCACAGGCGCCCTGTGCGCGTCCGGCTGCAGCGCCGCGCTAGGCACGGAACCAGGACACGCGTCCGGCCACGGGGCCT
>NW_011888833.1:629998-635995 GCF_000151845.1 Pteropus vampyrus
GCGGCGCCTCCGGGTGCAGACCCTGTGCGCGTGCGGGGACCCCGCACCTCGCTCTGTCAGCTTTCCTCCTGTCCCCGAGTCGTCGCTTTCTAGTTAATTTCGAAGTGGCCCCGGGGCGTTTGCACACTAAACCCATTAACCGGTAATTACCCACAGGGCGTCGAGGTTTAAAGGTGGAGCGTAGTAGATGAAAGGAACCGTGCTATCCCATGGTAATGTGTGCTGTTCTCACCGTTTTGCATTTTCGCATTTTTTTAATTGAGGGCCGGGATTGCAAAGGGTGCCCCGCCCGGCCCCGCGCCACTAGCTGAGCATCGCCTACACACATTTTGATTCTGTTTTGAAGATTAGTTCAACTTTAAATAACAGTACTAGTAGTTTTTAAAGCACAAGCTTGTCTTTTTATTTTTAAGCATTGGGAAGTCATATTTTCTTTTGATTATTTAATTGTTTTTGAGGAGCCGTTTTCAGAATGAAAAATGGCATGTTCTCCCTTTTTTTTTTTTTAAATGCCGAGGAATACACCTAGTCCCTAGAGCTGGCCCAGGCTCTGGTGATAAGGAAGCTGACACAGATTTAGAAAACCTGCCTTGACTTGATGACCCTTTTAAAATTTTTTCGACAGGTGATAACCTTCCTAGAAATTTGGTATTTTATATAGTATGCCGGAAAATTGTTCGCAGTTTTGTGGGCCTGTGTGTGTGTGTGCGTGTGCGCGCATGTTTAAATAAGAAAAGAACATAAGGCCACTATAAAGTTCCCTTTTCAATTAAAATGATGCCGGCCTCTAAGTTTTCCTTAAAGTAGCAGTTTTGAACAGAGATGGAAAGTAGGTTTAGTAAGACCATTAGAAAAAAAAACTGAGGCCTTTTATCCAGTACAGGGATTCGAAGTCTTTTATTTATTCCTTCAAGATTTGTTAAGAATCTGTTTTGTGCCAGGCCTTCTACCAGGTGATGGGGATAAGGAGAGAGTAGACGATCGTGTGAGCTCTGCGTGGGCAAACGGCCACGTCATCACATTAGTGTCATGGAGTTGGGTGCAAATTGCTGTAGGAGCCCAGAGTGGAAATAAATAGTAATGCGACACCAACGTTTATTGAATACTTATTCATGAGAGGCACTGTGCAGCGTATTTTGCGTGCAGCCTCTTCTTGAATCGTCACAACAATCTCATGAAGTAGCTACTGTCATTTAGAAATGAAGATATAGGCTTAGGGACCTTGACCCGAGTCATAGCTGATATGGCGGGAACCTGGGATTTCAGCTCGGGGGTCCGACTCATCTCATTCACCGTCTCAACCACTGATGCGGTTCTCTGTGCAGGCTGGTAGAAAGACCCCAACTCTGTAAGGAGAGCAGGCCAGGTCTCCAGTGTGATGTGACATTTGACTTGTGCTGAGAAAGTTGAGGAAGCTTTCGCTGGAGACAGGATGAGGAAAGGCATTCTGGGCAGATGGCACAGCCTGCCTTTGGGACAGGCGTGAGTCCTTTGAATTTGGGGAACCATAGGCCATTCTCATGACTGAATCTCAGAGTACTTGCAGTGTAGTGGGAGAGGCCAGATCTTAAAGTGTTTTGTAATCTGATAAAGAGTTTAGAATTTTTCTTCCACATGGGGTGACCACTGACGAATTTCAAATGAAGTACTGTTTGTATTTTAGAAAGAAAACTTTAGCTCTGGTGTGCAGAACGGACCTAGGAGAGAGGAGTGGTGATGGGGAAACCAGTTTTAGAAAAGAAGAAAACAAAGTCCAGTAGAGAAGTGAAGAGACTCTGAACTCTGCAGTTGGAGTTACAGAAAGAGACGGATTATAGAAATATTTAAGAGGTAAAATTGATAGAACTTGATAAGAGTTTGGATGTCAGGGGCTAGAAAGATTTGGAACACAGACAACTGCTTCCTGGATTTCTGGCTAGGATGAGTGACAGGATTGGGAAGTGATCGAAATGAGGGGCAGGTGTGTAGGTGAAAGGTAAAGATAAGTCAGTTCAGTTCTGAGTATTCGTTCAAGGTTCCTGCAAGGAAAGATGCGTTTGGGTGTGGAGTTGGAGAGAGCCCAGGGTGGGGCGCATTTGCATGGAGGTAGGTGGTGAAGTTGGGGGCGGTGTGTGTGTGTGTGTGTGTAGGGGGGGGTTGGACCAGCTCCCATAGGAGGAATGTGTAGACATGAAGAAGCAGCCACAGCTACAGGGTGTGTGTGTGTGTGTGTGTGTCTTGGGGGGCACTTTTGAGAGGAAGTGGGGGAGGAGCTCACACAGGATGCTGAGACGTGAGGAGGCAGCGAGGAAGGACGGAGCGCTTGCATGAAAGGGAGCGGGGAGTGGCCCGAGCGTGCAACGGTGGCCAGAGGGTTCAGTGCCGACAGATCATTTCTAAACTTTGCAGAAACGAAGAGGAGTCTGAGTTTAGGCTGTTTGGGAAAGAAAAGTTTAAAATTTCCCATAGTAGTACATATCAAAAGAAAATAGAACAGCGCAGCCCCGTGCAGGCGTCCGCCAGCGTGAAGCATGAACACAGCCCGTTTCCTTCCATCTGTAACCTTTGTCCCCAGCTGGATTATTTTAAAGCTAAACTCAGATATCGTATCTTTTATTCTGTAATCATTTAAATATGTATCTTTATAAGGTAAGAGTTATTTTTATAAATATAACGAGTGTTATCCTAATTTAAAAAAACTGACATTACTTTCTTAATATAAAATTTCCGGTCACACTTCTTTTTAAAGAAGCTTGACTATGAAGAAAAGAGATGAGGCGGTAATTAAAAAAGGTTTGCAGTTTTTTTTTTTTTTTTAAGATTGACAGACTTTTAAGGTTAGTCAATAAAGAGGAGATGCTTGAAGATGTCGGAGATGGAGATGATGGAGCCGACGGAGGTCCTGGGAAGTGCCGGCAAGGATAGCTTGAGGGTACAGGGATGTCTGGACCTAAGTCGTTATGTTTTGTGAGCATCAGCTAAGTGCTCCTGGGTTCCTGGGGGTGTACTCGTGCCTACAAGAGGGGAGAGGCTCCGAAAAAGGAGGAAAAAATATGAGAACAGAGGATATTTATAGGTTGGGTGCTAGAAGGTGAGGCAGTTCAAAGCTTAAGTTCTCAGAGGTGGAGGGGCGTAAAGGCCAGCTGAGGAGTCGGGGGGTTTGGCATAGCCACTGGAAGAGGGACTGAGCTGGGACGAACGAGTAAGAATCATGTCACTGAGCTGAGTGAGGTTAGAATTCAGTCATCAGAGCGAAACACGAGGTCGTGTGATTGTTTCCTTGAGCTCCGGTTGATTGGTTGACCGCGAGCTTAACGCGTGGAGGAATCCAGCAGCCTGATGTGTTACAGAGAAGAGAGTCCGGGCTGACGACTTCGCACCGGTTCGGGGTTTGTTCATTTAAGTGCTAATTGTCTGCTTTGTGGCTGTGTCACAGAAAAACTAGGCAGCGTTACGGAGCGTTTGGATTGCTGCTTTGTACTTTATTTCTCAGCACATGCAGTGGCGTGTCACAGAGCACGTGCCTGGGGCAGGCACCGAGCGGCATAGTGGACAGGGGCCCCTGCTGTCCTGCTCTGCGGCTTCAGCTTGTTTTCTCTGCGGTCACGGGCAAGTTTACAGACCTGTTCCCTAGTCAAAAAGGTGCAGATGCTGTCCGTTTTCTGAGGTCAGTGGGAGGATGAGACGGTAGTGGACCTCCGCGGCTGAGGACCTTGCTCCGTCCCTTCTCTCCTCCTCACTAAGCCTGGCAGGTCGTCATTTCTGTTTGACAGAAGGTCACGTTCTGGGACTTCACCTGACCATACGAGGCTGGTAGGTCAGGTAGTGGTTACAGTACAAATCGATTTGATCTATGAAAGAGTTCATCAGTTGTTCTTTTAAATGAGGCTTCCTCGTCGCTACAGAATGTCACTTTAGAGACCAGTAGTAGTGACATCTTTGCCTTGGTATCATCTTCAAAGAAACAGGGAGTTCCACGACATGATTTGAGATCCCAATAGCCGTAAAATTCTTTGATTCTCTGACTATATCTCATTTCTGGACTGATTTAAATGAACGATTTCACTGATATTTGAGCATCCATTTATAAATGAAAACATATATTTTAATGTACTCAGCGTTATTTTAAACATTTTCTCTTCTAGATAACTATAGTCGTACATAATAGACCTAGTGGAAGCATGCCTTAGTAAGAGTCGGGTCCGTATAGGCGTTTGCCAGATGAATTGAAGGCATAGGTTTGTGAGAGTAGTAAAGATGGATTCGTTTTTTAAGGCGAGTTGTTTAATCTCCACCAGCTGTCTTTAAAGATGTTTCTTTTGCTAGGGGCGCTTTGACTGTGGTCCTGTTTAAAGGTATAGAGGTGGAATAAATGACCTTGGAGGTCCCCGTCTGACTTTGTAATCCTAAATTAGTAATTGTCCGTTAATAGTTTTCGATCAAAGGCTCCTGTTAAGCCTCACTTTTTAGTGAGCTTTAGTTTGACACTTTTATTCTTTTAAAATCATTCTGGCACGAAGATCGTTTTTGTAAACACTTCTAGTTCATAACCACATCTGCCTTGTTTTGCGTTTGTGCTTAGTAACTGACCACTGGCCGTGAACGCTTGGGGTGAGAATGATGCAGACACCTGCCAAGCACATGCTCGTTTGGGTTCAGGAGACGGTGCGGGCCTCTGCCGAACCTGCCGGCTCGCAGGCAGGACCGGGCCCCCTCGCTCGGCAAAGCCTCGGTGGTGTGCCCGCCCTGTTTCCTCGGAGACAGCCTGCAAAGAACATAGTGTGCTCTGTTTCTAACTCTCGTAACTGTCATGCGTTTCAGGGACAAATAATGTAACTTCGTGTGTCGTGTTTCATGTCTCGTTCTCTTTTATTCCTCTGTCTGTGTGTGGCTTTATACTCGAGTGTCCTTTTTGACGATTTGCCCTTCTTTTCATTTTTCTTGGCCATTAGGAGGAAGGAAGAGAACGTGAATGAGCGATCAGTAGGTTGTGTTGTATTTTTCTCGCCCACTTCTGGGGAATGTGGATGAAAAGGTGTTTAGCACACCCTTCCTGATGTGAACGTGGGGACTTTTACGCTCCCCTTTCTGCCCCTGCGTCGTAACGCCACGTGGCCTTACAGCGTCTTCCGTTTATGCGGGTATTTTCTACACGGCATAGGTGCCTGCCAAATAGTGTAGAAGGGGTGACACGTGTGCGAGTGAATGGATATGATGATACATTACTTGTTTAAATGCTACTTGATAAAGAAAAATGAAGCAGACGGTTTTGAAAGGTTTTATATTATTTGAAACATTATGAAATGAAAGAACAATAGTATTTAATTATACAGGCAACTGGAACAAAGTACATTATTTCATCTCTCTAATTAGCTTTTATTTTTATTTTTCGATGAGCTGTATGACTTTAAGGAGTCGATGTATTTTGAAGCGTTTGGGGCTTTAGAGGATGATGAGCCGACAGGGCAGGCTGTGAGTCAGACACGTCCAGGTGCAAATCCAGGCTCTGTGTAGACTTACATTCTTTAAAGCTTCCACCCCCCCTTCCCGTAAGTGGGGGTGCCCATTTTTATTTGGGACTGTGGTGAGGATTAATTGAGGTGATGACTGGAAAGCCATTTTCATCCCATTGCCTGACGTGGAGTGAGCACTGTATCATTGTCACTGTTATTTCCATGCCAAAAAGAGTCTTTATGCACTTAAAACTTGTAGCTTAAGCTGCCATCTTGAGACAGAGAGGTGGACGATAAACATATCCTGTCTTTTGTAATGTTTCGAAGGTTCTGGTGGAGTTTAGTACATGGGCAGAAATCGTTGTGATGGTTACTTCTGAAAAACATTTAAGCTCTGAGAATTATCTGTGTAGATTCCTTTATGTTGAATGGACAGTTATTTTTCTGTCGCTCAAGTATTTAAGAAGTGAGCGCAGGTAAGGAGACAGACGGAGGGCTTCACGGCCACCTCTGGGTGCGGTTAAGTCGTGTCTCTGGGGGGTGTGTTTGAGTGGGGGTGTGTGTG
>NW_011888833.1:636045-638286 GCF_000151845.1 Pteropus vampyrus
TCTGCATTGGTGCTAGTCGAAAATTCCTAGCTCACAGCCCGAAAGCGTGCCAGGGGGGCGGGTTACCAGTGTTGTCCAATAATCCATGATTCAAAGACTGTATAAATGCATTTTATTTTAAATAAAATCAAAATCTTTTCAAAAAAAATGAAAAATAACATATACATATATTTTTTAATGCCAAAATGGTATTTATTAATATCTGGATAAAAACCCAGCAGTGCTGTTATATTTTATATATTTTTGATAACATTTCATGAGACATATTTCGAGGATATTTAATTCTCACTGAACCTGCTTTTAACTTATTTTCATCAGTTGCCTAGTTGTGTGCGAGTACAAATTTTTGAAATAAGGTATTGCTATTCCCCTTTCCCGTTGCATTTCTACATGTAGTTTTGACTCATTTCATAAAGCTTTTTGTTTAAGAGAGTTTCCTCTTCGGGGCTGTGAAGGGAATGTAGTCACAATATTATATGGGGAATATAATATGGCGGTAGCTCTGCGTGGTGCCAGGTGGGCACTAGGCTAAGCGTACGTTACATACATGTCTAACCACCATGCTGCACATGAAACTAGTATAATGCCGAATGTCAGCTGTAGCTGAACAAAAGTGTTTTTTGAAAAAGTTTCCTCTTCTTTTGTAAGACTCCTTACAAATACAAAGGATTCAGTAATCTAATAAAGCTAATATATTTGCTGTTTCTTGACTGTACAACTTGATTGTATAATAGCACAGTTAATAAAAACTTGAATTATAATTTCTTCACTTATTCTTAAAACTTAAAGTCCTTTTAAAATTAAAAGTACAAAGTCAAACATTTCTTTGAAGTTTCCATTTTATGTACTAATGCCTTTTAAGTGTTCCTTCTAATTTTTCCACCAGTCGGAAATTGATGTTTTTCTAACTTTCAGGGTAAATTCAGCATATTTTCCGACTTGAGCATTACCAGATTATGTTGAGTGAGGACGATATACTTGCTCTAACTCAAGTTGAACTGTTTAGTTGTTTTCTTCTATCCTGCTTACCAGCCACGGATGAGAGTGGTTTATAAATCTGGCATGGAAATATTTGTGGCATGTTCTTAATTGTACTAAACAGTCAGGTATTTCCGCCTTGTTCCTTTCCATTGGGATCTGCATCCTCATTTCTCCAGACGTGGTGTGTGACCGAGTGTCTGAGCGGTCGGGTTCTGCCTGGGTCACCTTTGGTCCCATAGCTCCTCTAGGTGTGCCTGCCTTTCTGTGGGTTATTTAAGATGGAGTCAGGGGACAGTTTCATGGTGCTCCGCTCTACAGTAAAGTGGGCTTCCTGGTTAAAGATCAGAATTGTTCAAATAGATTTATACCTTTAATTTTCAATCTGTCATCTCTTTGCCTTTGAAAATTAGGTTGGGCTCACATTTTGAAAACACGAGAGTGCCCACATAGTAGTTATGCAGGGAGGTTTTTTTAACTGTAGGAAGAGTCTTGCCTTTGAGCTCAAATTAAACTTTGCACGGGACTTGGGAGAATTTAAACAAGAGCAAAAGAATTCAGACCGTAGGGGAGAGAGAATTCCCATCAGAGCTGGGAGTGGGCGATCCATGGCGTGGGCCCACGCAGGCTGCAGGTGCGCTTACTGGCCGGCGCCCCGTCACTAGTGACAGGGTGGGAGCTGTTGCTCAGAATTTCGGAAGCTACTTACAAATATATTAAAAGGTTTTAGCATAACGTAGATTTGGGGAATGGTTGACTTGTTACTGACTTGGTTGCGTGTTTTAAATTGTGTTCGTGGTCATCACAGTTTTTGGTGGAAATGAAGTTCCGTTACGAACGATATGTAGCTGCTGGCCCTGTGAAAGTGTGTGATTGTATCTTTTTTTCAAACCAAATTCCTGCTCCCGTAGCTATATTACTTAACTAGTTCTTTGTCTTTTGAATATGTGTTAATGAGTCATTTTGCATACTCTGAACGGCAATACGAAAACTTAACATGCTATGGCAATTTATTTATAATTTATATAGATTTATATAAACTTGAAACAGTTTCTAGCATAAAGGTTGTATATTTTTTAAGGTTCGGCAGGAATTATTGGAAGAATATGAACAAGTTAAAAGCATCGTCAGCACTTTGGAGAGCTTTAAGATCGACAAGCCCCCGGACTTCCCCGTGTCCTGTCAGGATGAGCCGTTCCGGGACCCTGCGGTCTGGCCGCCTCCCGTGCCCGCGGAACACAGGTAAAGGGGACCCCACCTCCT
>NW_011888833.1:638336-640291 GCF_000151845.1 Pteropus vampyrus
GTGGGGGGGCTGGATGGGAAGGAGAGAAGGGTGTAATGGGAGGTGTAGCTGCAGAGGGCTTGGACCCCAGCTGTGTTGGTTGCGTTTGCAGCTGAGCCGTGGAGAACGTGGTTATCTGGGACGGGGGCTGCACCGTCCCCTGGTCTATCTGGGACGGGGGCTGCACCGTCCCCTGGTCTGCGCGTGAGCGTGGACCGCGCTCCCCGTTCTGAGCCCTCCCTGCGGTGTTCCTTGGTCATTCTGCCCAGCACCCGCAGCCCGCTCAGCGGTCAGTGTTGGCGAAGATGCTGAACAGGGTGAACTCAAGACGAGACGACCGTTGTCAAATAGCAGGCGTCGCGAACACCCTTCCTGCCGCCGTTAGACGGGGGCCGATCTCCTAGAAACTCTCTGTGTTCCAAGATGATGGTTAAAAGCCATTGAACTTACGGTATAACATCTAGGAATTTATAATGAAAATGAGTCAGTTGATTTCTTGATATTTTTGAGGAAAAATTTAAGCTTCTCCAAACCTCTTATTAACATTGAATATGGAGTAAAAGAATAGTTACATTGACTTATTGCTCGTTGTATGGTAGGAATGATGTTAACATATTGTCACATTTAATTTTTACAATAACCTTTTGATATTAAATATTATTTTCCCTATTTTATAGAGGTAGAACTGAGGCCCAGAGAAATTGCATGATTTGCCTGAGGACACATCTAAAAATTTGTGGTGCCCGGATTCATACCCATGTTTTTCTGTCTGAATTTTTCATAATGCCTCCACGCTTGAATAGTTTAGTTTGGTATACAGTTCTAGATTGGCAGTCACCCCCTGCCCTGCCCACCTCCTCCCTTAGCATTTGGAAGACATCCCTCTGTCTCCGGGGACCAGTGATCCTTTTGAAAAGTTAGCTGTCAGTATGTTATCTTTCCTTTGTAGACGATATGTCATTACTCTCTTGCTTTTAGCATTCTTTCAGTTTTGCTATGGTGTCTCTAGGTGTGGACTTATTTTTTATTGATTTTGAGACAAGGAGTTAAATGTCATCTGTAGATTTTGGAAATGTTTTAGCCACTACATGCTTGCATGTCGCTTCTCCTTTCTCCTTCTGGAATTTGTCACAGACATACGGTGGACCATCTCTTTCTACTCTGCATTTCTTACCTTCGCTTACTTATTTGACCCTTTTAGGCTGCATTCTGGGAGATTTCTACAGCTCCGTCTTCTGGTTTCCTGATTCTCTTTTCTTCTATGTCTAATTGATACTTCTTTAGGCTTTTGAGTTTTTCAGTGATTTTTTTTTTTAATGCTTGAAGTTTTAAAATTCATTTTTATATGTGCCTATTCATTTAAAAATGTCTCATCCTTATGTTTCTAAGTGTACTTATTTTGTAGTAACTAATAGATTATCAAGAGCTTTAGATAACAGCATTTTTCTGGTATATTTCATATTGTTCGACTCTCCCTTATGCTGGATCGTATTGTTTGTGTCTTGAAATTTTACAGAACAAGTTTATGAAAAACAGGTTTTAGCATATCCGTGTAATGAGGTACTACTCAGCAATAAAAAGCCTTGCGTTACTGATACATGCAGCAATGAGCTTGAATCTCAGAAGCATTCTAAGCGAGAGGAGTCACACAGCAGAATACATACCGTGCGATTCTATTTATGTCACGTTCTGGAAAAGACAGAACTATAGTGATGAGCCCACAGACGCGTGGTGAGCGGGGAGTATCCTGGGTGATGGGAGTCTTCTGCATGCCAGCTGTGGTGGTGGGTACGCAATCGGATACAATTTTTAAAAGAAATCAGATTGTACACAAAGGTTAGTGAATTTTATTGTGTAAAAACGATACCTCAATAGCTGATTTTTAAAAAACAAGCAAAACTCACTGTTGGTGGCAGAGGTCAGAATAGTGATTGCCTTGGAGACAGGCTGACTGAGGGGACCTGGAGGAGCCTCGC
>NW_011888833.1:640341-642373 GCF_000151845.1 Pteropus vampyrus
AAGTTGAACTGTTTAGTTGTTTTCTTCTATCCTGCTTACCAGCCACGGATGAGAGTGGTTTATAAATCTGGCATGGAAATATTTGTGGCATGTTCTTAATTGTACTAAACAGTCAGGTATTTCCGCCTTGTTCCTTTCCATTGGGATCTGCATCCTCATTTCTCCAGACGTGGTGTGTGACCGAGTGTCTGAGCGGTCGGGTTCTGCCTGGGTCACCTTTGGTCCCATAGCTCCTCTAGGTGTGCCTGCCTTTCTGTGGGTTATTTAAGATGGAGTCAGGGGACAGTTTCATGGTGCTCCGCTCTACAGTAAAGTGGGCTTCCTGGTTAAAGATCAGAATTGTTCAAATAGATTTATACCTTTAATTTTCAATCTATCGTCTCTTTGCCTTTGAAAATTAGGTTGGGCTCACATTTTGAAAACACGAGAGTGCCCACATAGTAGTTATGCAGGGAGGTTTTTTTAACTGTAGGAAGAGTCTTGCCTTTGAGCTCAAATTAAACTTTGCACGGGACTTGGGAGAATTTAAACAAGAGCAAAAGAATTCAGACCGTAGGGGAGAGAGAATTCCCATCAGAGCTGGGAGTGGGCGATCCATGGCGTGGGCCCACGCAGGCTGCAGGTGCGCTTACTGGCCGGCGCCCCGTCACTAGTGACAGGGTGGGAGCTGTTGCTCAGAATTTCGGAAGCTACTTACAAATATATTAAAAGGTTTTAGCATAACGTAGATTTGGGGAATGGTTGACTTGTTACTGACTTGGTTGCGTGTTTTAAATTGTGTTCGTGGTCATCACAGTTTTTGGTGGAAATGAAGTTCCGTTACGAACGATATGTAGCTGCTGGCCCTGTGAAAGTGTGTGATTGTATCTTTTTTTCAAACCAAATTCCTGCTCCCGTAGCTATATTACTTAACTAGTTCTTTGTCTTTTGAATATGTGTTAATGACTCATTTTGCATACTCTGAACGGCAATACGAAAACTTAACATGCTATGGCAATTTATTTATAATTTATATAGATTTATATAAACTTGAAACAGTTTCTAGCATAAAGGTTGTATATTTTTTAAGGTTCGGCAGGAATTATTGGAAGAATATGAACAAGTTAAAAGCATCGTCAGCACTTTGGAGAGCTTTAAGATCGACAAGCCCCCGGACTTCCCAGTGTCCTGTCAGGATGAGCCATTCCGGGACCCTGCGGTCTGGCCGCCTCCCGTGCCCGCGGAACACAGGTAAAGGGGACCCCACCTCCTCTGAGGTGCTTCCGCAGCCAGTCGGTACTCAGAGTGAGGAGAGCGAAGCTTGATTTGAACAAAGGATGAAAAGGTCTATTTTGGGGGCCTGTAAATTTAATATCTTTTATAATTTTCACACCTGCAGGTTTACAGAGTTTGTATTCGATAAAGAACAGAAGTCAGTCACTCATCACATGTCTGGCTTTATTCTAGAACCTTTTACTGCCGCAATCATAGTAGTAGAAAGCTGCTGGTCCTAAAATTCGTCACTCGAGTGAACTCTTAGATTTCCTGAGGTTGGCATCGAAACTTGAGTGGCTTGTTTTGCTTTAAAACTCTTCTTTGAAAGGCTCTGACAGCTTTCGATGAGGATGGACAGACTGGATGGATTCTTCTGCTTGGCCACAGTCAGGGTTCCAGAGTCTTAGCGTCCGGGGGCCTTACTGTCCTTAAAGGTTAAAGGTCACACTCCCGTCGTGTGGCCTCATTGGCTACGTTAAACCCCTTTCTTCTGTTCTTTCCTGTCTTGTCTTTTCACGGTCTATTCTTTCTTCAGGGAACGCCCACAGTCCCCGTGTAAGCGACTCATATTCATTCTTCCAGGCTCAGCTCAACGTAGGGGCTTCGCAAGGGACAAGGGCCATGGTTTTTATTTACTCAAAACAAAAATAACAAACTCGTATTGCTAACACAGGGTTTGGCGCACAGTGGGCATTCCGCCAGCATCGAATGAATAACTCCGTTAGTTCCACAGGTGACAGCGAGGCCTGAGCGGCCCTGACCTGGGACTTAGGGCTGG
>NW_011888833.1:642423-644878 GCF_000151845.1 Pteropus vampyrus
GCAGCAATGAGCTTGAATCTCAGAAGCATTCTAAGCGAGAGGAGTCACACAGCAGAATACATACCGTGCGATTCTATTTATGTCACGTTCTGGAAAAGACAGAACTATAGTGATGAGCCCACAGACGCGTGGTGAGCGGGGAGTATCCTGGGTGATGGGAGTCTTCTGCATGCCAGCTGTGGTGGTGGGTACGCAATCGGATACAATTTTTAAAAGAAATCAGATTGTACACAAAGGTTAGTGAATTTTATTGTGTAAAAATGATACCTCAATAGCTGATTTTTAAAAAACAAGCAAAACTCACTGTTGGTGGCAGAGGTCAGAATAGTGATTGCCTTGGAGACAGGCTGACTGAGGGGACCTGGAGGAGCCTCGCAGGGTGTGGGAACGGCAGCGTCGTGGTGTGGATCCAAGGCTTCAATCCACCGAGCCGCAGACTTAAGACTTGTGCACTGTGTGTTATGTGCTTCAGTAATAAAAACAAAAGGACGATACTCTAGAGAAGGCTTCGAGTGTAAAGTTGAGAAAACCTTGAAGACAGTAGAGCACGAGCAAAAAAAGACAGAAAATAGGAGAGAAAGGATAAGAAAATTAGAGGGCCAAGCTAGGAAATCCAGTATCTGAATCAAAACTTTTCCAGAACGAGACTGGAAAGGAAACATCAATAAAGTGATTCAGAATTTTTTCTAAAATGGAAAGACATTATTTTTAGGTTGAAAGAGTCCCAAATAGATCCTTTTCAATGCACATCATCAGCAATTTAGAAAGCTATGGCAGAGATCCTACACACTTGCAAAGGGGCAACAAGCAGGTGATAGATAAAGGATTAGGAATTTGAATGACTTCCGTCTTCTCAACTTCACATGGAAACCTAGAAGGTAATAGAGCAAAGCCTTCCAGATTCTGAAGGAAAATGATTTCCAAGCTGGAATTTGGGGGCCACCCAGACGGTCACCGAAGGGTGTGGGTAGAAGAAAGGTGTTTTCAGACCTGCACAGTCTCCCACCTGTGTGTGTACCAGAGGTGAGGGAGTAAACCAAGAAACAGAAAGATGTGCGGTCGGCAAAGAGGGCTTCGACATGGAAGGGCGGGCGGAGGGCTGCCCCGTGTCCTCGGGAGCAAAGGTTGGGTTTGCTTACAGCCTGGAAAGAGAGACAGCGGCTTCCTGCAGAGCAGAGGGTGGGCGTGCATACTGCTCAGCATGGTAGATGCGGGTTCCCTAAACTTGGGGCTCCTCTCCTGCAATGCAGCCTGCTGCATATGCAGGTGATACCCGGCCTGGCATCATTGCCCTGTGCAAACTGGGGCTTGGGGAACTGGTGCAAAACAAACAAACAAACAAACAAAAAACCCAAAGCAAAAAAGCAGAACAAGACCTCGGGTTGGGTCTTCTGCAGTTTTACAGATTTAACTCGTTTAGGTGAGTAATTCATTGTGAGGTAAAGAGTTGAGGTTTAGATTTTTTTTATTTTTAACATGGATATTCAGTAGTTTCAGCATCGTTTTTGGCAAAATTTTTGTCCTTTCCTCATTGACCTGCCATGACACCTTTGCTGAAAATTAATTGTGTGTGTAGGAATGCATCATTTTTGGACTCATAATTTGTTCCATTGGTCTGTGTGTCCATCTTTACGCCAATCTCACACTGTCCTAATTACTGTAAGTTTATAGTAAATCTCGGAATCACATGGTATGATTTGTCCTTTACTCTTTTTTGGAACTGTTTAGGCTATTCTACGTCCTTTGTATTTCCATATAAATTTTAGAATCAGCCTGTCAATTTTTATAAAAAAGGCTGTTGGGGTTTTGATTGGGATTGCATCGACTGGATCACTTTCAAGAGAATTGACATCTTACCCATATTGAGTGTTTCAATTCATAAATTCCCACGTACACACACATATATACATATCCATTAATTTAGGTCATTGTAAATTTCCCTTAGCAGTTTTTGGTAGTTTTCAGTGTTTAGATCTTGCATATATTTTGTTAAATTTATCCTTGAGTATTTCACATTTTTGAATGATTTCATCATTTTAATTTTAGTTTTCAGTTATTTATTGTTAGTGTGTAGAAATACAGTTGATTTTTTTTTTTTGATATTGACTTTGTATCCTATAACCTTAAAAACTCACTTCTTAGTTCTACTTGCTATTATAGATTCCCGCAGGTTTTCTTCATTAACAATCATGTGAATAAAACTAAGTCTTACTTCTTTTTCAATCAGTATGTCTTTTAGTTTTTCCTACCTTGTTGCTCTGGCTAGAACTTCTAGTTCTAATTATTTATTTATTTATTTTTTTAGGCGAGGCAACCCTTGGTTGACCTCACAGATCGCAAGGACCTTGTCAGCTTACAATCCCTTATTTTTTAATTTATTTTTACGCCTACAGCTCCTGGTCTTCCTAGGTGTCTAGTTCTAATTTTGAATAGAAGGGTGAGAGCAGATGCACTG
>NW_011888833.1:644928-645982 GCF_000151845.1 Pteropus vampyrus
AGAGTTTCCTAAAAGCACTTAAAGAACTGTGAAAAGTGGTTAATTTATCCCTTCAGGGTTTTTTCCACTGAGTTACAGATAATTTTATGATTCCCATTATAAAAACACTGGATGTTGATTCTTTTCTAAGGTCTGCAACAATATAGTGCCTAATGAAATAACTATTGATATTTTAAATGTAATTTAAAAAATTTCTCTCTGGGAATACCACACTGAAATTGCAGCGGAAGTCCATAGGAAAATAGAACTTACTTCTCTTTGTTTTGTGCCAAATGTCTCCAGGATGCATCTGATGTGTTTGCCTTGACCTACAACTTTGCTCACTCTGCTTGTGGGTCCGTCCTTGTCACTTCATGGACTTTTAACACAAAACTTCTCCGTCTCCCTGTCTCCGCTGACTGAGGCAGCCTGCATACCATGGGCTCCCACGGTGGCGTGCCGTGTGTTTTGAAATTACAATTTATATGTCATGTGTCTGCTGTGTTTAATCCTGATCCTGTTCTAAGTCACCAGCAGGCGCTTGGACAGATCAAAACAGTCTTTTCAAATGAATTAGATGCATTGCCTCAAACACGAAGAAAGTGAGCTACAAAAGTAGGTTGTGATGGCAGTTTTAGAATTAAACTCCAAAGGGATGAAGCCTCCAGTCCATTTTTAGTGTCCTAAGTTAAAAGGGTTCTTGTAGTAATTAGTTTGTAATATTTTGCATGTTTAAGTTTATTAAGCGCATCCTCTTGAATGAGACCGTTTTAAAAGTGATCCCCCAGTGGGACCCGAAGGCGCGAAGCTCGGATTTTCTCTGTTGCTCATAGCAGTATTGGATACAGCGCATATTCAATAAACTAGTTTTTATTTAACTTAAAAAGTAAATGTTAGATCTTTTTAAGTTATATCTTTTGGGAGAGATGGCTTTAAGAAAAGGATACTCGAGCCTGAAGTTAATCATTTGGCTTGTTTGTGTAGGTAAACTGGAACTCTAGCGTTAATTCACCTGGGAGCAGGGAAAATGGCGTAGTGTGTCTCAAATTTGTGCTATTCTGTAGAATTCTAGCCA
>NW_011888833.1:646032-648486 GCF_000151845.1 Pteropus vampyrus
TAATTTGTTCCATTGGTCTGTGTGTCCATCTTTACGCCAATCTCACACTGTCCTAATTACTGTAAGTTTATAGTAAATCTCGGAATCACATGGTATGATTTGTCCTTTACTCTTTTTTGGAACTGTTTAGGCTATTCTACGTCCTTTGTATTTCCATATAAATTTTAGAATCAGCCTGTCAATTTTTATAAAAAAGGCTGTTGGGGTTTTGATTGGGATTGCATCGACTGGATCACTTTCAAGAGAATTGACATCTTACCCATATTGAGTGTTTCAATTCATAAATTCCCACGTACACACACATATATACATATCCATTAATTTAGGTCATTGTAAATTTCCCTTAGCAGTTTTTGGTAGTTTTCAGTGTTTAGATCTTGCATATATTTTGTTAAATTTATCCTTGAGTATTTCACATTTTTGAATGATTTCATCATTTTAATTTTAGTTTTCAGTTATTTATTGTTAGTGTGTAGAAATACAGTTGATTTTTTTTTTTTGATATTGACTTTGTATCCTATAACCTTAAAAACTCACTTCTTAGTTCTACTTGCTATTATAGATTCCCGCAGGTTTTCTTCATTAACAATCATGTGAATAAAACTAAGTCTTACTTCTTCTTCAATCAGTATGTCTTTTAGTTTTTCCTACCTTGTTGCTCTGGCTAGAACTTCTAGTTCTAATTATTTATTTATTTATTTTTTTAGGCGAGGCAACCCTTGGTTGACCTCACAGATCGCAAGGACCTTGTCAGCTTACAATCCCTTATTTTTTAATTTATTTTTACGCCTACAGCTCCTGGTCTTCCTAGGTGTCTAGTTCTAATTTTGAATAGAAGGGTGAGAGCAGATGCACTGGCCTTGTTCTTCCTTGATCTTGGGGCAGAGCGTTCAGTCTCGCACAATAAATATGATGTTAACTCTGCGTGTTTCCTGGATGCTCTTTGCTGGGTTGTGGAAATTCTAGTCTTAGTTTGCAGAAAGTTCTTATGAATGGTGTTGAATTTTGCCAAATGCTTTTCCTGTGTCTGTTCGGATGATCACGTTTCATTTCTAGTCTCAGAATTATATTCATTTTTAATATAAAACACCTCGAATTTTTGGTGCAAACCCCACTTGGTCATAATGAATTATCCTTTTTATACATTATTGGATTTGATTAGCTCAAATTTAAAGATTTTTGTGGTATATAAATTTTTTACAGTACCTGGTTTTGGTGTTAGGGTAATGCTCGCCTTAAAGTATGAGTGGGAAATTTTTCTGCCTCTTCTTTCTTTGAGAGAGTTTATTTAGAATTGATTTTATTTTTCCCTTAAACACATGGGAGAATTCACTAGTGAAGCCATTTGGATATGGAATTATTTTGTTAGTTTTTTGTTTTTTGTTTTCAGTGGAAGATTTTAGATTACAAATTGAATTTCATTGATTGCTGTAGGGCTCTTCAGACTAATTGTTCTGTTTCTTCTTGAATAAGCCTTGGCACGTCGTGACTTTCACAGAATTTGTCCAGGTCACGAAGCCCTCCTTCACCGTTTGGTACCTGTAAGGTTTGTAGTGGTAGCCCCTCTTTCATTTCTGATTTTGGTAATTTATGTTTTCTCTCTCCCTTTCCTGGCTAGCATTACTAGAGGTTTATCCATTTTAACGATCTTTCCAAAGATCCAGCTCTCGGCTATACTGAAATTTTGTTTTGCTTTTCTGTTTTTATATTATTGATTTCTGCTCTTTATTGTGTTGTTCCTTCCTCTTCTTTTGGGGCTTAATTTGCTTTTACTTTCCATGATTCTTGAGAGAAGCTGCGAGCAGGCAGACTATGGCAAACTGCGATCTGGGGGGCGAGCCCAGCCTGCTGCTTGTTTTTGAGTGGCCCATGAAGCAAGGATTGTTTGCACTTTTTCAACTGTTTAAAAAGAAGAATATTATTTTGTGACGTATAGAAATTAAATGAAATTCAGACCTGAGTTGTTGGCGTGGAGCGACACTCATTCGTTTGCTGTCTGTTTCCACTGTCCCTCCAGAGCAGCAGAGCCGAGTGGGTGCCACAGAGACTTTGTGGCGTCTTTCAGTGCTTTACACCGCTGCTCGGCACGTGACAGTCACAGTGCTTCACGTACCGTGCATGTCACCGTACTGTGACATTTTACTTAATTATCAGCACATTCTCATCATGTCAACGAAAAGAGGAGGAACACTGACTTGGCATGTTCTGTTTTTATCGCACAGTGGAGTGTGGATTGTGGAATTAGATGACAAAGCATCATGATTATCATGTGGGGACACGGTAGCTGTGCTGAAGAAGTGCAGTATACACTGATGTTAGCAGCCTGAGCGCTCATCACCACAGAGGGGCAGCGGTCAGAAAAACTCCACAACTGGAAAAGGAATATCTATTCACAGCAGAATTTCTCCACAAAATTAAAACACGCACACACACAAAACCAGGTGCACTCAGAGT
>NW_011888833.1:648536-675585 GCF_000151845.1 Pteropus vampyrus
TCTCTGTGCTCATCTTTCTCCTCCGAAAAGTGTGCATTGTGCTGAGACTGTTTTGTAAAATTGTTTTGAAGTCTTAGGAAGTCACTGGTCTATCCAGTGTGTATTTTATGACCACTTATCGTATGCCAGGTGTTCTCTCTGGCCCTGTGGAAATTATAAAGGTACCCTCCCACCCCCCTACCCCCGCCCCACACAGACACCTCGGCCTCAAGAAACCAGTGAGAAAAAATAACCCAGATATCCTGGGAAGCTTGAGGTGGGATGCTGGCACCTTTTGTGTGCCAGCACGGTGCCAGGTGTGGTGGGGCAGAGACACGGCCCCGCCTTCTGAGGTGTTCAGTCTTGTAAGGTGAGTGTGAGCCGTCGCTGAGGTAGGACGGACTGGATTCGGTGATGAATGAGTTACAGAGAAGGAGAGAAAAATTGGGATAGATAATGAACTATCTGGACCAAGCCGTTGAATCGGAATCAGAAATGACAACCAAAGTTTAAGAGAGACTGAGATTCGAGGTAGTTATTTAGGAATCATCGGAAAGTAAGGAATTTTAAGGAACAAACTTTTAGGTCATTCTTTAGATGGTGGAATAGGTTATTTGCCTAATATGATTGGTGAGTTGACATTATACTCATTTCCTTGGCATTCTGGCGCCTTCTGCTCTTTCAGAGTCCTGCTTCTGGAGGATGGGGCGCTGAGTAGGAGGCCGGTCGCCTGCTGAGATCTGCTCACCTGCGCCCCGTCCACGTCGCTGACAGGAGCCCAGTCACTGCCCTCGCTGCAGTAGCATGTGTGGGGAGCCCCAAGGTGTCAGGAAGGCAGCGCCCAGCGCTGGCGGTGCGGGAAGCGTGTGCGTGCGGTGCGGGAAGCGTGTGCGTGCGGTGCGGGCTGGTGTGTGGGGCGGTGCGGGCTGGTGTGTGGGGCAGGGCGGTGCAGGAAGCGTGTCTGCGGTGCAGACTTCGTGCCTGTGAGACGCCAGGTCAGAGCGGCTTTGGTTAGCGTGGGCGGTGACTGTCCCCTGCGGTGGGCAGCATCTCCCCGCTCCAGGGAGATTTAGGATTAAGAATGAAAGTGTCTAGGAGAGTCAAGCCGTAGCAGTAGTGTTTTCCTGTTAACGACATGTGCATTGATGCATGTTTGTTTGTTATTGTTATGTACCTGTGATTTAAGAGAATATGGCTAATGAAGATGATAAACATGCAATTACAATCTACAATGTATTACGGAATAATTTAGATTGGCGACTTTTTAATAAAAAATTTATGTTGGGGAAGATTTAGGAGAAATATACACTTACCTTATAAGTATAATTTATTAGGTTTATAAAAGTGTATGTGAGCTGTTATGCTTCATTAAGTAAGATAATTGAAGAACTAAGAAGGAAGTAAAACATATTAAATTTATAAATATAGGTAAAAAGTTTTGGGGGCCTTCGATTTCCCAGGTTTGTAAATGGGAGCAAACATTATTCAAAAGCCTCTTAAAAGTGATTCCTAAAATCTGCTACTCTTGAATATAGAAAAATATTTGTAAGCCGAATTTAAAAGCTTTAAAGAATGACCAAATTTTTGCATTTTTAACTTTAATAAGTTGAATATTTAAAAAATGAAAGTAAGCCTTTGAAGAGTATTTTCTGCACAAAAGCACCCTTAAAGACACACAGCAACTCGTATTAGCGTGGCCTGCTGTACTCAGTGTGTTCTGAATGGGATTGATTTGCTCGTTAGGTAAAGAGGGAAGAGTTGATACAGCCTCTTGTATTGTGTAGTAAACTGCCTGACATTCATTACAAGTTCAGATGCCGTGGAAAAAATATTTTGAACAGATTTCTGAAGGTATAATAAAATATGTATGATCTCCTGATAGCAAACAAGTAACTTCTTAAGTTCTGCTTGGAACTGGAACTTATTAAAAATTGAAGTCATGTGATTTATGGAGAAGGCGCCCCTGCAGTTCGGTTGGGAAAGGCGGGTCTTACCCATAGATGCTTCTGGATTAATTGAATATCCATTTTGGTAATTCTCCCAGTATTTCAGACTTTTTCATCATCATGTATTTGTCTTGGTGGACTGTGGTCAGTGATCTCTGATGTTACTATTGTCATTGCTTTGGGGCCCCCCAGCCACACTCACATCAGACTTAAGAAACATGTGCACTGACTGTTCCACCCACTGGTTGTCCCCATTTCCCCCTCTCCTCAGGCCTCCCTGTTCCCTGAGACACAACAACAGGGACATTAGGCCTCCTAACAACCCTGCAGTGGCCTCTACGTGTTCACATGAGAGAAAGAGCCCCACGTCTCTCACTTTAAAGCAGAAGCTGGACGTGAGCGAGCTCAGTGAGGAAGGCAGCTGAGAGCCGAGCTGGGAAGAACACTAGGCCTCTTGTGAGTTGGCCAACCTGTGAGTGTAAAGGGAAAGTTCTGGAAGGAAAGTAACAGTGCTGCTCCAGTGAGCACATGAGTAAGAGAGCAAATCGGCCTCATTGCTGATATGGAGGACGTCTCGAGTCGGGATAGAAGTCAGCCCCCCACTCCCTCAAGCCAAAGCCTGGTCCAGAGCGAGGCCCTGCTTGTCCTCGCCGAGAGGCGAGGAGGCCGCAGGAGAAAAGGCTGAGGCTGGCAGAGGCTGGACCATGAGGTTTCGGGAGAGAAGCCGTCTCCACGACGAAGTGCGAGGTGAAGCGGCAGGTGCTGACGGGGAAGCTGCAGCGAGGTGTCCAGGTCCGGCTAAGAGATCGGCGAAGGCGTCGCACCGAATAACAGATTTTCAGTGTAGATGAAACAGCCTCATACTGGAAGACGATGCCATCTGGACTCTCACGGCTGAGAGAGGTCCGTGCCTGGCTTCGAAGCTCCCGAGGACAGGCTGACTCTCATTAGGGGCTGATGCAGCTGGTGACTTTAAGATGAGCCAGTGCTCATTCAGCATTCTGAAAATCCTAGGGCTTCAAGAATGACGCTGAGTCTGCTCTGCATGGGCTCTGTGAGTGGAACGACAAGCCTGGGTGACAACATCTGTTTACAACACTGTTTACTGGATGTTTTAAGCCCACTGTTGAGACCTGCTGCTCAGAAGAAAGGATTCCTTCCCAGATACAACTGCTCGTTGACAAGGCACTTGGTCACCCAAGAGCTCTGGTGGAGACGGACGGTGAGATCGATGTTCTCATGCCTGTGAACACAACACCCATTCTGCAGCCCACCGATCAAGGAGCAAATCTGAATTTCAGGTCTCGTTATTTAAGAAATGCATCGTGTAAGCTGTAGCTGCCGTAGATGGCGATTCCTCTGACGGATCCAGGCACAGTTCTGGAAAGGATTCCCCATTCTAGGTGCTGTTAAGAACATTCGTGATTCATGAGAAGAGGTCAGAACATTAACACAAACAGGAGTTTGGAAGAAGTGGATTCCAGCCCCAGTGGATGACCCTGAGGGGTTAATGGCTTCGGTGGAGGAAGTTACTATAGATACAGTGGAAACAGCAGGAGAACCAGAGGTAGCCGTGGAGCCTGGAGACGCGACTGAATTGCATTCTTGTGCTAAAACTAACAGGTAAGGAGTTGCTTCTTATGGGTGAGCAAAGTGGTTTCTTGAGATGAAAGCTCCTGGTGAGGATGCCGTGAAGACTGCTGAAGTGACGACACAGGACTGAGAATATGACGCAGACTTTGTCGATGAAGCACGGCAGGGTTTGAGAGGACGGACTCCAGTGTTGAAGGAAGTTCTCGGGGTAAAATGCTGTCGAGCAGCATCGCGTGCTGCAGAGAAACTTCACGAAAGAGCCAGTGCAGCAGACTTCATTGTCTTAAGGAATTGCCACAGCCACCCCAGCCGTCAGCAGCCACCAGCGCGGAGGCAAGACCCTCCACCAGCAAAGGCACTATGACTCGCTGAAGGCTCAGGTGATGGTCAGCATTTTTTAGAAACGAAGTGTTTTTAGTTAGGGTAGGTACGTTAATTATACACACAGAAACCTACTGCACATTTAACAGACTGCAGTATAGTGTGACATAACTTTCATATATACTGGGAAACCAAAAGTTTGTGGGATTTGCTTCACTGTGATATTCGCTTTACTACAGTGGTCTGGAACTGAATGCGCAATACCGCCGTCTGTAAAGAACGACAGTCAATAAATCAATAGGAAAATAATCAGATACCCTGATTTAAAAAAAAAAAAGATTAAAGACTGGAATAGATGCTCTACAAAGGAAGATCGTCGCATGAGCAATAAGCGTGTTGTTGACAGGGTGCTCACACCTGCAGTTATTTATGGAAGGTGAAGTCGGACCACAGCGGGGTGCCCTTACGCCCCACCGGAGTGGCGGGGAGGAGTGCGTGGCACGCAGACTTCGCTGACGGGGGGTAGCATGGCATCAGCTCTTAGGAAAACTGGCTGCATAGATGAAAGCCGTTCTGTGGCCCTGCGATCTGGCAGTTCCAGCCCTGGGTGCGTACCCCAAAGAGGCGAGTGCCTGTGTTTACCCCAGCATGCCCCTCCCTGTCAGGGAGCCTTTGCTAATAACCCGAGACAGAACCACCCGGGTGGCCTTCAGCAGCGAGGTAGAGATGTCGTGCCATGGAATGCTACACAGCGGGGAAGAAGGAAACTAGTCCCGTGTGCAGGAACTTGGGTGCGTTTCATAGGTAACGGTGAAAGAAACCAGACACAGTATGTACTGTAGAATGACATTTCTATAAATCTGGAGCAGGTAAACCCGGTCTGTGGTTGCGAGGTCGAAATAGTGCTTATCTTTAGGGGGTGACAATTGACTAAGGATCCGTGAAAACCCTTCTGGGATATGGGGACATGTTCTGTCTTGAGCTACTTGTGGTTATATGGTACAAACATTTGTTGCGTTATAGACTTAATATCTGTGCACTTTACTGTATATGTTATATCTCAATGCAAAATAGATTTTAATAATTCTGTGAAGTATCAGAGGATGGACGCGAGACTTGTAGGTGTTCGGTGACGGGCTCATACACTCGGTAACTGGACCTGGGAGTAAAACGGTGCCAGGTTTTGGGGTTCTGCATCTTGTGCCGACTCCAGACCTGCATGCTGTTTCTCTCTAAAGGTAGGGTGTCCGCAGCATCGTTATGTGAATAGCATTCAGTGTAGCTCCTGTACTTGTTAGGTAAACCTTAAATATTTCCTGATTCGAAAAAATAAGTTAAATATTTGATGCAAGTGGACACTAAAATTCTTAATCACTAATGTTTAATTTCAAATCATAGGTCCTTTAATTTTTATTTAAACTTTGTTTTTTGCCTCCTGATTTCTTACCAAATAATTTCCCTTAGACTCAGAAGTCTCATATATTGACTCCAAGTCCTTGCCATAAAAATATCAGTATGAACTACTTGGAACCTATGTTTCTTATATTTTTATTAGCCATGGAGAGAGATGTTTTCCTGTTTATTTAGTTCTGGTAGATTAATAGCAATGTAAGATTATTTTCCTTTCTTTTACAGAAGTCAGCTCTAAGTAATGTGGCCTGTGTTCTTGGGCGTACAGAGGACGTGTTCCCAATTACTTATTCTTGTACCAAAATTCTAGCTGTGTGAACACAGGTGTGATCAGAGACTGCAGAGCAATCGTCAGGCAAAACAGATAGAGGCGCTCAGCAGATGGGAATCTTGGGAGGGGTGTATGTGGCAGTTAGAGAAGATTGATGTCCTAAGAGCCTGTTTCTTAAGACACTGTGGACCGAAGGCATCTCAGGAAGGCCCCTCTCCCGCTGACTTCTAGGACCGTGCGGGGTGGTGCTAGGAGACAGCGGCCCCTGTGTGGCACGGTCTTCCCTACAGGTTTGCCAGGCAGTGCTGCTGTGGTTCAGTGGAGGCTGGCATCCTGAGCCCACATCACGGATCACGTGTGTTTCCAGAATATGCCAGAAACTTTATAGCAACCCTGTAATTTCATTTTTAGGGGCTCAGATGTCTTAATTACTCTTGTTTCGGTATAATCATATTTAAGGTTTTACTAATTCCTCAGTAGAGTATATTAATAATTGAAGTTTATGTAAAGTAGAAGGGATCCCAAGACTGTAGCTTCGTGGACTCACCACGGAGTTTATGATAGTGGACATCTCTGCTACTTTGAAGTCCCTATGGGCTCCTCTGTGTCCTAGCCCCTTCTTCCCCTTTCAGAGTTGGACACTCCCTTTACACTTTCAGTGCGTACTTTTGTGTCCTCAAGCGGTGTCCTATTTTGCTTGGAGTCACACTGCATGTGTTCTTTGAACACGTTGTCACTCACCATGATTGTCCTGAGGCCCATCTCTGGTCATTGCATGTAGCTCTACTCTGTGTTCCAGTGACTAGTGCCCCAATGTGTGACTATACGGTAACTGTGTGTCTGCTCTGATGCCGACGTTTGGGTTTCCAGGTGTTTGATGTTACAGGCGACGCTGATGAGGACATTTACATATAATATTGACAGCTTAGAAAGAGGCAGGATTCTAGAGGAAATCAGGCTAATTTGCATATGATAGAAGAAGGCATATTTCTTCCCATTCTTGCAGAGAAACGTCCTCAAATAGGGGAACGAAGCACAGTGTAGACGGTCTAGTCTTTTACCTATGGCTCCACCAGCTGTTCCCTGTGTTTGAAATCCCGTTAGAGGTGCAGTGTCCGTCTCTAGCCATCAGGGCAGGTTGACAGGGCTGTGTTTCCCTACTGAAGTCTCTTAAAAGAGACCAGTGAGAGGAACTCTGAGATGTATTTCTTACACGGCCTGGAAGCTCTCACTGGGTCCTTAACTTGAAGTGTGACAGGATACAGTGATGCGCTCATGTGGCAGGAGGCTCGGAACAGTATCGGGGATGTCCTCTGGGCAGCTGGCAGAGTTGGTTACAAGTGCAACTCCCACTGCAGTGACATGGGACTGAGGACTGCGGAGCATTGGCACATGTTCTGTATGGCGGGGCCTGGCCACATGTCACTTCTGGTCTTTCGAGCAGCGTCCCTCAGGCTACGTATGAGCCCGTCAGAACACTGAGTGGCAGGACAAGGGCGCAGCAGACACCGGGAATGCTGCCTGAGCATGAGCGCTGACGTATGTCTCCTGACAGCACAGCTTCAGTGAGCTGGCTGCGTGCACAGTGGGGCCGCGTGCAGTGGGGGCGTGTGTGCAGTGGGGCCGTGTGCAGTGGGGCACGTGGACAGTGGGGCCGTGCGCACAGTGGGGCCGCGTGCAGTGGGGCCGCGTGCAGTGGGGCACGTGGACAGTGGGGCCGTGCGCACAGTGGGGCCGCGTGCAGTGGGGCACGTGGACAGTGGGGCCATGCGCACAGTGGGGCCGTGCGCACAGTGGGGCCGTGCGCACAGTGGGGCCGTGCGCGCAGTAGGGCGCGTGGACAGTGGGGCCGTGCGCACAGTGGGGCCGCGTGCAGTAGGGCGCGTGGACAGTGGGGCTGTGTGCGGTGGGGCTATGTACACAGTGGGGCTGTGCGCACAGTGGGGCCGTGTGCAGTGAGGCACGTGGACAGTGGGGCCGTGCGCACAGTGGGGCACGTGGACAGTGGGGCATGTGGATAGTGGGGCCGCGTGCAGTGGCCCACATGCACAGTGGGCCGTTTGTTGTGTGACCGCGTGTACAGTGAGGCACGTGGACAGTGGGGCCGCATAGGACTTCCCAGCAGCTGTTAGCGGGCACCCGAGGAGATGGAGGCAGGGGCTCAGGGTCCCTACCGCTCACCCATAAGCACCCTGGCGGGGAAGCGGGCCGCCGACAGCGCCTGGGTGCGCCCTGGGACCGGCCGCTGTTGGTGGGTACGAGGTTCAGGCTGGCGGTGGCGCACTGTGTCACTTACACAGTGACAGACTCTTTAAACAGCAGGCGCCGCTGCTGACAGGGCGAACTTGACGTGCGTTCTGTGTGGAAGGGCTGTCCTCTCGTCGTGGTGGCCGTACCCGCGACTCGAGTTCAGGAAGGACACTCACGCGTGAGCAGATACGTGTCAGTAACCCACCGTCACGGAAGAAATCCAGTCAGAGCTCACAGTCGCAATGAAGTACCAGGGACGGTGACGCAGTGGCTTCAGTTTTTTTCTTTTCCAGTCTCATCACCTTTTTATTTGTTGGCAGAATACTTAAAAGATGAATAATGCACCCAACCAATAGTATAATAATACCTTTAAATTTGAAAATGCCAAGTATTATAACCAGTTTACCATTTTCTAGTCCCTTCTCTGGATTTCCTTCACTAGGCTGCTTACTCACCTTTGTCCCCTCCGAGGGCCTGGCACAGGCAGGGCTGTGTCCTTCCCTGAACTCCGAGGGTCCAGGTGTCAGTGCGTGGGAACCTAGCGGGCGGACGCCCAGTGCCCACCTGCCTCTCTGTCCTTAGCAGCTTGAGTAGTGGTCTGGCTCCAGCAAGCCGAAGGCGCGCGTTACATCTGTGTAACATCGGCCGTGTTTTACCTTGTTTCTGGCCTCGAGTTTGCGAGCTCCCTGGCTTTTCGCCCACTTTCCTGTTTTTCTGGGTTCATCGAGTCGTACGCACGTGCTGCTTTTTCTCATGCCGAGAAGGAAAGCTCCATGATGGGTTAGAGGACTAAAAGCACGAAGCTGGGAAGCGGAGGGTGACAGGTGCGGCACACTGGAGAAGCGGGAAGCCACATGTGGGATCTGAGGAGCAGCACGAGGACAGGCAGGAGCAGAGAGACGGTGGGGAACAGGCAGAGGCATTTGAGGAGGAAGAACTAGGAAGTTACGCAAAGGTGGTAGAGCCCCCCTGACACCCAAGAAGACAGGTAAATACAGCGTTTGTGTAACCACAGCGTTTCACTGTGTGATGAGACGTGCTTCACATCACAGGGAACAAGACACGCCGCTTTGAATAGCTGACATACAGCGTTACGTTAGTTTCCGGCACACAACACAGTGATTCAGTATTTTGTCTGTATTGCAGAATGATCACCATGATGGGTCTGTAGCATCCATGGCCATACAGTTACCAAAATTTTATATTCACGTTTGGAGGCCTGTACAATCCAGAGGATCCTGTGATTTTTTGACAACCTCAAATCATGAATAATATTTTCATACATAAATTGCTTTGTTTTTAAGGTTTCATTGTTAAGTCCCACCATTTGTAATTTGATGATGAAGTGTTGGATTTTCCAATACAGAGGAAACCACTTTTCCAAGCAGAGGAAACCATTTTGGTTGTAAAAAATAGTAAACTGTGCAAATAGACATATTTTGATTTCCTGTCCTTTCAGCTTTTAATGCTTTTTTTTTTTTTTTTTTTTTTAAGTTACTCGTAGTTTAAGACAGTAATGAATAAAGTAATTGACTTTCCCTGACACCATTAAGCTTGTTAGGCAGGAATAGTCTGTATTGCCCTCTGTTGGTGATTAATAGTTATTTTTGACAAAGTAATTGCTGCTATATGTGTCATTTATATCTATTTAATAATCGTATCAACCAGTATGTTTTATAGGAAAGCACTTTTAAAAACTGACCCAAGAGTTATGGCCATAAATCAGTGAAAGGGAAAATGAGATTTCGGTCATCTTGACGTAATAGTTTTATTGACTAAGGTAGTGTGGAAACACTTTTGCCTTTGATTAACTTTTCTTTCTCTCCCTTTTTTGTTTTCTTGTCAGAGCCCCGCCTCAGATACGGCGTCCCAATCGGGAAGTGAGACCTCTGAGGAAAGAGATGCCAGCGGCTGGAGCCCGGGGCCCTGCAGGCCGAGCACACCCCACAGCGAGGAGCGAGAAGCCGGCCACCGGCAGGGAGAAGGAGTGCAGAGCGCGTGCGAGGGACGACAAGGCGAGCGGTCTCTTTGTAACTCACCCCCTCGGAGCCCGTGGCTTTCGCTGTGGAGTGGAACTGTCGTTGGCTTTTCAGAGTACCCTGCTGTTGACACAGAAGAGATTTTAAAAAGTCTGAATTAGAAACCTTAGCGGGCCGTGTACTTCGAAGGCTGGTCAGCAATCCCAGCCACCTCAGAGATACATTAAAAAAATGCACACACCCAAACATTTCGTAAAATGGATCTTTTGTAGAAATATTCACAGTAAAATTTTAAAACTTCAGTACATGCTAATACTTACTTTGAATCAAAATGGATAATAGGTGAAAACATAATCGCAGGAGAAAGACATAAGGAAGTAGATCTGTGTATTCACAGAATGAGATGACGAGTATCATTTACTACTGCTAAAAAAAAAATCTTTGATTTAACTCTGAATTTCAGAGTAGGACAAGATTTGTTTTTCTTCCTTAATGAGAAAATTCTCCCCGGTTAGGCTTCATCATGTACACTTACCTGGGAAATTGACTGGTGAATAAACACAGTACTGGGTGGGAATTCTGGACTGCTCTTAACATGGGCTTCAGAAAAAGGGGCCGAAGATGATCTCACAGAGAAGGAGTGAGCCAGGGTGATCTGTCACATCTTGTGACCTTGATTTTAATGAAAAGACAGAAATAAAGTTTTAGTGATAACATTTCCCATTTTCATTATGATGTCACAAAATGCATGCTGCTATTGATTTGCCACAGAGAAGTTTTATTTTACTAGCACAGGGTTCAGGATGTGTCATCACGTTTATGCCCTGATGTTCATACTGAAGGTATAGCCAGTAACACGTGGTTATCCTTCAAGATGATGTTTGAGTATCTTTACTGTGTATAACTCCAGTCAGTAGATAGGACTCCACACAGCCCCGCTTCCCAGGCCTCTGAGCGTCTGACCATGGAAGATAAAACGTGTTTCCACAGTAGTTCCAATGAGGAAGATTCAAGACGTTCTGCTTCTCTGCTTCTGTGCTTCATGAGGACACTGACAACGAATTAGGTTTTTTCCTTGTTTGTAATTTGTTGAAGCTTTATGCCATAAAACTGAGTGGTTTCATCTCAGATCCGTTTGGTTAGTGAGAGTTACGAATTCATTTTCCCGTTGACAAAATTGAACTGGTTCTCCTCCCTTATCGAAAGCCACCTAAATGGATACCTAAAAATCTGTCTTAGGCATCACCTTCGTTTCTTCCTCTGCTCTTCATTTTTGTGCAGCTAACCTTGGTGTGCGCTTGAGAGAATAAAGTAGGGGCTGAACAAAGTCCCTCCTTCGCTCTGCGAGATGCTTTTAGGGGAACTCGTGGGACCGGGCGAGGAACTGTCAGGCTTCGCTTCCTTTCACGTGACACGAGAGCAGAACCCTGGTTGTGGCCTGTGGGTGCGTCTCTGCAGGCACGCAGAGTGATTAGACAGTCACTCAACAAACAGGCCCTCGGAGCAGGGAGGCATCTTATCCTCATTTTACAGATGAAGAAACAGAGGCAGCGCTAAGGGAGTTGTGTACGGTCACAGAGTAGGGACTGGAGCTTGGAGGGAAATCTGTGAATTCACAGATCTTTTTTTTATCTATCTCAGGATTTTCCACACTATATAGTATCCCTACCAAATTAGATTAAAAATCTGGATTGGATTTGAAAAGAGTCCCAGGACAATTAAGGAAACGTTGATTTTTAAATGTGATTCTTAAAGAACAAAACAGGCAGCATTTGTTTGACTGTCAAATAAAATTTTCTGGAGATGTTAATTGTTTTTTATTAAAAAGTTCTAAATAATTTTCTAAATCTTACCTATTTTTCATAGACCTTTCAGTACTCAGAATGTCACTGGAAAGGAAGCCCTTTATTATAAAAACTAAGCAAAACTCTACAGTCGTTTGAGGATAAAAGATTTTCTGAGTCACTCTGGAAACAAAGGGACCACAACTGAAGAACGTTCACGGAACCGTCATTAGAATATGAAAGGTGTACTTGGTTCCATTATGATCATTATAGGCAATTAGCATATCAGAGTCCCTAAAACTCACCGAGGGCTGCGACAGGGCTTGAGACAGTCGACAGGGCTTGAGACTGTCAGATAGCCACTGCCACGCGGTGAAACTGACAGATAGCCACTGCCACCGAACGTGATTCGAAAACGAGGATCGGAAGGGTCCTCAGGGATGCTTTAGTCCTTGGTGTTGTTGGCTTTTAAATTTCAGTTTTGCGCGTTGCAAGCAGTTTACAGAGCGAATGAAGTGGAGTAGGTTAGAAAATTCAGAGTGCACCGCCCAGAGTAAGGACAGTGTTGTTCGGAGGACATAAGTTGTATGAATACATAAAAATTCAGGTCTGTAACTATGTCTATACTAGCTCATGATCTGAAACGAATTTGCTCCTTTGTGTCATGGCCGGAAGGTCTGAAAGCTGCTGCTGTACTCCAGCCACCTAACTATGAGTACAAAACGGGGAGGCCGGGAGAAATTAGAGGTCTCGCCGAAAGTCTCGGTGTCTGTGGATGTAGTTGATGCTGTGAGCTGCGTGCCGGAGCCACAGACAGGCGGTTCCCTTCCTTGAGCACACTTAACCTGCACCAGGCCCGTTCGGAAGCTTCATACGCGTTGGCTTATTTAGTGCCTATAAATAGCCGTGACTTAGCATCATTTTTCTGTCCTATGTATGAAGGAAATTGAGGACCATAGTCATGACCGAAGTGGGCGGTGGGACGAGGACTTGAACTCGGACCCTAATACCTGACCGACTTTTAATCATAGGCTCTCCAGCCTCTTATTTGCAGAGGCTCGCCATCTTATCTTACTGTATCACGAACACTTATTTCTTACAGGAGTACCAGTTCATTTCCTGAAGGCGGTTAAGTCATTTCTTTTTTTCAGACTGGTGACAGGCTTCAAGTTAGGTCCAAGCTTAAGAGTGCTGTTTTTCAGTAAGAGTCACTTTGCATGATGATCTTTTTTTCTGTCCTTTCGGTCTTACCCCGTGGCGTGCAGAGTCATCGTAGGCTCGTTTGTTACCCCGTCTACTTAACGCGCCTGTATTAATAAGTGTGTACTTTGTGTGAGTCACACTTCTAGGTTCTTGGAATACAAACTAATAAGAGGGACTCCTGGCCCCAAATCGATTATATTCTTGTTGACAAGAAAGAGTCAGATGAATAAATGAACCTTTACAGCTATATTTTTTAGTCTTACTTGAATGTACCTGAGAAAATTGGATATAGCGTTATTGTACTATTTAAACCTAGAGTCGGTATAGAAATGTACATAGAAATAAATGCATTTTTTATTTAAAAAGAATAGTCTAAAAATAAAAGATCAGGTAGCAGAAGAAATTTTTTTTAATTATTACCAAACATAAATTTGAGTCATTCAACTCTGATTCTCAAGTATTTTTTTGAGACTGTGGCTTTCTGGTTAATTACCTCTTAGTGACATGAGCCGTGCTTTTACTGTGATCTTATGATTAAAGCTGTATGTGCTTTTAAATGTAATTCAGAGTAAAGTGTAGTGAGTTATATTATTTCACGTACAGGACTTCATTTCATTGAATTGCTCATGGCACACGGCCATTTTTGAATACGTTCGTTCGCAGGTGTAAGCTCGCCCAGGGAGGTCTGACACTCCCCTCAGAGACTGTCACACACACACACTCACACATACTCATATCGACTGACACACACAACTGACACACTCACACTAATGGCACACACGCACGACTAACACGCATGACTGACACACACACTCCTGACACACACTCACAAGCTGACACATACATAGACTGACACACACACGACTGACACAAACTCACACGACTGACGCACGCACGACTGACACGAAGGCAGCGTAGGCACCGTTTGCGGGTAGTGAATACACAGTCTTTGGTCGGCGGACGCCCTGGGCGGCTGCGCCCGGCCATCGCAAATCGCCAGGCCGTCTCCAGATGAGTGGGGTGCTCTGACAGGAAGGGTGGTCGATGTTTGTCTCCTCAGTGAGTGCGGTGGAAGCAAACAAGTGTGCAGGGTCTTCCCTGACTCATCAAGCTCTCGAGCAGCCCAACGAGTCAGGTGGTTTCCAGATAGTGGAAGAACAGCTTTAATTCTTTGTGCTGTTAACAGCTACAGGAGTGAGACACCTTTAGATTTCACCTGCATTGTTAACGTTCTTCTTACTCTCCAGAGTCCAGAGAGGCAACAGAACAATAAATCGAGCCCTGGTTTGCAGCATTTGCTGATTTCTACGGTATAAGTACTGCCACTGCGACCGGTTTCAGGCTGCCCAGCGTCACCGGTCTCGGTTGAGATGAGGTGGGCAGTAGCGTTCCGTGCTGTAGGGTCTCTGCTGGCACGCGACAGCGGGCGGAAGTACCTCACGTGCATAAGTGACAGTTAAATAATGAGAAGGGAGGCGTTTTGAGTATCTGTTACCTTTGTTTTTAATATAGTTTATTCTAAGTTTGTGGCATTTGATTTTCATTAATGGCTGTGTTTTTACAGCTGGCTCACAAAACTCCTAAAAATTTAATGATCGGCTCTCGCAAACCAGAAAGCGTCAGCTTCAGCGGAGCAGTGCGTGTAAGCCCTGCAGCTGCCATGTACCCCACGTACCTGTCGCACGGATCGCGGACAGAGCGTTGGGCTCCGCAGGAGCCATCCATGGCCGTGCTCTGTCCCGCTCCCTGCCACTTCCTCCCCAGGGGGACTGCTGCTCTTAGCCCCGCTGCCGTAAGTCAGGTGCGCCTATTTTGAAACTGTGTACAGTAGAGTATTCTTTTATTCCGGCTCTTTTTGGCTCCACGTGACGTTGATGAGATTCCTCTGTGCCATCGCCTGTGTCTGAAGTTTATTTTCATTACTATACAGTACCATGCCACAGTTAAATCTCTTTCACCGTTAATGGATATTTGGTTGCTTTTAGTGTGGAACTCTTATTAGTACTGCTGCTTTGGGTAATGTTACCGTTTCCTGTGGTGTGTGTGTGTGTGTGAGCGTTTCCAGCGGACACATACCTAGGAGCGGGACGCGTGGGTCGTAGGGTACTGTGTTAACCCTCAGTGGGTGACACCAGATGGTTTGCTGAGGTGATCATACAGGTTCCCAGTCCTGGTTGCCCCATATCCCACCGGCACTCGACACTGTCCATCTCTCGTGGGCTAGTCGTATATCTTACTGTGGTTTTGCCAGCCTGTCAACCATTATTGTGTATTTACCTGATAACGTCGGAGGCTGAAAGTTCTTTCATATGCTTATTGGCCATTTATATTATCGGTGAGTTGTTTTTAAGATATATCTTATTCTGTTCTCTGGATGGTAAATCAGAAATTTTTTTTCTCTGGTGGCAGCTAATTTATAGTATTGGTTTTGCTTTGACTTTTTTTTTTTTTTTTTTTATATTATTGTGTTAGGTCCTGGCAGTTACTTGCTGTTCTGCCCCTGGTTGTTTTACTCATTTCTGTGTTGTGTTTCCGGACGTGAATGAGAAGGTGTTTTTGTGTGTCTGGTTTATAGCTGTCCCCAGCCCCTGGAACGGTGTCCAGCACATGGTAAGTGTTAGTACGTGCTGCTGAGGAGCATGTGTGTTGGTAAGTGTGCAGAAGGATGCGGACTCATTGTAACGTAAATGCGTCTGTACCGACACCCAATGGGGGCCTGACGCTGAAGTCAGTAAACACCGCTCCGCATTCATCCACCGTTTTTCATGGCCAGGTGATAAAGTCCTCGAGTGGGATGCGGTTCGGGGGCCTCGTCTGATCTGACACTCCGTGGTGCGCATCTCGCACTGGGGAGGGAGCATTTCAGGCGTGCGACGGTGTGCAGAGTGGCTGAAGCACCAGGGCCAGACTGCCTGGGATCCCCTGCGTGTCCTCGGACAGGCACGTAGCCTCTCCGTGCCTCCGCCTTCTCGGCTGCGTGATGGACACGGTAGCAGTACCTGCCTCATAGGACCTCTGCGGGGGCCGTGGCAAGAGCTGAGAACGGTGCCGGGCACAGAGTAAGCGGCACACGAGCGTTGGCTGGGAGGCAGCAGGGCCGTGGAGACCAACACAGACATGGTGCAGAGTGCAGATCGCTTTTTAAAAATTACTTTAAATTTTTATTTAAATATTTAAGTAAAATACGAGACTTCTAAGACATTTTGCACATGCTTTGGGCTATTGAATTCAGGAAACAGTTGAGTAAGTGGGCAAGTGGGAGGCAGTGACTTCGCAGAAAGAACCGCAGGTCAGCTGTGATCCCGCTTACACGCCCTGTGGCCGAGGCCAGTGGTTTGTGTTACTAATTAGCCTGGAAGCTGCTGCTGGGCAGCTCACTACCTGACGAGAGAGACAAGTCCCTTGTTGGACAGAACTCCGCTGGAAAAGTCTCTTGTTGATCTGAAATCTGCCTCTTCTGTCTCTTTATGGGATCCTGGTTCTTTTCTCTGAAGAATGTAAAATAAATGGAGGTAAATAGGTCCGTTGGTCATGTGGCTCCATGAGCATTTTCTTCTTCGACTTCAATGTCCCTGGCGGCCTTGGTCGTCCTGCATGTGACATGGCCTTGAAGCCCTTATCATCCCGGTCATCCTTCTCTGGGTGTACTTCACACGTCAGCATTTCCCTGAATGCTGAACCTAGAGCTAATAACTGGCTACATTTTGCTTCATCTGCCAACGGGCGAAGAACATGATAAAATGCAAAAACCTTTATTTGCACTTATCAGCCAAGCTGTGTCATTAATTGACTCTATGATATTGGATTAGTCACTAACCGAGGCCTCATTTTTCTCAAGTAGAATGATTAGTCAATACTAATGAAAGATCGTTAACAAACCTTTCTTGATATGGGTAATTTAGATGTTAGTCAAAGGAAGCTAAAATATTTTGCTTTAATGAGAAGGAAAAGTACATCAACCTTCATGCTCTGTATTACATTCTTGCTGAAGGCCGACATTGCCCATTAATGTGAAAATCTAAGCAGGGATTCCGAGATCTCAGCGACCTTGCAGCTCGTCTCATTAGGATAAACCGTACAGGTAATAGTACCTGGGGTGAGCTCGGCTTTATTGCTGGAAACAGAAGTTTCTTTTAGCCCTCATGGTAATCCAGCTGGTTAACTGCGGCTGGAGTTAGGTGTATCGGACACGTCTGTTCCAGTTGATCTGTGTTGGTTATGGAGGATGATTGTCAGCCATTTTGTTGGTTCCCAGTATAAGCAATTATTTATTTTTAGTTTTCCGAAATTCGTGTTTTAAATACCTTCACCATTTTGATTAGAAAAAATTCCTTGAATCCTCTTCGGAGTACTTAATGTGCGTTTCCGTATCTGTCACCGCTACCACTGAGGGACTCGTTTCTGGGGCTGGTCAGCTGACTGGCGTGTCCCCACGTTTCCTCTTCTGTGGTCGCAGAGCCTTGACCTAGAGCACAGCAGCGGCTTTTATCTCTGCTTGGACTCCTCCCTCCACTGTCTGTCCACTCCGTGGCCAGAGGGTCATTTAAAAGTGTGTCACATTCTGTCATTCCCCTGAACCTATGTGAAACCCAGCCCCTTCCCTGGCCTGCAGGGGCCCAGGTGGGCTGGCGCTGCCCGACTCTCCAGCCTGTTCCTTTTGCTCAGTACCTTTCCGTCACACTGACCACTCCATGTCCTCATGGCACGTCACAGTTCATAATTACGTGTGTTTTGGGTTGGCGACTAGACTCGATGCTCAGCGAGGGCAAGTAATGTGTTTTCATTCGCTGATCTAACACCGACGCTCTGTATAGTGGGCCGGACACAGGTGCTCACATGCTTCTTGTTCTTACAGTCCTGGGACTCTTGTCACTGTCAGGGAAGTGCCAGCTTCTCCCTCCCCCCGGCAGAGTGCCAAGCCAGCATGGCCGCCTGCCTGCGTTTCGCGATACCGATTCTTCCATGAGTCTGTTTGCAGTGCCGTAGCGAGAGATAGTAATTCTTGTTGCAGTCTGTAGTCGATTCATTTCTAGAAGAGTTTTAAAATGCTTACGAGCGTGTTCCCAGCCGTTTGTTTGAATGTGACTTTGTGGCCTTGGCCTGTGTGTAGTATAAAACGTGAGTCTAGGTTGAGGTTATTTTAAATTTGTTGCTGTGTGTGTTGCGTAGGAATGCCAGAAGAGACTCCTTTTAATAGTGACAGTATTGGTATCTGTCATCTGAAACACAGGATTCTTTTCTGCAAATTTAGTTTAATACTATTGCCATGCTAACCAGAAACAGTAAATCACTCATTTTTTGGTCAAGTCACCGAAATACTGCTTGGTCATTTTCCCAGAGGCTTAAAAACTTAGAGCATTTGCCAAAGGGAGTCACTTAGGCCCCTCTGGACGCTTAGGACCGGCCCTGGGTCTGTCTCCGATGCCATGTGGTAGGAGAGGTTCATCCTGGCCTCGCTCTCCAGGTTTAAGCGTAGGAAACAGACTCATTTTTGGACCGCTTTCCCCTTTTATTTTTGCATTAGATGGCAGCCATGGGTCTGATGCTTTGGGCAGGTGCTCGGCCGTGTCTGCTGAAGCGGTTCCAGTGGCTGAACTGCCTCTGGGACCTGAGCACGTTTCATTTAAAGCTCTTCGGAGCTGAGTACATCTTGGCAGAACCCTTGAGAAACTATAGCCCAAAATTCTTTAAAAGCCACCGTATTATTAGGTAAAGAATTTGGGGTAAAGGGTATTGCTTTAATGGTCTTAATGATACTTTTTGGGAAGGGCCCCTGCCATCGTCATTACAGTGACGTTATGATGTGGCCCAAGGCCCTGACTAGGCGAAGCTGAACCCGGGGGGTTACCTACCGCCAGTGGCGGGGAGAAGGCTCTGTAAGACGCATGCCAGGGCCCCGGGCTCCTGCGTCTGCAGCCTCTCTCTCGGAGGCTGCGTCCGGTCATACACGACCTGCTCTTAAGCATCAAGTGACTCAGCCGGGCAGGGGACGGTCCGATGCCCAGGCCGGGATGTGGTAAAACCTCTGCTCTGACATTGTCATGAACTTGAGTAAGTTACTCAGCTTTTCGGAGTCCCAGCTCCTTACCTGTAAAAGCAATCACAACGACTACCTTGTCGGGCCGGGGCGAGTATGAGACGAGGGAATACATGTGAGGTTTCTGGCGTGTAGCACGTTCTCTGTATGTGAATCTCCTTCCTTCCTTCACATTACTCTTCTGAATCCCCCCTGGTGGTGTAGGGGTCCCTGCACCCAGAAATCCAGGGGCGTTTTGCAATGGCCATTTCAGCCTTTCCTGCAGCTCTCCCCCGCAGATCGTAAGTTTGAAGAAGTGTACATATAATAAAGTTGGCCCGTTCATCTGTTTCTGATGAATTAAATAAGGGAGGGTGGCATTTGGGTAATCAGAAAATACTATCTTAAAATAATGAAAAATTATTTTTTAAAAATGGTTACATTAAGTATTTTTACAGCTTAAAGATGTCACTTAGAACGGCGTCGTTATCGACCGGTCCTGCTTTTACGTCTGTCCCCAGGGAAGGAAGAATGGGCAAGATGGTGCCAGCGAAGGCGAAATCCCCAAATTCGACGGTGCCGGGTACGACAAGGACTTGGTGGAGGCCCTTGAGAGAGACATCGTGTCCAGGAACCCTGGCATTCACTGGTTAGTGTTTCCGGGCTGGCGAATCGAGGTGGCAGAGAGAGCCGGCCGTGGCTGCCAGCTTGGCGCGCGTCTTCCCTCGTCACCCCCTCGTCTTCTGTTCGTGGCTTCATCCGTAACGCGAGGGTGCGGAGCGGCAGGACAGTTATTTCTTCAGAACAGAACCAAGATCCTTTACGTATTAATTTGATGTTGGTGTGACTGACAGAGGCTGTTAATTGAATGACATGTCTTAATTAATAACTGCAATGTTATCTGATCACTGATCACATTTTATGCGGTAAGAATTAAATAGTGTTCTTAATTTATGAAGAATAATTTCATAAGTGAAACAATGAAAAGGATTAGTGTTGACCATCAGTCATAGATGTCCCTGAATAAACATGGAACTTTGCTGGTCTCGCACAGGGACGACATAGCAGACCTGGAGGAAGCGAAGAAGCTGCTGAGGGAAGCTGTCGTCCTCCCAATGTGGATGCCCGACTTTTTCAAAGGGATTCGAAGGCCGTGGAAGGTGAGAACTTGCTACACCAACACAGGTATAGAAACGCTGCCCGTGTTGTAACGAAAGACAGCATCGCAGTTCCTTCCTGTGTTTGCACGGCTGTGAAGGTCGGGGGAGGTTTGCTTAGACCCCCCTTGTCCGGGTTTGAACTTGTAGTTGGGTCGTGCTGCCTCTGCACGGCACGGAGGGGCTTGGAGGGTTGTTAAGTCACTTCCCACAGGGTCACTGACCCAGAGAGTAGTTTTAGGAATTTTCTAGGTGTCTGTTTCTGTAAATATGTTAAGCAAATTAAATTTTACTGGTACATAGTCTTATAGAATAGGTGTTTAACCAATAAATATATTTCTGAAAGTTGGCGTGTTTCTAATTCACGATTTTGATCACTTCATCTAGATTTGATATAATTCTCGGACCCAATTAGAACGTGTGTGTTTTTAGCTTGTTCCCTGCGTTAGCGCCTGCCCGGGACTAGCTCCTCCTGAGTCTGTTTTCACGTTAGCATGCTGCAGAGCTTCGAGCAGCTGCTGCCGGACCTTGCTTTGGTCTTTGCCTAGCCGGGCCCTGCCTTTCCTCTGGCTGGGAGACAGAACTGAAAGCTCATCTGACTTTGCCCTCCTGGCTTGGCTGGGGGCTGTCTCTCCTCTCAGGACCGACTCCTGTTCGTTGCTACGAACGGCTTGGGGTACCTGGCATTTTGGTTGCCTCTCACGACTTAAAAACTTCTGTAGACAGTTATAGATTTACCTAATTCAGGGACCATGTTGTATACCGTACATTCTCCCTTTATTATAACTTCTAAAACAATATTGAAAAGAGAGACTGAGATCTTAAAGCCGGTATTTAAAGGAGCTTTAAAATAGCCGGAGTGGTAGGTGCGGCCTCCCGTCAGGATGAGCCAGCAGGTTTCAGTGGCAGGGCGATTTGCAGATGTGGGAAGGCGGCCTGCGGCGGAGTGGAGGGTGGACCGTGGGCCGTGGGCCAGAGGGGCGGGGCTGGATGACGAATCTGATCGGAGGCTGTTGCCATAGTTAAGCCCTTTGTTATCTGACTAGAGAAGGCGGGCGGGTTTGTGAGAGGCTTTTAGGGGGTGTAAGTGGTAACATCGTGACTGGTAGGATGTCCGACTCTGGGTTCCAGGCCTAACTGAGGGGTGGCAGCTACCCCAGACCGGGCCAGACTTCACAGGTCAAGGGCTATTTCCCACCAGACGGCCCATACTTCAGATGTTAGCTGCAAACTTACGGGTCCCTAGGTCCCCCTCACTTTTGACCAGCTGGCTATAAATTTGAGCTTTCTCACTATCCCCGTCTAATTTCACTGATCCCCTAGAATGACTCACAGAACTTAGGAAGGTATCGTAGTTAAGATTACAGTTTTATTATAGCGGAAGGAGGTACCTCAGAGCCGGCTCAAGAGAGAAATGCATGGGGTGAGATGGGGGGACGCTGAGAGTAAGGCCTGTGTGTGTCCCCTCCCGGTGGGGCGGGACGCTTGGCCTTGGTCCCCTCTTGGCAAGGTCGGGGTGCTTCATCCTCCTAGCACGTGGACGTGGACAGAACCTAGAGTGTGGCCAACAGGGAGGCTGCCGAGCGTCGTGTCCGGGTTTTCGTGGCGTTCATTACACGGCCATGGCTGATCGGGTGGTGGCCCGTGAGCCTCAGCTCCCATCCCTGTCCCCCGGGTTGATGGCACAGGGCCCCGAGCCCCAGCCCTCCGGTCACACGGCTGGTTTTTCCAGCCAGGCCAGTTGCCCACCCCATCCTGAGTCATCTCTTAGGGGGCTACCGTGAGTCACCCAGGACAGTCCAAGGGTTTGGAGTGTGCCTCCTGGGAGCAGGGGGGGCCAGCGCGTGTGACACGGGGCGCAGTGAACCGGCACTGCGAATCCAGAAACGGGCAGGTTCCGACAGAGACGAAGCGTTAGGTAAACGCTCGGAGGCGACTGGAACCAGAGGCTGGGGCTTAGGCAGAGGAGGGACACCTGTGGGCGAAGTCGTCCACGGAGTTTTATGAAGGAACAAGAGCTGCGGGAATGCCAAGGGCTGGGGGCAGAGGCCCGGAGACGCCGAAGGTGGTGCTGGTGGAGAGGGCAGGGTCCCAGCATCCCTGGGAGGGAGGGTCTCGGGAAGAAGGGACCAAGCACCGGTCTCTGCACACCAGAGGTCAGAGGGAGAGGGTGCGGGCTGGAAGGTGACCGCTGGATTAGAAAATCAGGTATTTTTGGTGAAGAGGTGGAGGCAGAAGCTGGTCGTAGCCCATGAAGCAGCACTGATAAGACAGGTCGGCCCGGGACGGAAGGAGAGGCGGACAGCAGCCCGAGGATGCGTAGGGTCAGGCGAAGGACTTTTAAAAAACGAGACCCACTTAGGCACGTTTCTGTAGCTGGGAAAGAGCCAGGGCAGGCGACACAGGAAGCGGAGGAGGTGATGGGGGAGCGACGTTGCGGGGAGCAGAGGAGCAGACGCCGCACGGCGGCCACGAGCCACGTGTGTGGTGGCCACGCTGACGACGTGACAGGAGCCGAGAGGGCGCCAAAGGGAGGGGACATCGCAGAAGGAAGCACGAACTTGGCTGTAGCCGTGCCTACGCCGTTAGTCGCTTTTATAGCTTTCAGAGTATCAATCTCATGCAGTTAAAAGCTCCTTGTAAAGGAAAAAAAATTTTTTATAAATCTAGTGTTTTAAATCCTGGTGGTCCCTGGTGGTTCTAGGGGTCCGTGTTACAGCCTGAAAGGGTTTGGACAGTTTCCCAATTTAGTTTAAGAAACTTGGACACACACGTCGTTTTAAAGTTTAAATCCCCAGCTTTAAACTAAATTAACAGACGAGTCAGACTTTCTCTTAAGATCAGCAACGATTATGCAGAAGAAATGTGATGCTGGCTGTCAGCGGAACTGTTAAGGTGGCTAGTGACGTCAGCGTCTGAGAGTCCGTGCGTCTTCAGACCAGGATTGGTGACCCCAAACGATTTTTACTCCTCATTGATTTATTTTTATAGAATGCTTTTCTGTTTGTTTGTTTTCAAAAGTGAGAAGTAACTAAGATCCAGTTTCCAGTCACGTTTAGTGGCTCTTTCATCAGTGACACTAGTTTGCGTACATGATTAACTCGCTAGCTGGTAAAATGCTAGCTAATTCGATTCTGTTTGAATCCCTACTAGGTTTTAGTTACCTTATTAACTGAGGAATGGTTCTTTGTTCTTGATTAAAAGCTGTGTCGTCAGTTGTTGTGGGAGACAGGTTTGTTTTATTTTCATTTCATTGACACAGAGAGTCTCTCCTAAGTGATATTCAAAACCGTGCATATTTATCTCTTGCCGGTTTTAGGGAGAGTGGACAGCGTCTGTCCAAACGCATCAGGAGACTCCTTGTCGTCCAGGCCCTTGTCAGCCCACGTCTGAGTGCCTCTGATGTGTGACATTTTGTGACTTCGCTCTTCATGTTTTTCTGTCTATAAAATGAGACTCGTGCCAAATTCACCATGATTTTCTTGTAACAATTGAGTTTATCTTCTGCTGGGACATTTTCCTTCTACAGTATTTTATGAGAAAGCATTTTAACCCGATAAGCCACTCACTGAAATAAATCTTTGGTGCCTTCAGGGCGTGCTGATGGTCGGACCCCCCGGCACTGGTAAGACCATGCTCGCTAAAGCCGTCGCCACCGAATGTGGCACAACCTTCTTCAACGTCTCCTCGTCCACGCTGACGTCTAAGTACAGAGGAGAATCTGAGAAGTTAGTCCGTCTGCTGTTCGAAATGGTGAGTGGCGTTCTGCTCACATTTCAGAGTGCTGTTGGCGCAGGCAAGTGACGCTGCTGTAATCTAGGTCGTTCACGCGGGGCCCGTGGCCTGCTGGTTTTTAATTGTGACACACTGATACGGCGTGGGATGGGGGGGCGTGTGGGGTTGTGATGTGCCTCCGGCGTCCCTTCCTTGCTGAGTGAAGCGAGGCCCTCTGGCACCCTGTCCGCGAGGGCGGGGAGGCTTTGAGGTGTTCCCGGGCCCAGTGGGCAGGGCGAGCGGAAGTCCATTTTAATACGTCTCTGAAAGAGCAGTTAGAAGTCGATCTGCCACTGCAGTGTGTCCCTTTTCCTAAAGGAGTGGCAGCAGTTACTTATGAGTGCGTGTTCGAGGACGGAGGGTGGAGACATAACTTTCAAAAGTCTCGTATCACGGACGTTTTCTAACACAAAAGCAGAAGAACAGTGCCGTGAACCCCCATGTGTCCGTCGCCCAGCTTCACCAATCTCGTAACCTATTTTGTGTTTCTGGAACTTTCCTTTTTGGATGTGAACGATTGATTTAACCTCAGTCAGTGACCAAATGTGACATTAAAGCAGTGAGAAACACTGCTCTTTATTGTGGTTTTAGAAATGGAATTTCTAAAAATTCAGATCACTGAATGATTTCTTTATGACGTTTCCGCGAAGGCTAGGTTCTACGCGCCCACCACGATCTTCATCGACGAGATCGACTCCATCTGCAGTCGCCGGGGCACCTCTGACGAGCACGAGGCCAGCCGCAGAGTCAAGTCCGAGCTGCTCGTCCAGATGGATGGTAATCGCCGTCCGATCGCGGCCTCAGACGTGTTGTGTTTCCTTTGGGCGTTTTCCGTAGAGTCGTACCTTGGAAGTTCTCCGTGGATGGCCTCGAAGGCAGTCAGAGCTCATTTGTTCGTCCACTTTGCATTTGATCATGCGTCTGTCTGTTAAGAGTCAGGTTCAGGGGTTACAGAGAAGAGGAATGTCGTGGCCTTTGAGGGATTTCTGTTGGGAGCGGAGGTTCCAGAGGCGGTCCCAGGGGGCGTTGAGACTCTGTTTTTTTGTTTGTTTTTTTGCCTTCAGACCCTTTGGGAAACAGGGCTGACCTGTTTTCGTAGTGATATCCAGACATTATTTACCTCCGCATCCAGGCTCCTTCTCTTACAAGTGGCTTTCCAGAGGCCAGAGGACATGTGGGACATAATAAACTGGGAGCAGAAGCAGACAGAGAATCCAGTGGTTCTCCATTGAGTTAGACATTCAGGAGGTTTGCAAAAACATAAAAAAAATCACACTCTTTTTCCTATTTTTTTGGTTTGGAAAATTACAGTTATTTTTCATAAAAGTATGGTATTTAATGTATTAACAAATAATGGCTTTTATTATCACTTTAAAATGAGTTGATATTTTAAAAAATTCTCCGTTTTAATTTCTGGTGGTAAGTGTTGGTGGACGTCTGCCACACACACAGAAGCTCTTCAGAATGCGGTGACTTTTAAGAGTCTGTGCAAGGGTCCTGAGGCCGAAGTGTGTGCGGGCCGGCAACCTAGGTGGGCAGCAGGCACTTAGGCGGTGATGGTGTGGCGTCGCTTCCAGGCCAGAAATGGACCCGGGGTGCATCCCGGCACGCAGCAGGGGAGGCAACACCCAGACGGCGGGGGTTGTGGAGGGACTAGCCGAGGCCGGCTCGGACGCACTCGTGGACGTTACTCCAAGAAAAGGCTTGGGCGAGCCCCTGAAGGGAGAGCGTGACGGGCCCAGAGCCATGTTCAGAGACACATTACTCTGGTGGTTGTGTGCTAAACGAGGAGGCCGCTTAAGCAAACCGTGAGAAAACATAAAGTTAAAAAATACCCCGAGTGTGTCATTGTAAAACAGCATGGTTGCCCCCCACCCTGGGTGTTCATCGATTACCTACCATGGGTGTCACGTCCAGTGCCAAGCATAGGAAGATGCATAAGAGGGTTACTACAGCCCCGCCCCCGGCCCCTAAAGATGTGCCATTTCAACTTCTGCTGGAGAGTGAGGGGAAGGAGCAGCTATGTCGTATTTGTGGGGAGGGGTATAGAAGAAAACACATCATGTGTTTTAAAAATATCACTGGATTCGAATTAGCTGAATTTCACAAAATTTTGTATTTGTGACTGCTGATTATTAGTTGGACAGCTTGATTCTTCGTGATAATGATTTAAATAGTAGTTTAGTAATAATTTATTAAGAAAATACCACATTGAACTGGGTTGCTTTAAATCCACTACTTTGCTGTGTCAGGCTAGAAACTCTGGTAAAGTTTGTGAGTTTCTGATATTTTTTTTTCACTGCATATTTTCCAGAGTTCCTGTGTAACCTTAAGTTTTTTATTCTAAAATTGTAATTCTGAAAAAGGAGACTCCACATACGTATATTTGGACGACTATAAAAAGAAACGGTTTTTTCAGTAGTGACTGATTATTAGGTTTATTCTTAAATTTTTTGTTTATTTTTTGAGTCCCTTGGACGTTCGAAGGAAAAAACTATTACAGTATAACCTGCGTTTCAAAACTGTGATTGCACGCAAGTATATTAAGTAAATGTGAACCTCCTTCTGTTCTCTCTTGCGAAGATCAAGTAGACTAACACCAAAAAAAAGTTTTTGAGGATCTTCATGATTTAAAGAAATTAGAGAAAACTAAAGAACATAATCTCCTATGCCTTTTCCTTTCAGAGGAAGTATCCACTCATTTTCCTTACAGAAAAATATGGTTTTTCTTACTGGGTTAGAGTCCAGCGATAGATTATGTGAACTCTCCTCCCTCGTTCCGTAGTCACCTGTGGACGTGTCGGGTTCGGCGGCAGTTCGTGAGGAGCCCACCTCCGCGGCTGTGGCCGCTGCTGAGAACTGTCGCTTGGACGGAAGAACACGGACCGTGAGGAAAACGCTCTTTCCCCCTTGCTGTCGTAGGAGTTGGAGGCGCATTGGAGAGCGACGACCCTTCCAAGATGGTCATGGTGTTGGCCGCGACCAACTTCCCTTGGGACATCGACGAAGCCCTGCGAAGGAGATTGGAAAAAAGGATTTACATTCCTCTCCCAACAGGTACGGTGCGTTCCTTCGACTGTGTTTCGCCCTTTCTTTTGCTTCTGTTACATTTTTAAAATCCCTTGAAGTCCTCACTCCGTTGGGAGGCCGATGGCGTCACAGAGCGACTCGTGGTGGCCTGGCGGCCCCGGCGCTCAGCGGAGAGTCTTAGTTCAGAGCGGAGTTCGTGTCCATGACCCCGGCAGGCAGCTGAGTCCTCACTTTTACACCTGAAGGCTCTTCATGAAAGCTGAAGTGATTAAAAGCGAAGTTCTCTCGAGATCTTTTTAAAAATACGCTGCTTTGAAAGATGTAATTTCATCGTAT
>NW_011888833.1:676990-681509 GCF_000151845.1 Pteropus vampyrus
AGGAAGTGGGCTCTATTCTCTCCGTTACTTCGCGTCTGAGGAAGTGGGGTGCTGAGTGGGTGGGTGCCAGGCCCGGGACAGCAGAGCGGGCTGTGAGCGCGTGGTCTGGCGCCAGGGCACACACGGTGCCCACTGTGCGGCTGCCCAGTGTGCCCGGGGGCCACTGTCGCCCCCGGGGGAAGCCATGGTCCTCCTGACAGTGGTGCTCGTGTTTGAACTGGAGGCTTGGCTGTGTGCGTGGGCAGCGCCCGGCCCTGCTGTTGACACGTCACCCCGCTGATCCTTCCGCAGGGTTACGGCTACATTCATCAGTTTCACAGAGCTGGTGAATCCTGCGTTGAGCCTTCTGACGGAGCGCTGATGCAGCCAGTGTTGACAGTCAGAGTTACTGGGGAGCGGGAGGACGCCTCGTGCTCGGCTGCAGTGTGGCGCGTCACCCGTCACTCGGGAGCCGGCCTGTGCTGTAGGCTGGACCTCGGTCCTTGGGAGAGCCCATGACCAGCACTTGTCACTCGTCACTCGGGAGCTGGCCTGTGCTGCGGGCCAGACCCCGGTCCCTGGGAGAGCCCGTGACCAGCAGCTGGCTGTTGTGCTCCGAGGCAGACAGTGGAGCGTTTGCTTGGCAGATACAGGGCTGGTCTAATGTCGGGACTGAGGGCAGAGTCACCTGTTCCGGACACTCCCGCTGCACATGGAGCGCTGTGAAACGGGGCTCGCAGGTCACATTCGGAGACCTTACTGGGGCGCCAGGGGCACAGCCCCCTCCCCCAGCGTGGACCTGGGAGTGCCCTCCCCGCCCTCCACCTTCCCACTCCCCTGCCCGCCCGCTGGGTGGGCTCCTTCGGGTGTCCCCCTGTGAACTGCAGGTGAGCTGTCGGCGCAGGATGGCTGAGGGTGGGGGCACCTGAGATTAAGGGGTTCTACAGCTAAAGGTTTCTACTCACACACACCTCCTTTTTTTTTTTTGGCAATCCTGGATGATGCCAGCTTGCTTCTCTTTCTGCTGCTGTTGCTCTTTGCTTTGTGTGTGTGTGTGTGCGTGCGTGCGTGCGTGCGTGCGTACGTGTGCGCGCGCGCGCCTGTGACTCTTCTTACTCAGATACAGAAACGTAGATTAAAATATTCTAATTATCGGTCAATCAAACAACCATATAACCACCTCCTGGGAAAAGAAACGGAGCACGTCAGGCCTTAGACGCTCCCCACGTGCCCTTCCCCGTCCAGCCCTCTGGCCTCCTGGCGGTGGTCACGATGGTCACTGCACTCCTTACGGGAACAAAGTCTCGTTTTCTTTATAATTCTGTCACCTAGTCACAGATGCCCGAGCAGTCTTTGCGTAAATGGAATCGCACTGTGTTTATTTGTACCTCGCTCCTTTCGCTCTGCATATTTTCAGGTCCACCCGTGTTGTGTCACACCTCTGCAGGCATTTTTTGCCGTGTGGCATGTTGTCACGTCACTCTGCTAGCGCTGCTGCGACTAAGTGCCACAGGCCGGGCCCTCAAATGACAGACACGTGTTTCCCTCAGTTCCGGAGGCCGGAAGTGCAGGTTGACGTGTTGGCAGGGTCGTTCTCATTCTGCAGCCTCTCTCCTTGGCTGGACGGCCACCTTCTCTTTGTGTCCTCATGCGGTCTTCTCCTGTGCGTGTCTCTGTCCCGAGGTTCCCTTATAAAGACGAGGGCCCACTTGCCCGGCCTCACGGTACCTTCATCACCTGTTTAGGGCCCTATCTCCAAACACAGTCGCGTTCCGAGGTGCCAGAGGTTAGGTTGGGGGCACAGCTCAGCCACCACATCCAGCATGGGACCATGCCACCGGCTTCCATCGTCCTTCGTGAGGGACACTCTGATTGTGGCTAGTTCACGCCGTTACCGGCGCTGCTGCTGTGACCGTCTGTACGCTGTCCGCCGGGGCGGGCGCCTCAGTTTCCCGGCGAGGACAGGGTGTGCTGCTGGGCCACGTTGCATAGCTGGGACCCCAGGTCACAAGTCTGGCCTGCCTTCCCGGGATGCCGTCCCAGCGTCCCTCCTGCCAGCACCGTGCAGGCGCTCCTGCTGCCCCACATCCCCAGCACCTGGCTCGGCAGACTTTTCAGCTTACGCCCATGTCTCGGTATACATTTCCGTGGTTTAATTTGTGTTTCCTTCATTGTTAGAACATCCTTTCCTTTACTGGCCATTTGGATATTGCGATGTATTTATTCAAGTCTTTTGCTGGTTTTTCTATTAGGTCATTTGATTTTTGTTGCTTTGTAGGAGTTCTGTAAATATTCTGGATGTAAGTCTTTTGTTACTTATATTTGTTGTAAATATCTTCTAAAACTGTTGCGTGTATGTTTTCACTGTATTTGTAATATTTTTTGATAAATGTGAAAAATAGGAATTTCTAATTTTAATGCGGTCAGCTCATCAGTCTTTTTCTTTGTAGTTGATGTTTTGACTGTATATCTTAAGACTACTTTTCTGAGGTCATTAAGATATTTTCCTGTTTTATTTTCTAAAAAGGTTATGTTTTTGCAGCTCATGTGTAAATTGGTGATATACCTGGTCCTGGTGTTTGTGTGTGGCATAAGGTAGGACCCAGCTCTGTTTGGCCCCGAGTCTAGTCAGCTCCTCTGGCATCACTTATTGAGAAGACACTCCTTTCCCGCCACCTGGGCCGCCATGTGGGCCACCACGTGGTAAATCAGACATGCACAGTAAAAGCTCCAATCCGCTTCTGGGTGCCCTGTTCTGTGTCACTGATGCATGTGTCTGTCTCTGCAAGAGCGTTACACTGACATGAGTCTTCCTGCTCTGTCTTAAAATCTGACAGCAGGTCCGCCCACCTTGCTGCTGTTCTGCCCTTGTCTCAGTTGTTCTTGGTTCTGTTTCCATAAACATTTTAGTACCTGCCTGTCTGGTTCCAGACAGACCTGTTGGGATCGTCATTGGAATGCGTTGACTCTGTAGGAGCATTTGAGGGGAATTGTCAGTGTCAAAGAGACAGGAAAAAAAAAAAAAACCCACTGGGAACTCTTTTAGATTAAAGAAGAGTAGAAGGTATGCTAACTAAGTGCAACTGTGTGATGGGTTTTAAGAGAGTGATAAAGGCCTGAACAGATGGGGACATTTAATCTGCATTGTGCCTGTGTCCTTGGGAGGTGCATGCTGAAGAATTTAGGGTGGAGCATTGTGCTGCCCATAGCTAGTTTTCCATTAAAAAGTGGGGGAGAGGGGAGAAGGGAGTGGGAATGGCAAATGTTGGCAATCAGTTAATCTCCACGAAAGGTGAATGAGTGTCCACTTATTTTATTTCTTTACTTTTAGATTTTAAAAATTTCGAAATAAAAGTTGGAAATAAAATTTTGTTTTACATATCAGGAAATAGTAGAAGGCCATATCCAGATCTCTTACAGATTATCTCAGTGTGCCGTATGAAGCAGATTTGCCCCTAAAACTTATGGCAAGACAGCGAGCATGGTTTTTTGTTTTTGTTTTTGTTTTTTTAAATTCCGTGGTTGGTCTGAGCTTACTCGTCCACATTGCAGTCCCACTGAACCACCCACGTCTGTGGCTGGCTTTCCAAGTGGAATGCACGTTAATGAGCATTTTGTGCCAATCGCTGATTTTCAGAAAAAAAAAACTGGGTTTTAAAAAAAACTACTGACCGAGTTGTTGGATTTTTTCCCGATACCGTGTGAGAGGTGGGCAAAGTGACTCATAGGAGTTAGACTCTGTGCAGTCCGGTTGTGTAAAACTGAGGCCGTTTTTTTGTTTTTTGTTTTTTCATTAAAAGCATTTCTGGGGCTTGAATACTAATGTTTTTATTTTTCGTAAAGGATCTCAGACCCTTTGTCCTCACAGCAAGTATCTTCGCCATCTGTAAAGGGATCTGAGTCCGTTTCCATTTTTAGTTGCTGCAGCCAGGGCACATGGGAGGTTAAACGGCTCCGTGAGTCACACGGTGACTTGGTGACGCCAGTGGACTCACAGTTTCTGACTCTTGTGTGCATTAGTCTCTCTTCTCCTGAATGTTCATATGTGATTTCTCATCGGCTGGTTTATAAAGAAAAACATCTAACAGCAGCACAACATCTCCCAACAGCAGAAGGAAGGGCCGAGCTCCTACGGATCAGCCTCCGCGAGGTCGAGTTGGACCCCGACATTCAGCTGGCGCACATCGCAGCGAAGATCGAGGGCTACTCTGGCGCCGACATAACCAACGTCTGCAGGTTTGTGGGGGTCTGCGGCCTGAGGCATCAGCCGCGTTTAGCAGGACGGGTCCGAGTGATGATGAAGCCGTCAGCCCCTGGCGTGACTGCTGCTGCCCGTTTCCTTGACACGACTTCCCATTTGTCTTGTTTTTTTCGTACATAACTTCCCCGGTTACTGTTAGATGAATAGTTAGGTAGCAAGATGGTCACTTTCTCCAAGAAATCATTGTGCCTAGCTTGCAAATAATGACTGTGGCAACTTAAGGTTAATTTGGCCCTAAATTAGGGCCCACCCGCATCAATATCAAATAATAACTGTAGT
>NW_011888833.1:683554-695446 GCF_000151845.1 Pteropus vampyrus
CAGTCTGGCAGAAATTAGACAACAGGAAGAGGCCGGAAGAATAGATGGCCTGTGTCTAATCACTTTGTTGTGGAAAAATCCCAAAACCAGTCCAGCGAAAAACCAAGCAGTAACTCGGAGAGAAGGAGAACTCAACTTTATTACACGCAATCCCAGAGGAGCTAATGCTCTGAAGATCTGGGCAGTGTGTGCTCAGTGGTAACATTCCTTATATACAGGGTTTTTACACAAGCTGATTGGTTGATTCAAACTTAGACCATTACAAGTGGAGAGAGTTGCTATGGTTGCTAGTAGTAACACTGGCAGAAGGGCAAGAGTTGTCACTGGTTACGGAGAGTTTTCATGGGTTACGGAGAGTTTTCATGGGTTAGGGCTGGTACAAGGTGCTACAAATTGTTATGGAAAGTGGGAGCTGCCAGGGTGAGTGCTGCTAGGGGCACAAACAGTTACATTCGTGGAGCAAAGGTACAAACAGTTACATTTGCAGATCGAGCAGAGTGCAAGTGAGCTCTTGCACGCAGCAAACACTTTTGCAGAAAGCAAGCATATTTACAGAAGCAGAACAGAAAGCTGATTTAATTTTTAATGAAATTCCCCAAATTTCCTCTTCATTCCCCGCTTTTGATGCCCATTTAAATTCTTTTTAGGGCATCACTTTTTTGATTTCCTTCTTGAATTCCCTGGACTAGATACTGATAATTCTATTACGTAAAGGTCTTTACTGCAGTATTTCTTTTTTCTATGGCCTTAAACATTTATACATAAAGGATCATCTCTTTGGTCCTTGCTGTCTTATATTTTACTCCTGATGATGACAGCCTAGTCCTTAAATTTACTTAACACACGTGTTTTCTCGAATTCTGCCAGGCTGTAATCCGTATTTTCTCCCTCCTCCTCTTCTGCGTACGCTTTTTTCCCAAAGGAAGTTCCCCAACTTAACCTTTCCTTTTTCTACTCGTTTTTCCATACTCACGTCCCTATTCGGGTGTCACCTGCCACATCCAGCAAGTGGTAAATCCTGCTACATCCAGCGCGGCTCTGGGGAATATACCTTTTTACTTCCAAGCTAGTGCATCGCCTCTGAAAGTAGAGAATTAACTTTCAGAAAGGTTATCGGGGTCCTGTCTGTCCCATACTTGCATGGGCACTTGTGCCAGTTTGGTCATTCGTTCAACAAGGTCCTCAACTGCCCGGGCCTAGTCATCTATCTGTATATAACAGTTGATGAGACTGAATTTTCTATACATGCCTCCTTTTGTTGCTAGTAGATACTCTAGTGTTAACGTGTTTTGGTAGGTGACATTTCTTATCTGAGTCTGCCGATGTGCAAGGTCATTAGTGATGACCTCTAAGACTTCCTTAATATAGTAATTCTTTTCCCACTTTCTCCTCCCGTACTCCCAAACTTTATGACTTTTCTAAAGGAAAAATCCATGAGTTTTAATTCGCCTCATGTTTCAAAGTTTGGCCAGACAAATTATATGCGAACCTCAATCCTGACAAGTATTTACCCAACTTAAGATGTTTCCAAATTCATTTTAAAAGATCATCTGAAAATTTTCATTTCAACTTACAGTCTATTCAATGCTTTATTCCTGCATCTTCTCAGTTGTTTCTTCTTTATATTTGCCCCTTTCCTTTCCGACTTAGCGAGAATTGGCTTTATGTTCTGGGATCTTTTTGCAGTCTGTGTCCAGCTTTAGTCTAGTAACTACTTTGCTGGGGTGAATGCCCATATGGACAGCTGTGCCTTAGCCTTCTCCTGCTGTACTACAATTTAGTTAAGACTCTAGAAGTTATTAATTTTATCAAGTAGACAAATTAAGAATTGCCCTTATATTTTCCCTAGATAAGAGCTCGTATCTAACTGGAATGTCCTTTTCTGTCTGGACTAACCCGAGTCCGTCTCTCTATCCTGCAGATTAAATGAATTTTTCCCTGATTCTAATTATTTTCATAGTTAATTCTGTTTAGGAAATGCAGTCTTTCTTGAGATAGAATATGTTATATTTTCATTCTTAGATTTAAATGTCCTGAAAAAAGTTTGATATTTTGTGACATAAAAACTTCCTCCTAAGAAATCGCATTATAACTTCTCAAATTAATGGGGTGGGCTTCTCAAATTCTCACTTGAATTCTCTGTTTTTGCTAATCTGAAACGTTGATCATCAATGACATAACAAAGCTAAAGGATTCTGTGAACTACTATTCTGGACAGAGAATCATTTCCAGTAGTTTATATCTAGCCTATGTAGAGCTCTTTTTGGAGAGCTAATTCAGTTTGCTTAGAAGATACCTTTAAAATCTAAATGGTTGGTTTTTATATTTATCAACAGTTCAAATTATCATTAGTATTTCAAATATATGCCTCCTTTGCATTTTAATCTATTGCTATTAATGAAGATAGCGAGTTACAACCAGAATTCTAGAGGTCTTATATTTGTTGGCTCAGGTGCCTTTAGATAAGCAATAGATTGCACATATGTATAGCGCAGTTTGATAAAGCTACGTGTTTCAGGGAAAAGGTCAGTTGGGTTATAACACACATAAGGTTGGTTATTTACTGGGTCACATACTGAATACTGAGTCTGGTTATAGGTATAGGTCCCTTTCTGAGTTCCCTGGCATTTATAGTAGCTGTAGAAGATTAAGGTAGTGAAAATCCTCTTACCTCCTTTGGTGACATGAATACATAGCTCACAGTCCTTTACTCTAATTTCCCTGTCCAATTATAAGGAGCCCCACAATGAAATTTTTCAGGCTTTGGCCATGCATAGACCAGCCAGCTTCTGGTTGGTGCCTGGAGTAGGGCATGTTGTCTTTCTACTTTTGAGGGTTGGTGAAATCCATCTGCACCATCCATGGAGGGATTTCTGTGGAAGCTGGGGGTTGGCGAATATCCAAACAGTCTGGGCGGCTGGTCCTGAAGCTTAACTACGCTGATAAAGCAGGCAAAACTGAAAGAGTCTAACTGCATTAGTAATGTTTCGGTTGGTTTTGCAAATTAATGTATCCAAACTGAGTACAGCAGTACGTAACTCAATAACGATTGCCTCATAGAATCTGTATCATATTGAGCCAAATTCTTTATATAATTCAGCAAGCGTATATTCTAATAACACCTATTATGTTGGGCCAATGAACACTTTAGCTAGACCAAATTATAAAACACATTTTGGCAGATATTTTAGGTAGTATTTTCAGTTCCTGACTCCAGGTTGCTTTAATTTAGGGTAATATACTGGATTAAAATTTATAGTACTCTTTCTTGGTTTCAATCTTTTATAGCATAGGATTATTTTTAAAGCATGCCTATGACAGGTTTTATTAAGAAAAGGTTGATGGAAAACAAACCATTTAAGTTTTACTAAGAATTTGTCTCTGTTTCTCCCCTATGCTCATTTGTTTACTTGTGAATGTTAGTGGGAGTCCCTACTGTAACAGTATGAGGACCTGTCTGGCTCGATTGGAGCAGCTTTTTCTTCCAATCTCTAACCCATACCTCTTGGCTAAAAGGGGTGGACCTAATTTTTTAAGAGGATTGGGGCTTTTTCTAAAGTTTCCCTGATGATGTGATGGGGAATTCTCCCTGAGGTCTGAAGGTGTTGGGACATTTTCAAAGTTAACTATTAATCCAGGGTTTCTTTCTAACTTCCTTACCACTAGGGGATTATGCGGGCTCCTTCCAAGATAGGATGACCTTAGTATCTTTGCAGGTAGATCTGGAAACCCCTTAGCTAATTTTCCTGTCTAACTCTTTTCTAAGTGCCATGAACCCCTTTTTATTATATAGATGTTGAGGGACTGGAGGTCTCTGCTTCCGTATCTACTTCCTGCTGAGAGTGGTCATGGTCCCTGCCTACTGGGGTTTCATGGAGCGCTTTCCCTTTTCTACCTTGATTGGGGCGGGGTCTTAGGTTTCCTGATAAAGCTAGCTATAGTGGTTCCGTGGGTCCAGTTCATGTATTCAACTTTCCCTAAACTTTGCAGCCTTTAGGCCGTGTGGAGCTGCTTTTCCTCTCGCCGTTTGCAATATCCCCTTTTGGTGAAAGGCCCCACGTATATGCAAGGTGACAAAAGGCATACCTTGAGCTGGTGTAGATACTGGCCCGTTTCCTTGCAGCCTGCTGTAGTGCCCGGATGAGTGCCCATAACTCAGCCCGCTGTGCTGACCAGCCCTGTGGCAGAGCCTTAGCCCTGATCACCTCTTCGGCAGTTACTGCGTAGCCAGCTTTGCGCTGTCCTTCATGAAACTGCTCCCGTCTGTGAACACTCCTAGTTCTGGGTCTTAAAGGGCAACATCTGTCTGGTCTGGCCTGCTAGAGTAAACCATGCCCGTGGCCTCCTCACGATCGTGGTTGGGAGGCCCGCCCGTAGCAAGGTTCAGTGTACTTACAGTTTTGAGGCAGACTCATGGACTTCTGTAAAGCAGCTCCTGAGGACAAGTTATTCTGGCGTTGTCTGAGCATAAGCTTGTTCGCTTCCCCGATTAGGATTACCATGGCCGCTAAGGCTCGGAGGCACGGCGGCCATCCTGATGCTAGCAGATCTAGCCGTTTGGACAAATATGCAATTGGGCATTGTCTTGGCCTGACCATTTGTGTGGGGACCGCCCCCCCAAAGAGGTTAAAGTCCTGTGGTACGTCCAGTAGTCCTAATCCTGGGGCACTGGTTAAGAGTCCCTTTATTTCTCTGAAAGCCGCTTCTTGTTTGGAGCCCTAAACCAGGGGATCTTTCCATATTTGGTGTCTTGGCAATTTCAGAGAAACCCAGTACCCAGATTCGGCTGCCCCTAGGAACTCACGGACTCCTTTTGGCGTTAAGCCATGTCTATTCTAAAAGTCATTGATTAGTCCCCTACTTCTGTTGTAACCATAGGCTGCTGGGGGTCTAGGCACAGGGAGCCCGAGCGTTCCTAGACTGATTGTTCCTCAGCCCAGCCGCTGAGCTCCTGGATGACTGGCACAGCTGGTGTCTTAAATTCTTTGGCCTTTCAGATGTTTTCCTACGACAAGGGCACTCGTTTCTCTGATGGCCGGCTTCTTTGCAGTAGGCGTGTTGGTCGCAGTGAAGTGGGGGTCTTCTTTTGGCTTCTCTCATTCGTGAGGGAGCAGCAGTCTGTTGTCCTGGATCTGGGTTCCCCAGTGCAGCTGTTAACAGGGACACCTTGTGCTTCTTCCGTTACCGTCACCTTGTCGTCGTGCAGGATGAGGGCCGAGCGGATGCCCGCAAGCTCTGAGACAGATGTCATGGTGCAGGCGGTGATGGGGGGCGCTGCTGGGCACAGTGCGAGTCGCTGGATGAAGTGAGGGTCTCACCCCAACGCAGCCTTAGCTTGCTCAAAAGGACCGAGCACCTTATTGGCAGCGGAAGAAAAGGGTAGACACCCAGAACGTCTCGCATAGTCTCCCACAGAACTCTGTGGGCGACTCCTCTGGCGCCTTTTAATGAAGGGGATGGGAACCATCCCAACCCGGCCGTCCTTGTTCCGGGTGCTCCACCACTGTTCGTCAGGCTTCTCTATTATTACCAGGAACTCACCTTCTCAAAGGGCAGGTCCTCAGCATCCATCCCAGGGAAGTCATAGAGAGTCCGTACATGTTCTAACGCGCTTAGATATCTGGGCGCGGGCTCCACTAGGGTGGCGGTGGTTAGGCGGTGAGTTTTGTAAAACTCCAGCAGGGCCGGCAAGCAGTCAAATTCTAGGTCCCTGATCTTAAAACGGCAGTCGGGCAGCGAGTTGAAGACGCAGGAGGAGACCCACGAGTTCTCAGATGGACAGTGCATAATCCTCAGGACAGGTGGGGGAGTCACGGACTAGGAACATGCCGTGGAGTCAGCCTTGGAGTCAGGTTTGTGCCTCCTCACGAGACATTGGCCCTACGTACCAAGCGGAGTGATCTGAAGAGTTAAACTTGAACCTGGGCGACATGGTGCCGGTCCGGGGATTGGGGGCGGTAGGGGGCGGTGCAGGCCCTGATGGCGGAAGCCTGTCTGACGACTGTGTATAAAGTAGTTGCACAGGGACTGACCTGCCGAGGTGTACAGCAGTAGGAAGAAAATAGGTTCTTCCTTGGGGTCCCCTTGGTAGATTATTTTTGCTAGCACCCCCTTGTTCTTTTCTCGAGTTGGTTGGGCCACAAGTACTTCATTCTGTCCCTGCCTGTTTGCGCTAAACTGGACCCAAGGGAGCACTATAGTAGCGATCTGCAGCCACGTGTCTATGTGTGGCCCCTGGTCTGGATATCTGGGGGTCCCTGTCACTACCTGATACACTGCCCTCACTGTGGGGAGATCTAGGGTCCTTTCCGAGGGCCACCCTACCCCGAATGTGGGTCATTCAAGCTCACAAAGATTACAAAGCTTTTCTGGGTTCAGCCCGATCCCGTAATTCTCTGAGAAACTTTTCTTAAAATTTTGCAACATACAGCCTAAGACAGTTGGTTTACGGTACTTCCCTCCATATTTGCAGGGAGCTTCTTTTGAAAATTGGGCGCAGAGGCCAGTGTTAATATATTCCCTAAAGTTCCAGAAACCTGGTTAAGACAGCATAAAGCACTTAAATTATTTTGACGGAATTCTTGTTTTCTTCTGAGAAAACTTCTTCATAACTTTAGTAGCAGACCAATAGTCTCAGAAATGTTAAACACAGTTCTGATTTTACATTAGCTTACTTTCGACATTCACATTTCCAACCCTGTTTTGCTTAGTTACATAAAATTTCTCCCTCAACATCCCTCCCCCAAACCTTCTTTCCCACTTTCCTCTCAGGATTTTACACTTTCTTTATTCCTTCAGTTTACTTTGCCCTCGGGATTTCTCTTCACGTACACAAACCTTCTACTGCTTTCTTTCCCCTCAGTTTGCCTCTTTTCACCCGTTCAGAAGTAACCAACTCTGAGGCAGACACCTTTCCTTCAGTTTCTTTCAAAATATGTCTCCAGACCGTATACCTTCTGTTACCAAGAACACTTTCCTTTCTACTTGCTCAAACCTTCTTCGACAGGCCTTTTCCTTCATGTAGATCTGAGGTACCTCCCTCCCGCACCTCCCACGACAGACAGCATCCACGCCACACTATGGAAGGGGGGACAGGGTCAGAGGGTCAGGAAAATTGGAGGGGACACCACTCGCTTCACTTGTCTCCGGCCGCTCCCCTCGTGGGGATTTCTTGCGCCTTTTGGCATTGGTGGGTCGGTATAAACCCCCACCCCGGACCACTGGAGTGGACTCCTCACAGAGACCCAGTGGGGTCACCGTAAGCCGTATGAGGGTCGCCACGGAACCGCGGATGGGGGCTCAGCTCTCGCTTCGTCGCAAGGCCACGTCTCAGCACTCACTCCCTTTCGCACGCCTCCCCCCGTCCCTTCACAATGTGCGCTGGAGAGTGAGCAGCCGCTCCCCTTAACTTGTGGAGGGCAGTGGGCTGCCCTCCGGAGGGTGATGGAGCACCCCCCTTTACTTAGTGTTGACCCAACTCTTCCCACCCTGCATCAGTGACACAAAGGCAAACAAGGGTGGGTGCCCCTCCCAAGAGGACACCGTTCAGGTGCTTATCTGGCCGTGTCCCCTCGTGGGGAGCTTAGGTGATGCTTAGCTTTAGCAGACTCAGCATTGTGACTTACGAGTGGACACTAGTCCAATGCCACCATAGACCATAAGCCATTCACCACGAAACCACACAGTGAGCCCACACAAACTCCGTGACCTTTAGGAGACCTTCAGGGTGCCTAGCCGTGGAGCTACAAACTCGTACCTGACCGATCAAGTCTACCAAGCCGCTCATTCACTCACACGTTCACACATTAGGTTAAAACGTTGCCTCCCCCGCCCCCGCCCAGTACAACCCAGATCACACGACAGGTTCACGACCCGTGGGTGCGTGCCTCAACCCGATGCCTCCCCCACTGGGGACATCCTGGGTCTCCACCCCTCCCCCCTTTTGGAGACTCCTGATGAACCTGGAAATCACACGACAGGTTCCTTGTCCAATGTCTTCTTGCTGAAGACCGGGGAGCTGCGTCCAGTTCCTCTTCCCTCCGGCAGAGGACCTGAGTGGGGGCTGTCCTGGGACCTCGCGCAGCTAGCCTGCTCCTTTGATCTTACTTTGTGCGCTTACTCTCCTCCTCTTACTCCCTCCCATCTTACCTTGGTACCTCTTCCTCCTGCGGCCGTTTCTGGTGACTCGATCCTTCTCTCTTCGGAGTCCAGGTGGGCAGCTCAGCCATCCCGGGGAGTCAGGGTGCCGATCTGAAAGAGAACCCAAAATATTCAGGTGACATGTCTCTTAGTTGTCTCAGAACCCCTCCGCCTTGGTCTGGCCAAGCCGCTGGTCCGGCGGCTCAGGGGGCCGGCGTGGTTGGAATCTCACAGCGGTCTCCAAAAATGTTGTGGAAAAATCCCAAAACCAGTCCAGCGAAAAACCAAGCAGTAACTCGGAGAGAAGGAGAACTCAACTTTATTACACACGGTCCCAGAGGAGCTAGTGCTCTGAAGATCTGGGCAGTGTGTGTCCTTATATACAGGGTTTTTACACAAGATGATTGGTTGATTCAAGCTTAGACCATTACAAGTGGACATAGCAGTTGCTATGGTTGCAAGTAGTAACCTTGGCAGAAGGGCAGGAGTTGTCATGGGTTACCGGCCAGTACAAGGTGTTACAAATTGTTAAGGGAAGTGGGAGCCGCCAGGGTACAAAGTACTACAAGAGACGGGACGTGCTAGGGGCACAAACAGTTACATTCGTGGAGCAAAGGTACAAACAGTTACATTTGCAGATCGAGCAGAGTGCAAGTGAGCTCTTGCACGCAGCAAGCACTTTTGCAGAAAGCAAGCGTATTTACAGAAGCAGAAGAGAAAGCTGATTAGTTTTTAATGAAATGTCCCCAAATTTCCTCTTCAATGTGTCCTGGTGGTCGTTGTTTAAAATCACATTCATCCCGTTTTGACTGGGCAGCCCATGCTCTCACGGCCAAGCTTTTCTAAAGTTTGTGTTTGATGACATCCTGAATTCTCAGCTTTGCAGAGCACCTGCTGGTTTAAAAACAGTTGAACTCTTTAGACACTTACAAAACCACCTGGTATCTGTCTCTCTTATGAGATTTTTTTCCCTGCTAAGAACTAGCAGGGAACTTGAATCTGACTAAACTCCAATATTCCTACAATAGTGGAAATTATAATGCATCATGACATTATTTTAATTGAATTAGTTCACTTTAAAAATAGAATGAGAGAGAAATTTCCTTTCGTTCACTTTAAGTTAAAAAATAACCCCATGAAGATAATCTTGCAAAATATTGCCATTCAGTTGCTTTTTTCCCTTAAGTCCAAGGAGCAATTAGTCCTTAAAACATTAATGTTTTGCTAGAACTCGTTTGTATACTTTAATTGATTAGTTAGACCATTTCTCTAGGTTTCATGTTACTAGCCTTGGTGCGCATTTCATTTTTAAAAATCCTTCATGGATCATGATGTGGTAATTGTGATTTTTAAGAACGATCAGTTGAACGATCAGTTAAACGGTCTTTGGAGACGGGAGCTTCCCGGAAGCTTATCTTCACCAAGTGAAGGGAGTCGGTGCTTTTTTATTTCCGTCGCTTCTCATTTCGCTCTGCCAGTGGGTGGTGAGTGCTCTGCATGTCCGAGTCCCCTGAAAGACGCCCCTCGGGTCCCACCTGCCTCCGCAGTGTGCGGTGTGGGCCGTGCTCTCTGAGAGACGGTGCGCTGCCTTACCCGGAACGAGCGCGTTGCTGCTTTGCTGTCTGTTTGCTTTTCTACGCCACATTGTCAGACTAGAAGGATCTGGTTCCCCTAACGCGTCTGAAAGCTCGAGCGTCTTGGGTTCTGCAGGACAGCCACGTTAGCAGGAAGTTCGGACGGGTCTGTCTGGCAGGGGCCCGGTCAGGCGGGTCCTGCGTTTGGCAGGGCGGCTGCATGTGAGACGGGTGCTCCGTGGTGCCAGAGGTGGCCCGGGCAGCGTGGCTCTGGCCGGACGTGTCCTCTGACCGCTCTGTGCAGCTCCCGGCTGCAGCCAGCGGGGCGAGTCCAGGCCACATGAGTGGAGACACGAGCATCTGCATGAGCTTTCGAAAGAGAATGTGGACGAGGCCTCCTCTTGCTCTCTTTAAATTTGTTTTAAAATTAGATCTGACCTCCATTTCTTGGAACAACATAACTAGTATAGATCTGGCTATTTTCATGAATCATTTTGTTGTTTCCCAAGCTACTCATTTGTTGCAGACATGCACACATGTAGTTACGATAGGCAAGTAAACATGCGACATGTTTAGTCTAAACATTTTGCTCTCATAATGCCTTCATTTGTTAAAGGGGTTAATATTGGTGGGGAGGTCCCAGACAGGTGGCTCTTCCGTGTAGACCAGAACCTCCAGTGACCCAAATGGACGATGCCACTTCTGGTCAGTGGCAGCACAGGTGTTCCAGACTGACCTGACACTCGTGGGCTCGGGCCTCGGCCTCCAGAAATACAGGACGGTGTGGCCGAGGACACGTGTGGGCCAGCTGTGCAGTCACCTCACTGGGGCTCCCGAGGTTGCAGGTTTTATGGTATAATATTCGAATGTCGAAAAACAGGCGAGATCACTAATTACTCAAAAAGTGAGCAGGCCAGGACCTGATGGCTCTGCCACGCACACACACACAGGTACACTGAGAAAGAACATGGCCTGGGGCCAGGTTCACAGTGCCATCGTCACACCGGCTACGCAGGCCCGACTCTGCCGAACACGGATTACTGGTGGTCCATGTTCAAGAATTTGGGTTTGTTGAGTCCTCTCTGTGTGCACTGTGGAATCCACGGTGTGAGGCACGCGACCCGCCAGCTGACGTGGGTCTGCCTCGTCCCCCGCCCTAACGCGAGGGACAGCAGGCATCTCCGGCCGTGTGGGCTCTGGCTCCTTCACTGTTGTCTCAATTACTGACTCTGTGTTGCAAAATTAATAGATTCCCACTCTTCTTTAGATCTCCTTGACGATAAGCCACCCTTGGATGCATCCTGGGTGATGGGCATGAAACACTCAGGATGTTCGGTGGCCTTTCCCAGGAAAGCGTCGTCTTCACTGGCGCGAGGAAGCAACAGCGACTGTTCTTTTAACATTTTTTGTGTCTTTTGTTTCTTAACTGTTTTAATTGTATAGGATTTTTTACATGCCACTTAATTTGTGATGCACATAATGTTTATGTGAATCTCAGAATCTGTCGCAATAGAAAAGAAGTAGGAATTACAGTTGGAGGGAATATTAGGGGATAAAAATATTTAAAACCCAAATGTTTTATTCTATCTCCACTAATTACTTTTGCAGAAAATGCTAAAAACTTTGTTGTAATGACTGTGTTTACTTATTTATACTTTTAATTAGGTTTTTCATACTTATTTATTTAATTTTTTAGGACATTTGCTTTTAATATTGTGTCTTGATGTGGAAACCATATGAGCATTTTAAAAATAGAATCTTTAAGATAATAGATATGTTTCAAAACATTTCCCAAATTAACAATAATTTGAATTTTTATTAGGTTTTTAGTCTCCAGACAACGCTTTAGCTTAAATATTTCTGAATTGCCCAGTGACTCATTAATAAGAACAAAAACATTAAAGTAATGTCATAAAATTTACTCTTTTTATTTTACCTTTTTCCTCTTTTCATCGACTTTACTTCACGTACATGTGTAGATAACCCGGCTACTGCTTCGTCACCAGCAGTGTGTAGGTTTCCGTACATTTGGAATTTTGGCACAGCAAACAGGAAATTAAGATGGACGTTCTCCTCTATAAAAAGGCCCTCATTTGATATTATTCTCAAACTCTGAAACGTGGTTTTGTTTCACCGTCTCCGAGCTGACTCAGTGTCGCCCTGTGGAAAAGCGAGACCT
>NW_011888833.1:695496-698678 GCF_000151845.1 Pteropus vampyrus
TTTGAAATAGATTTTGTAACATTTTCCAAACATACTTATCAAGTATATTTTCTCTAATTTTTAAACTTTTGTGTATTTTAAGGAAAATTTCATCCATATGTTTCTGATTCGTTTGCACTTATCGAAGTCATTTTTTAAGAATTTGTTTTCCAAGAAGGCTCAGGAACCCTCCACATGAACTCTGCCAACTTTAAAAGCCTATTTCTCAATCCAGATTTTTTTCCTCAAAGATTGTGGATGAAATGTTTTAGTTCAGTTTACAATGCAGAGCCTGTTTCTAAGCTCGTTCTGAATTAATATAATAGGTTCTTCTGCATTTGCTGTGAGAAGCAGCTTCATCTGTTTCTCTTCGGTGCAAAGAGCTCTGTGATAATGCCACGCTCTCTCAGAAACAGCACACTGACGTTTTGTCTTCCCAGATTCATAGCACAGGTGACAAACGCGGGTTGATCAAACATGTCAAATTAAATTATTGAGGGTCTGTCCCATATGCCGAATGTCTGCATACTTGTACATATTCAAATATACATGCATGCACCCAAAAAACATGTAAATTCTTATAGATGATCTTTTTTGTTTTTACCTCTGCTTATAAATTCTAACGAGACATGACTGTATTCTGGCTTACATTAATGTACTGTGCAGTGGCTGTGATTATGCTTGCTGTCTTCTCACCGGAGGTGTAGGTCGGTGGGTCCCTGCCACCTGGCTGTGGTTCTTTGAGAGGAGCTTGTCGTACAGTTTTAATTGAATAGGCTGAGTGCATGAAATCGTCTTTGAAAAGGTAAGGGCACTGCGTTGAAGGTAGAAGGAAATGTGCTGACAGCTAATTGGACAGAATGTCACACACTGCGGGGACTCGGGGACAGATTTGCAGGCACAGAGCAGCGGCAGAATGGAGTCTGCCCAAGGCAGCGAGAACCGTGTCCGGAAATATTCACGTTAAGGGGACATGAACGTCTTTCTTGGGTTCTCACGAGAGAATCGTGTGAAATACATATCTGTTAATCGCAGAAAATAATTTCTTCAGTTCCTGTTCTTAATGGAAACTACCGTTTTTTTTCCTCTGAATTTTTGAGTGTGGGATTACTAAACAATGAAAATATCTCCCGTACTTTTCAAGGTCTACCAATTTCTTATATATTTTGTTAGCGCCGTAAATGAACTCGATGTTTTAGAAAGATTTTTTCATGATGAATTCCTTTTAAGAACGAACACCTAAATTTTTCTTCATTCAAACCAAAATGAAAAACTTCTTCCACGAAGAGAGACTTTTAACCTTTTACTTTGCATTTTTCCGTATGATAACTATTTTACTTTGTGAAGGAAATAATGCTTACAAAATAATTAAGCTCATTTTTAGAAAGCGGTGTTTATAGAAGTCAGGCCAATACCCGCTCTGACGTCATCTCCCAAAAGCCCTCGGCCTAAAAGTTCGTCTTAGCCCTCGAGCTCACGTTACTTCCCTCGGTCGTTGTCATTGCATCCTGGGACAGTGCCCCGCAAACTTCTGTGATGACGCCTCGCCATCAGTCAGATGTCTGTGCGCTTCACGCGCTACTATATGGGCCGTTTACAGAATATAGTTTACAGCATTTTTTGTATGTAATTTATAAAAATATTCAGAGTTAGAAAACATAGACTGGCAGTCTGAAAACACCAAAAAATCATTTTGCTGGTACAAGATGCTCTCGAAGAATCACGAATAGTGTTTGTATCGAGATTAAACCTGCTTTGTCATTTTTTTTAAACCCCGAGCCGACTGGGTGCGGTGATGCGGCTCATTCCAGGGCTCAGTTTCAGTGGCATCGGAAGAAGTGACTTCGTAAAGCTGTCACTTCGGAAGTGACTTTGGATCTAAGCAGAGGAATGGCTGGTTGCCGTCGGAGCTCATTGTTTAATAATTCCCACTAATTCTGCAGAAGTTTTCGTGTCGCTGTTAAATCCGCGTGGTCCCCGATGTCAGTCAGTTCTTGCAGATAATCAGAAGGCGCGTTTTCTGCGAATAGTTCACAACCCCTGAACTTCTTGGTTCGGAAAAGTGGTTTCGGGGTTGAGTTGCACATACAGTTTTTAGCAACAAAATGACAGAACAGTGGGGACATCCTCAGGTCGGGGGGCTGAGTGTGCGCCCCCGGCCTGCCTCCCCAGCCCCACGTGCCCCGAGTTCCAGTTCTCCTGGTCCCCTGGAGCTTTTCCTGGTTCTGCTGAGTCTGGAACATGCTGGCCCTCGAGTGACGTGGGACTAGTTTAATTCTTCTTGTGAGTTTTCATTTCCGTCTTAACTCCCGACATCCAGACACGGCAGGGGTGTGGCACTGTCTGCTTCCTCCCCTTCACTCACTGGCGACCCCGTGCCGGTGTCCACGGCCTGTATTCAGAACGTCCCCCGAGAGGCACCAGGTCGTGCAGGTCCCGCGTCTGGGCCGGGACACTGGGACAGCTGTCGGCTGGCTAGGGCAGCACCGCGGCTGGCCGGCCGCTCCGTGCCCACGCAGGAGGAGCGGAGCCCCAGCGAGAGGTGAGGGGAGGTGGCAGAGGGGGACCAGCAGTGAGATAGACTCGCAGTCGCCAGCAGGAAGGTGTTCAGCGGTGACAAGCAGACTGGAAGGCAGACGTGGGGAGGGCAGACCTGTGACCGGCTGGAGAGGCTGGACATGAGCCACCTGTGTTTGGTCTTCCGTGGACTGTCCTCTCGTGGAAGCATCGGTCCGGCCCGTTGGCTCGGGGTCTGCGAGCGACGTCGGCCAGGGGCCTGAGTGTCGGGTCATGAGAGGCGTTACCGGCGCTGTGGGGGCTTCAGTTCTGCAGGTGGAAGCCTGGATTCCAGCTCCAGCCCCACCGCTGCCACGCGGGGCGACCGGGCGAGTTTCCCGGCCCCTCTGCGCCTCTCACCGCACCTTCCTTACGGAACGCTGGAAAGATGAAACGAGCTCCAGAATCGGACGTGCTTGTCACTTTCTGGCTGCAGTAAGTGGTCGCCACGGTGCCGAGCCATGGTGGCACGTGGCAGGCTCTCCCGGAGCCAGCTCGGGTACCAAGGACTGACTGCTGCCAGCCTCCAACCGCTGGTAGCTTGAAATTGGCGCTGGTGAGTGTCGCACCCTGGAGTCACACGCACATGTCAGGGTGTCCTCCGCACGGCCCCCAGTGTCCCAGCGTGTTGCTGGTAAACGGTTTTA
>NW_011888833.1:699278-700533 GCF_000151845.1 Pteropus vampyrus
CACCAGGTCGTGCAGGTCCCGCGTCTGGGCCGGGACACTGGGACAGCTGTCGGCTGGCTAGGGCAGCACCGCGGCTGGCCGGCCGCTCCGTGCCCCAGCGAGAGGTGAGGGGAGGTGGCAGAGGGGGACCAGCAGTGAGATAGACTCGCAGTCGCCAGCAGGAAGGTGTTCAGCGGTGACAGGCAGACTGGAAGGCAGACGTGGGGAGGGCAGACCTGTGACCAGCTGGAGAGGCTGGACATGAGCCGCCTGTGTTTGGTCTTGCGTGGACTGTCCTCTCGTGGAAGCATCGGTCCGGCCCGTTGGCTCGGGGTCTGCGAGTGATGTCGGCCAGGGGCCTGAGTGTCGGGTCATGAGAGGCGTTACCGGCGCTGTGGGGGCTTCAGCTCTGCAGGTGGAAGCCTGGATTCCAGCTCCAGCCCCACTTCTGCCACGCGGGGCGACCGGGCGAGTTTCCCGGCCCCTCTGTGCCTCTCACCGCACCTTCCTTACGGAACGCTGGAAAGATGAAACGAGCTCCAGAATCGGACGTGCTTGTCACTTTCTGGCTGCGTGTTAACCCCCAGTAAGTGGTCGCCACGGTGCCGAGCCATGGTGGCACGTGGCAGGCTTTCCCGGAGCCAGCTCGGGTACCAAGGACTGACTGCTGCCAGCCTCCAACCGCTGGTAGCTTGAAATTGGTGCTGGTGAGTGTCGCACCCTGGAGTCACACGCACATGTCAGGGTGTCCTCCGCACGGCCCCCAGTGTCCCAGCGTGTTGCTGGTAAACGGTTTTAACTTTGGGTTTCTCTCTTTCTGCAAACAGAGCAGCTCCAGATGCCTGGCCTGGCTCCCCCTGACCTTGCCGGGCATCGAGGCCAAGGTCAGGTTGATTTGTGGTGAGCTGTTTTTTGTCTCGAGGAGGAAAGAGCCGTTTTGGAATGGCCAAAGTTAGGGACCACTCTTTTCTAGTACTTTACTTCAATATTTTTATTGCAATATAACAAATCTTAGGACATGAGAAGTAGAACAAAGGGGGCACCCCTCTGTCCCCCGACGCCTAGTCCGAGCTGTGTCTGGGCGGCACCCACGCTTTGCCGACGGCGCGCTTCTCCCGTCGTCCAGGAGAGCTGGGCCCCAGAGCTGGCGTGGCTTTCCTGGCGGTCATTGTGCCAAGCTCGTGGCGCCACTGGCGGTTTTCCAGCGGGGGTGGGCGAGGCAGGAGGGAGAGGGGGTTCCGTTCTCGCTGCGTTCAGTGCCGTCCCTGAACCAAAC
>NW_011888833.1:700583-704028 GCF_000151845.1 Pteropus vampyrus
CGCACGGCCCCCAGTGTCCCAGCGTGTTGCTGGTAAACGGTTTTAACTTTGGGTTTCTCTCTTTCTGCAAACAGAGCAGCTCCAGATGCCTGGCCCGGCTCCCCACGACTTTGCCGGGCGTCGAGGCCAGGGTCAGGTTGATTTGTGGTGAGCTGTTTCTTGTCTCGAGGAGGAAAGAGCCATTTTGGAATGGCCAAAGTTAGGGACCACTCTTTTCTAGTACTTTACTTCAATATTTTTATTGCAATATAACAAATCTTAGGACATGAGAAGTAGACCAAGGGGGCACCCCTCTGTCCCCCGACGCCTAGTCCGAGCTGTGTCTGGGCGGCACCCACGCTTTGCCGACGGCGCGCTCCTCCCGTCGTCCAGGAGGGCTGGGCCCCAGAGCTGGCGTGGCTTTCCTGGCGGTCATTGTGCCAAGCTTGTGGCGCCACTGGCGGTTTTCCAGCGGGGGTGGGCGAGGCAGGAGGGAGAGGGGGTTCCGTTCTCGCTGCGTTCAGTGCCGTCCCTGAACCAAACAGGGGCGGTCGGCGGTACGTAGCACCCAGGTAGACTCCTGCCTCATTTGGCACAGCAAGGACTGAATTTCTCCCTCCTTAAAGCAGAAACAAAAAAGCAAGCATTATTTCTCAAAGAAGAGGCACTTTAAATGGGGACTTTACAGACCACACGCTGTCTTTCCTTATTGCAGGTGGCGTGCGTCACCAGATGGTCCCATGGGGCCCACGCACCTGCCTTAAGAATCGTGGACTGGGGCTGCGTGTGTTAGTCCTGTTTGTTTTTTACAGGGAAGAAAAGGCATCGCTTGGTGTCCGAGGGCCTCGGGTTTCAAGCGGAGAGGTTTCCAGGGCTTTCCGTGTAAGGAAGTTTTCTGCCACCCACGGGCTTGGAGGGATCCGGCCAGCACGCAGTCTTCCGTCTGTTCTCATTGCCCCTGACACAGATGGTATTTGTTTATAGATAGATACTCATCCTGCAGGTCGGCTATTCAGACCCTTGTAGAGTCGGCATAACTGTGGACTGCTCAGCTGATTCCGAGCTTAGTGCCCCCCTCAGGGACAGTGCCTGGGAGACAGGGCCCTGTGAGCTATGCTGGCAGTGGGCATATGACTGAGGAGTGGGGCGGAGGAGGGTGGACAGGCTTCACAGAGGAAGTGACGTCAGCCACACACTGGGCACCGAGAGGACATTACCGGCGGCTCTGGCGAGAGGGCTGCTGACCCAGGTGGAGTCACAGCCACTGCCTTGCTGGTGACCTGGACCAGGGGACCGAGGCCCTTTGATGGAGTACGTTCTCTGACACGGCCGTTGATTCACCAGACGGTGAGCCTGAGACGCTTGTGTCGCTGTGTGCTGGCTGGGCATGTGCTGGGCGCCCGCGTCCCCAGCTGGGCAGGGAGGCCAAGACCGTGACGTGCGGGGTGCTGGCGGAGCTCCGGCTGGAACCAGCCCCGAGCGGAGCCGGGGGCTGGTCTGCGGGCTTCACTCGCTTTCACTTTTCTGCGGTGTAAAGGGACCTCGTCGTGACGACTGGTCACGGAGCTGCCGTCGAGCCTCCTGGCCTGCTTTCCAAGAGGGTGCGGCTGCCGGGCGAGGTGGCATTGCCACACGCTGCCGACACAGCTCTGCCATCACGTGTCTTCTCTGGGCACCAAGTTCCCTGCGATTCCAAGGTCCATGTGCGGTCTGCTGGCCCACTGGGGACCTGCGGAGGCAGGGGACAGAATCGTCCCAAGTATGGACCCAGCCTGCTTTATAAATCAAAGGCTCGTCTCAATTCGCAGTTGTATGTTAAATTCACACATTTCAGATTGAGGTTCCCACGATCTCTTTTGCATCATTCACACTTAACAGAAATTTCTTTCGGCTATCGCCCTCAGGCTGGATAAGAATGAAAAAAAGTAGATCTGAGTTCACAGATCGTAAATATAATTAAGTCTCTGACTTGTTTTTTCTCTTAAAGTGACAGACACACATCGCTCTGAACAAAGACCGATAAGTAAGGGCACGTTCGCCTTCTAACCGTGTTCATCAAACCTAAACCGTCTCGTCAATTCACTGGGAAAAGCCATCTGTTTTCTGCCCTAACTTTCTGCGTCAGGTCGGTGCGTGCTGCCCAGCAGATAGGACATCCACCCGTGACATGGCGAGGAGAATCGTGTCGGGTTAGGTACTGCTTTGACATGGGCCTGTTTCAGACCTGAGGTGACCTTACAGGTCGCTGAATCCAGCGTTTGTCATCCTGAGCTAGAGAATCCATTTGTTCTACGAGGAAATTTTACTTCATTAACTAACGAAATTTTTATGGTGACTTTAGTTAATGAAATCCAATAAGTTTCAACGGTACACTTTAACAGTAAGGCACATATATGTATTTATACTGTGTGTTCACCTCTATGAGGAAATTTAAATACGCTGTTTTCATTTAGATGAATAAACTTTCTATATGTCCGTCTATCTGTCTGTCTGTCATCTACCTACCTGTCTGCCTGCCTACCTCCCTACCTACCTACACGCACCGTCTGGCCCCTGGGGACGGATAACCTCTCCAATCAAGAACTGAGACTTCTCAGGTCACATGACTCAGCTCCAGGGATAGGCTCAAGGTTTCCTGCAAACCTAAAGGATTCAGCACTCAGGGAGTGCGGCCCGGGGTGTCTGGAGCTAAGGCCAGGGTCCCGTTTCACCGCATCGGGCTCCCGTCGGATACAAGGAGTATCGAGGGCATGGCCGTCACGGAGGCGTCTTGCCAGCTCCGAACTCCTGTGGGAGGCGGCTGGTGCCACCTGTTTGAACAGTTGTGTATTTCTGGTGTCCGTGGCACTTTCTGCATTACGAGGCTGCTGCCGCCAGAAGCTGTCACTCTTAAGAGCACATGTTGGCCAAGCCATCCTTGCCGTTCTCTGAGTATTTATCACAGATGCCCCGTGCGGGGGGTGGACCCGTCAGCTTTTCCTAGGTAAGACTGAGGTAGTGAAGTAACCCTGAATGTCAGTGGCTCGCAGTGGCAGCGCTGCGTTTCCTGTTCACATGTCATTTTTAGCTCTGCTTTGGCTGCGACTCCCTGCACTGTCTCGTTGTGAGATTCCCGGATCCCTCCCGTGGCCCCTGTTCTCAGAGCAGAGGGAAAAGAGCAGGAGGGCTCAGAAGCCACCAGAGGCTCTGAAAACCTCGAAAACCTCCCCCAGGCGTGGCAAACGTCGTTTCCGCTGCGTTCCACGGGCCAGGACAAGTCATGTGGCCAAAGGCATTGCCGGTGGAACTGGGAAACGCTACGCTGGCCACAGGGTGTCACGTGGCGGCAGGTGGCGATGTGTGACCCCCTCCCAGGGGGCTGAGTAACCGGGACCCACGTGGCTGCACCGCAAGTCACTCGCCACTCACAGGCCACCAACTGGGTGCTCGGGGCGGCCTTCTGTTTTCGATTTTCATTTTCACTTAC
>NW_011888833.1:705584-709460 GCF_000151845.1 Pteropus vampyrus
TACTGAGATAGAGGTGTGTGTGTGTGTGTGTGTGCGCGCGCGCGCGCGCCCGCGTGTGTGTGTGCACATCCATGCGTCCGTCCGTCCGTCCACCCATCCACCCACCTGCCTGCCTTAGAGTTGGGAGGAGGATCTTTTCTAAGCCTCGATTCCCTGACGGACACGGTGGAGAGATGTAACCTGAGCGATGGTTCCGTGGGCCCGTGGCTGGTCACGTGACTGCTGCATCGGAGGGCCTTAATCTGATAACTGGTGGGTCTGGGCCGGACCTGAGAGAGGCCCGACTACCGTGCCATTGGGCCTTGAGCTCGGCCCTGTTCTCCAGGGGTTTTGACAGAAGGCGAAGGTGAAGGTAACAGATATCTAGGTGACCCAAAGCTGGGAGGACAGGTTATGTTTAAGGTTATTGAAGCCACATTTCAAAGGAGCTCGGGGTGGAAGGAGGACATGGAACAAGCAAAACGAAATGTAAAGGAAGGAGATAAGGTAGCGACAGGTGTCAAGTCCGGTGCTCACTAACCCCCTGGTGCTCAGGTTGGGGAGAAGGAATGTGATGGTTCCAACGTGGCACAGGCCTGGGCTGTCGCGTGTCACCCGAGGGGGTCCAGCTTCTCAGGAGTTTGTCGTGAGGGCCCCAGAGGGCCTCCAGGCAGGTCAGTGGATCTGGGACGTCTCGAGGGCTTAGCCATCTAAGCTGGTGAGAGAAGCCTCCGGACCCCCACGCTCACCCAATAACCCACTGTCCACAGCCGGACACTTGTCATAGCACAGCCCATCACAGGTTATCAGCGTGTCTGTCTTCATGCCTTAATTGTTAACTTCGGGGTAAGGACCACATTTCACTCCCAGTTTTCAGTACCAAGAGCCCGACACCGACATGGGGGGGCCACAGGCAGGGACCTTTGCTCGCTCGGTCTGTTCTGTGCATCCATGGTGCTTAGTGAGCAGTAGGTCTGGATGCACATCCGACGAAAGAGCGGATGACACATACGGACGCTCGGAGAACCTCGGCCCTTCGTTCCCAGTGCGGCGGTGGCACGTCCCGTTACTAAGTCACTACCCGGCTACTCTGAAGCCGCCGGGACCTCTCGCCTCTTACCCTTTGCTTCACAGTTCCGTCCATTCCCATCTCTGATTACATCGTGGCTTTATTCAGAAAAGCCTGACGGGACAGACATCTCTGACGATCCTTTGAAGGGACATAGCCCAGACGGAATGCGTCATCACCCTGTGGCAGGAAGTTAGGTGCTCAGGCTGAAGACAGACGGATCTGGGTTCAGGCGCCAACTTGGGCAACCGTTCATGGGACCTAGGACTCTGGGAAAACACCGTGTTTTCTAGGTCCTCTCATCTGTAGTGTCAGTGAAATGCTCCAGAGGGGGGACACCGTAGGTGCAACACAGTGTGCCATCTGAGTAAATGTCACTGTTATCATCGTTTGTTCGCCAAGGTCTTCGCTCAGATAAGACGAGAAGGAGAAAGCTTTCTGGGAAGAGTCAAGGAAAAAGAGATTAGAAGTCGCTAACGGCTCGCCTTCAAGGCTGGCTTCTTTTGTGTGTCGAAGCAGCTGCTCTGTTACACGGGCGGGCGAGCTCCTCCGAGGGGAAGTAGAGGCCCCGCATCACCGAGGGAGCTCCGGTCTCCATGGTAACAGCACACGAGCTGCTGGCGCAGGCACACCTGGCATTCTCAGGTTGCTCCGCTATACGGCCCCGCATGCACTTCATCAAGGAAAAGCCTCCCTTGACCTCCCCGCACCGCACAGGCGCCCACGCACACACGCCCCACGCCCCCTCCACCTGACGCCTCCACCCGACTCCCGCCACGGAAGCGGTTCCCAAAGCCATTCAGCCCGATGAGGGGCCAGAACGGTCACGCTGGCTTCAGAGGTGCCCAAAAGAGAGGGACCCGACACACACATTTGCAATTCTCTCTTTCTGTGAGACCCGCGCAGAGTTGGGCGATTCCCCACCCCCACTCGCTGGCTAACAAAGCAGCCCCACGCGGGACCCTGCCCGAAGCAGAATTAAGTCCTTGGCAGTGACCCATCTCATGACACTGTTTGCAAGTGGCCTCTCCAGCGCTCCCTCCACATAAATGCTTTGAACTAGTTTAAAAAGGAAAAAGAGAGATTTCCTGGTAGAATTTTTTTTTTTTTAAAGTGCAGACAGCCTGTAGTCGCCACGTGACCCAAGCAAAGAATTACGGCCACCCAGAGATCTCCTGTTCTGCTTCAGAAACAGATGTTTAAAACCTTCACGTTGAAAGAGATGTCAGAAATTGGGGATAAAAGTCACCATTCTTCGTAGCGTATCAAAGCCTTTCTTTTCCGTGGGCATCTTATTGATTGGGTTTCTCTACACCACACTCCCCCGAAAGCCCGTTTAAATGAACCCCGCATGCTGCCCCGCCTGCTCGGGTGTGGCTGTGGTGCCTTGTCGTGTGCCCTCTGCTTCATAAAGGGCCTCTGAAGGTGACGTGTGGAAAAGCCGCAGTTCAGGAACGTTAGAATTTAGATTCTAAAAATGCTTGCTCGCTCTCGGTGCTCATGTGCGTGTGCGTGTGCGTGTGCGTGTGCGTGTGCGTGTGCGTTTAAGTACCTTGTATCGCCTACTGAGTAATGAATAATAACGACCAAATGTGGCTGTCTGCCCTGGGAAACTGGGCTGTGCCCTGTGAGGTTTGTAGTTTACGGTGTGGCGCTGGCTCTGTGCGCGGGGTTCCCGGACTGCCACTTAGCTTCGATCTGTGGGAAAGGCAGTATGTTTAAACCAATAACAACTGTCCCTTCCACGTTGCAGCAAACGTCTGGCAAGCTCCCCGTTCTTTCGCTCAGCAGTTCCTTCACCCCAGTTGATCACAAGGGAACTCGGAGATGGCCTGTCACCCCCAAAGGAACCATGGGTCTCTCGACACCTGTCTGACCTCTCCCGCACACACTGGATAGAGTCAGACTTCCAGCTCCGGCCAAGGCGAGGCGGCCCCCTTTCTTCTCAGCTCTTCCCTCCCACAACCAGAAGACCACGGACAGAACACGACAGACAGCCCCAGACGACCCTGAAGGCAGAGGGAAGGAGGCAGACTTCCCGGGACCCTAAGGCCTGGAGGGACAACCCCGTGGTGGCCCCCGGGTCCCTCTATTGCCTCTTGCACATTCCAGACAGAGGTCTCCAACCTGCCAGCAGGCATAGGTCCCAAAAATCTTCAAGCAAAGCCTGCTTTCTATAACCAAAAGACTGAGAAAGGGCTGATCTAACAACAGAAACCTTTCTGGCAATATTCACCCTACTCCAGCCAAGCACCAGTGGAAAAACCCCAATCCCCAACCCCAGAGTTTCAGCAAGGTCAAACGGTGTGGGTGGGGGCGGGGTGCTGGTCCCCTAGCACAAGCCCCCTGCTCTGCAGAAGCAGGAGGCGGCACTCCACTCCCCCTCTAATTCCCCTGCTCAGTTAGGAGAAGCAGGATCTAATCTTCCATCCCCATCTTGATGGTGGCAGGCGGTGGATGCTGTCTGTGGGCCGAGTGGCGGTTGAGCTTCCATCCTCTGCCCGGTAGCAGCGGGCAGTGTTTCAATTTCCTTCCCAGGGTAGCGTCATTGGAGTCCAGTAGTTGGTTGAGGTGCACACATACCTGGGATCAAAGATGCAGGATGGGGCGGGAGGCACGGCTCGCTGGCCCGCTGCCTCCTCTCTGCGCCCCCTGGTGTTGGCGGGCCCAGTGAGGGCCTGAGCGGCTGCCCCAGCCCTGCAGCAGCAAAGCAGTGGGAGTCGGCTCCCACTAACCCTCCGGGGACACTGCTCACACACACCCCTGGAGGCAATGGGGTGATGGGAGTTGGCGCCCTACTTTTGCTGGGGAGATATCACTGCGGTTGA
>NW_011888833.1:709510-728211 GCF_000151845.1 Pteropus vampyrus
CTTGATGGTGGCAGGCGGTGGATGCTGTCTGTGGGCCGAGTGGCGGTTGAGCTTCCATCCTCTGCCCGGTAGCAGCGGGCAGTGTTTCAATTTCCTTCCCGGGTAGCGTCAGTGGAGTCCAGTAGTTGGTTGAGGTGCACACATACCTGGGATCAAAGATGCAGGATGGGGCGGGAGGCAGGGCTCGCTGGCCCGCTGCCTCCTCTCTGCGCCCCCTGGTGTTGGCGGGCCCAGTGAGGGCCTGAGCGGCTGCCCCAGCCCTGCAGCAGCAAAGCAGTGGGAGTCGGCTCCCACTAACCCTCCGGGGACACTGCTCACACACACCCCTGGAGGCAATGGGGTGATGGGAGTTGGCGCCCTACTTTTGCTGGGGAGATATCACTGCGGTTGAACCATAAATCCATAGATTCAAGAGGCTGAGTGAAACCCAAACGGGACAACCCCGAAGATGTGAAATCTGTGCCAGGACGCGTCATAATGAAACTTTAAAAAGCTAAAGACAAAACAAAACAAAACTCGAAAGCAGCCAGAGAGGAACAATGCATTACTAACGGGAAATATCATCCAAATGACAGCAGATTTCCCATCTGAAACCATAGAGGCCAGAGGAAGGTGGCACAACGTATGTCAAGTATTGAAAACAGAACTGTCCACCATAAATTCTATATCCAGCCAAAATATCTTTCAAGAATGAAGGGGAAGTAAATACATTCTCAGAGAAAGAAAAACCGGGAGGTTCATTGCTAGTAAACCTTTTAGAATGGCTAAAGAAAGTTCTCTGTACATAAAGGACATGATAACAGAAGGCTTGGAACTTCAGAAACGCAAAAAAGAACAGAATGTGTAAACACAGGGGCAGATAGACACTCCTACTTCTCATGAGTTTCTTAAAACATATCAGATGGTTGAAGCAAAAATTATAACACCGTCTGATGTAACGTTCGATGGATGTGGAGGAAATAGTTTAAAAAAAAAATTATATTTTAAAAACGGAGAAGGTAAAAGAACCAAAGGGAAATAAGTTTTCTCCACTTGAATCGAAGTGGCAAATGCCGATACCAGTAGACTGTGACGCGTTGTGTCTACTGTAAAACCTGTGGTGACCACAAAGCTGTGCAAAGCAGAACACTGCAAACGCTCTAGATACATCGAGACGGAACCCCGAAAAACGGTCGAGGAACCCACAGGAAGTGAGGAAAGAGAAATGACGGAACCGGAGACAGAGGAAGCAAACAAAACAAATGCGAAGCGGCAGACTTAAGCCCTCACCATCCACAATTACCTCAAATGGGAATGGTCTAAAGAAACCAATCAAAAGACAGAAATTGAGTGGATTGAAAAAAAAAAATGATCCAACATATGTTGTCTACAAGAAACTCGCTTTAAATACAACAATGTAGGTAGATTGAAAGTAAAGGATAGAGAAAGATGTACCACGCGAACATTAATAATAATAATAATAATAAATACCAATACCAATACCAATAATAATAACAATAACAATAATAATGAGGAGGAGGAGGAGGAGAAGAACCATAAAAGGCGAGAGGGGCATGACAGGGTGACACAGGGTGACACAGGTGACACAGCAGAAGGATAAGTCAGTGCTCCGGTTGGTTCGGTGGCACCTGTCCCTCTCCCTGGATCCTTCCAGGCCAAGAACCATGCCCACTGGCCTTGCGCCCTGCCCCGACCTGCCCCGACCTGCCCCGACCTGCCCCAGGAGCGGCTTGAGGAATGTTTGTGACTAAACGCGGTGGGAGATCATGGGAATTACAGTCTGGCTAACGAGGACACCCCCTGTCTAGGAGGGACCTTGGAGGAGCCGAGGGGACGGTTGCGACCGTGGCACTGGGGCAGACTGTACCAACCAGACGGCTCTGAGTTAGAGCGAGTGTCGACAGGCTGAGTCCTGACGGGAGAGGTGGGGACTCATTTTCCCCAAGCGCTGTCCTTTGGGGTTTGACACGAGTCCCACCTGCTCCCCGAATGTGGCCAATGTGCCCTTCGGCTGCTCACAGTCTTCTTTACAGCCCCCCAAGATACCTGGGGTTCTTATGCAAATAAGCCCCCGGCTCTCCAGGGACATATGCAGATAAGGCCCCACGGCGACCCTACGTAAGCAACTACCCGTAAATAATCGCAACCTGCACAGCGTCTGGCAAAGCGACGCATGGCAGTGCAGAGAGGTCCCACCACGGCCGGGAAAAAATCGAACCTTTCTTGGCTGTGTCATTACGTTACCCGGTGGCTGGGAAGGAAATTATCGACTTGGGAATTCTCGTAACGGCGACGTTACTAGATCTCTGGCACGTCGATCGTGATTTTCATACTCTCGTTCTAGCCTAGTCTTTACTCGGTGTCCCAAATGTCTAAGACGCGCCGTGGTGGCAGGTTTGCTCCGAGCCCTCGGCACCCTCGGTGAGCAAGGCCGGCACCAGGGAGACTGTGGGCGCTGAGGCGAGATTCTCCCTGGGGGCTCTTCTCTTTGGGAGAAGCAGGAATCGTGGGCTCCCCGCCAAGGGAGCTCTTCTGAGGGGAAGTAGAGGCCCCGCACCACAGAGGGAGCTCCGGTCTCCATGGTAACAGCACATGAGCTGCTGGTGCGGGCACTCTGGAGCCCAGCTGCTTGCTGCCCAGCCGCAAACCCCAGCTCTCCATCTCCCCGTGAGACCCAGGGACATCGGTGACCCTTCTCGACCACAGGTGCCTTATCTAGACAGTAGACATCGTCACACTCCGAACGGGTTGTCAGGAAGGTTAAACGAATCAATTCACATAAAGCGTTTAGATCGGGGCCTGGCCCTCAGTAAGCGCCATGCCTTTGCTGTTTTGCTCAGTTAATCTTGAAAAGCTAAGCCAGCATCTAAAGACTTGTTTCTGTAATTTTAGATATGTTGCTCTTGCGTCACGCTTAGCGTGCCCGGCCACCCGGCCTGAACGAGAAGGCTAAATTTAATCAAAACCAGGCAGAAGGGAGGGGCAGGGGGAGTTCCGGACGCTTTCCTGGCTGTATTTTCCGAAAAGACTTCTCTTCTCTAAAATCGTTGAGCCAAATGTTAACCCCGGGAGCAGCTGACTCTGGAAGAACGACTTTTAAGGGAAGGAGTTGGTGCCATGTTCTCTAATTCTTCAGCTCCTTTGTCAACTGACTCAGGATCTCAACTCAAAAGCTCCTCTGAACGGGTGTCCCCGTGCTGTGGGCTGGCTCCTCGTCGCAGCTCTGGGCACTGCATCTCTCGGCATCGGGTCACCATCGCTCTCCCTTAACCACAGATGGGCTCCACGCCTGCCGAGGACGTTTGTGTGCCCTCAGGAAGACCTGAATTCATTTTCCAGTGGTCTCATACTCCAAGTTCGTTTCCTTCCTCCAGCAGGAGAGGGGAGAAAGCTGAGCCGGTGGCCACATCGCCCCAGACAGCCCTGTCAGCCCGAGGTGGCTGGCACACGGACCGTTAAGAGTCCACACTCAGCAGGACCCCACGGCCAGCCTTCAGAACCCTGTTACTGCACGCACGCCGCCTGTCCATGCTGTGTCTGGGGCTGGTTTCCATGATGATCACAGGACCTGGCTCTTTGTCCCTGATTGTCCTGGCCTCACAACTGAGATCACTGCAGACTCATGCCACCAACACCACCACGGAGTGATAGGTGCCGTGTTAGAAGTGCGTGGAAGACGGGGTGGGGGTCAGTGTTTCCTCGGGCCTGGGAGGGGTGGGGATGGGGGTCGCCTTAGGAAGGTGACGCCTGACCTGCATTTTGAAAGACGAATAGGTGTGCACCAGCAGATCGCATGTGGGGCGGGTGGGACTGTGATGGAGAAGTCCAGGTAAGGAGACACTGGAGCCCAGATAAAGGGGCACAGGGGCTGTGGGCAGGGGGAGGATGCAGTGAGAGGTCACGGGGCAGAGGGTACCCGGAACTCCTGGGCTCGGCGCTGACGAAGCCCGGACAGACGTCAGCTCAGCTGCAGCCCGAGAACTGCTCGTTCTGTCTGGTCAAGCAGCTCAGGGCTGTAATGAAGTCTCCCTCCTTTGGGTCTAGATCTGAAAACCAAACCTGTCACCTCGGACACTGTCACTGCTTGGCACCGGCCAGTACTGCCAGGCTGGCAGGCTCTGCTCCCAGAAGGGACCTGCGGGGGACACTTGGGGGGACCACAGGAGGGACAGGTGTTGGAGGCGTAATAAGTGTTTGTCATTAAATCATGCCGACCCGCCTCTAGGACAAGCCGGACGCGGCTAATTTCACCCTCCCTCATGGCAGGAAGTCCAGACCCACCCTAGACAAGTCCTCTGGTAATGTACGACTTTATGATTAATTTGCTAGTTAGACATTCCTACCTAGTTAATTAAATGGTATCCGTATGACAAGCATTGCGCATCACATGGATGAAACGTGGTCCCTGCCCTCCAGAAGCTCACGGTTGGAGACAGGGGTTCGTAAACACATACCCCGGTACCACGTGATGCGTGCCTGTGCCTGTAATCACAGCTGCGGCTGCACAGGAAGGAAGCCACCAGCTGGATGAGCAGGAGTTTCATTGGTGGACAGAGTGGGAAAGAACCTTCCAGACAGTTGCAACAGCATCTTCAAAGGCACGAGGTTGTGAAAACCCCTTGGTGACTGAGGAATGTCTGGGAGTGCTCACTAATCCCCAGCGCTTCAAGCTGTCCCCCACTTCCTGAGCCCACAGCAGACAAGCCGATCCGGCACGTCCCCCTTCATTCGGTCAGCCTGTTTTTTACAGGTAACCCACGTGTCATCAGCTTGATTGCCAGACAGCCCATGTATCCAGGCTGTACTGTGTCAGCTCTCCTGAGAAGTCGCCCCCAAAGAACTATGAAGCCATCGTACCCTTGACTTTCCAAGATGATCCAAGTAAGAAACGATCGTATTGAATCACTGTTATATGAAGACCTAGATGTGATTGCTTCCTTTCAAGGTTCAGTCCTCGTGCGTTAATAACCTTCCCTCAATGGAGCATTGAAAGCCACGTGGCTCAAGTGTGTTCCTCGTTCTGTTTTAGTTCTTAGCGAGGTATCGTGCTCGGCCATCATAGTGTGTGTTGGTCTAGGGATTCAGACCAAAGTCTCCCCCTCCTCCCGCCGGTCTTCATTGCCTTTTTTTTTTTTAAAAAAAAAACCTTTTCAAAGGGATTCTTATATATATTTTTTGACTATTTGTTTTCACTGCCTATATCTTATTCTGGTAATAGGTGGCATATCGTATTAACAGTTCTCTAGAAATAATTTCACACGGTGGCTTCCATTATAAACTGTCTCATCCAAAGTTATTCTTTTATTTTTAAAAACTTTAATGAAAAAAAAAAATATGTTAGAGCAGTTTTAGTTTTACCACAAAACTGAGAGGAAGGTACAGAGATCTCTCACACTCCCTGTCCCCACCCATGCCCAGCCCCCCACCCCCCGTTATCAACATCACACAGAGTGGTACGTTTTTTACCAGGAGGAGCCCGCATGGACACGTTGTCATCACCCATCGTCCACAGCCTGCCTTTGCACTCACTTTTGGTATTGCTGGGCGTTTGGACAAATGTATCGTAAGAGCTATCCATCACTACAGCATCACACGGAGTATTCTCCCCACCCTAAAAACCCTGCGTTTGGCCTATTTATCTCTCCCTTCCTCCCCTACCTCTCACAAACACTGATTTTTTTTTTTAAATTTTCTCCATAGTTTTGCCTTTTTCAGAATGCCATGTGGTAGGAATCATACAAGACGTAGCCTGTTCAGATGGGCTTCTTTCACTTAGCAACGTGCACTCAAGGTTCCTCCGTGTCTGCTTATGGCGGCCGCTCACGTCTTTTTAGCATCGAATAATATTGCATTATCTGGATGTGTCACCGTTTGTCTGTCCGCTCACCTACCGGAGGACATCTGGTTGCTTACAAGTTTCGGCAGTGATGACTCGAGCTGCTATAAATCTCCAGGCACAGGTTTTGCTGGGGGCATAAGTTTTCAGCTCCTTTGGGTCAATATTAAAGAGCATGACTGCTGGATCGTATGGTCAGAGAATGTTCCGTTTTGCGAGAAACCGCCAACCCGTTCTCCTAAGTGGCTGGATCATTTGGGTTCCAGAGGTTTTTTTCTCGCAGCATGTTCAATGTTTTATTCCACCCTCTCCCTGCCTGCATGGTTTCCAAGAAGTTGCATGTAATTTTTATACTCCTTCCTCTCTAGGTAAAGTGTTTTTTGTTGGGTTTTTTTTTTTTTTTTTTTTTTGCCTCTGGCTTCTTTTAGGATTTTTTTTTTTCTTTCAAATCTATCTTAGATTTTCTGTAATCTGAAAAGGACATGCCAAGGTGTCATTTTTAGGACATTTACCCTGATTGGTGTTCTCTGGGTTTCCTGGATCTGTGGTTTGGTGTCTGACATTAATTTGGGGAAAATTCTCAGTCGTTATCATTTCAAACATCTCTTCTATTTCTGCCTTCTCCCCTTAGTATTCCCTTTACGTGTATGTTCCACCTTTTGAAATTGTCCCACAGGCCTTGAGTAGTCTGTTCTGTTTTTTTTTTTCTCAGCCTTTGTTCTCTTTGCTTTTCAGTTTTAGAGGTTTTTTTTTTTAGATATATCCTCTAGCTCAGAGGTTCCTTCCTCAGCCTTGTCCCGTCTACTAATAAGCCCATCGTGTCTGGTACAGGGTTTTTGATCTGTAGCATCTCTTTTTGGGTCTTTCTTAGGATATGTGTCTCTCTGCTAGCATTGCCCAGCTGTCCTTGCATGCTATTAGAGCCCTTAGCAGTCATGGTCGTTTTAAATTCCCGTTCTGATCATTCCCACATCCCTGCCATGTCTGGGTCTGATGCTTGCTCCGTCTTTGTTTTCCGCCTTTCGGTATGCCTTGGAGTTTCTCCTCGATAGCTGAGTATGATGTACCAGGTGAAAGGGACCGCTGTTCAAGGCCTTTACTAACAGGGCGGCGAGGCGTGGGGGTGGGGCGGCCTTCCACCGTGACCAGATCTCAGCCCTCGGCGAGCCTGATCCCTGGACTGTGAGCGGCCCAGGTGTTCCTCAGATCTTGTCTCCCCCTCTGCGCAAGGCGGGGTGGCCCAAGTGGGCTGCAGTGAGTAGTTTTCATCTCCAGTCAGTTAGGTTCTGATAAGCCCTGGCAGGTTAGGCTCTGGTGACCAGTTCCCCGCCGTGGGCAGCCTTCTTAGAAAGAGTGAGTGCTCTGGGCTACTTCAGAATCGTCCCTTTTCCCTCCCCTGCTGGAGGCCCGAGGGAATTTCCCCCCAGTTTTATGGTGAGAAGTTTCTGGAGGTAAATCTCACAATATTGTGGGGGTCCCACAATATTGTGATAAAGCAGGTTAGCAAAACATCTTTTTGTGGGGGTCCCACAATATTGTGAAGGTAAGTTTCTGGAGGTAAATCTCACAATATTGTGGGGGTCCCCATGACCGGGTCCTCCTGGACTTTCAACTCTCAGACTCGTCTGTACTCAGTCCCCCCTCCAACATGTCAAGCAATCTCCCAGTCATGGGTCAGGTTCTTGCGGGTTTCTGCTTTGGCCCCTTCAACCCCCCATATCTGTCTGTCCCCCAGAACTCCCCATATCTGCCTGTCTGTCTCTCCGACCCCAGGGGTGGCGGTTGGCCCTGTGTCCTCCCCGCTCAGGGATCTAAGAAGAGTCATTGATCTTCTGTCTGTTCAGCCCTTTACTTCCTAGGATGGTCGGTGACGTCCAGGCTCCTTACATTCGTAACAGGAAATGAGCCATTCTACCCTTCCCCTTGAACGTGCGATTTCAACACATTTTAAAAGATATTGAAATAGCTTTATGTAGGTTTTATTACACACACACACACACACTTAGCCATATTCTCAAAATTCTAAAGATAGTGTACTGTGGGCAGCATTTTAACAAAAAAACTACTTTAGCTCTCGAATATTCCTTTTCAAAAGACATTGACGTTCTTTTCCCTCAAATTCCTTGTCTTCAGACCCTGATAATAAATGAGAACAAACATCGCGGCTGCGTGTTGGGTGCTCGCTGTGTCCCAAGTACTGTGCTACGTGCTTCACCTGCATGATCCCTAAACCTTAACAACAACCCAGCCACAAAAGGAATCATTTAGCCTGTTTCCCAAGATAAGAAGCCGAGGCTCAGAAAGATGGAGCACCTTGCCCATGGTCACACAAGCAGTCACTCAATCACCACATAATGGTGATGCTGAAATCGCTGTGGTTACACGCGTCTGTCGGGGGCCCAACAACCCCGCGGTGACTTGTGAAATGCCTGTTGACTTAACGGGCAGTAACCTTAACAGATGCGGGTAGGCTTGTGAGCTGGGTGGGCATGTACGATAACTTTGGACCAGGCTGCTATTACGGTCCACAGTCTGAGTCCAAAAGATGTTTTGCTAACCTGCTTTATCGGAACCCCTGAAAAGGCTTCCCCTGGCCTCGCCTAGTTTGCACCTCGGTTCTGCCGTTCCCGACGGTAGGGCGTCTGGCTTTCAGGGGGCTAAATGATGTTTGGTCTTCATTTTTTGGTTACCCGGTGTTTAACCATCCTAAAATCAAATTGTCTTTTTTCCATCCAAATAAGCTATTTCCTTCTTAGATCTAAGAGCTTTCAAGCTTTGAAGATAAAAGGACAGGCTGTTTCACAGCTCAGAACTTTCCATGACATGTTGCTGAGACAGGAAGCGAGTTTGCAATCCTTGACACTTCCCGGGACATTCGTTCTAGAGAGAGGCGTCTGATCCAAGAGTAGCACCCCAACTTTCCCAAGTCGTGAAGGACGCTCAGCAGCCCCATGGTCCTGAGTCGGAAGGGAGCACATGCGGGAACGGCACAGACACCGGCTCTGCTACATGTCGCCTAGGAGGGACGGGACAGCACCGGCCGGAAAACAGGGAACTCACACTGGTCAGTGACAACACGGAAAGATTAAAGGCCTCCTGTGGAAAAAAAACTTGATTAAAACACAAATTTAATATGCGAATGTTTTATCTTCTCTATGAAAACTGAAAAGTCCTAAGCCACGCATTTGTCATGCTCGACAGAGCCTCAAGAGAGGTTAGCACAGGACATTAAACATCATCTGTTAAAAAATCGCATTTCACAATAGCGAGTAAAAGGAAAAAACATGACCAAACAAAAGGCTCTCTTCTTCCCCTCAGGGAATTTCCATGCGCAAATGACTCTATTAGTTAGAAGAGGAGGAAAAAGACAAAGTGAAAAGCTCTTAAAATTTAGGATTTAATAAAATTGTTTCTTCTCGTGAAATACCGTTTGAAGTCTGTTTGTTCCAAAGTCCAGTAGGGAGCCATCTCGAGGTCACGAAACATCATGGATTCTAAGACCGTGCTACTTCTCAGTAGGGCAGGGACCTTTCAACCCTACACAACTGCAAAGATAGGTTTATACAACACATTCGGGTTTCGAAAAGTTATCGAACCCGAGAAAACTTCACCTACTCACAGTGGAGCCACTTTTTCAATGGCCACTTGGGCCCCGCCGACCAGCGAGGCATTAAACAGGTCCATTAAAAGCCACCTGTATTGCCCATTGGTAAAAGAGGATGGAGGGCAACGTGGAAGTCACGCTGCCTCCAAACGGGGAACTACGGGAGTGACGCGTGATGGCGCACGGGCTCCGGTCACGTCACGCCAGTGGCTTTTCAAGGGGCCACGGGACTTGTCGGCGCCATAAGCATTGACGAAGAGTCCGGTATGGCTGGAAGGCTGTGTGAAGAGAACAGAGACACCCATAGCATGTAATATGTGATGACTCCTATTATTATAATTAATAGGATCCTCGTCCCTTGCTGAAAAAGCATCCGTGTAGCCAAGGAATACTCGAAATAGCTCACAAATATTGTAAAGGCACACGTGGGAGGTCCGCAATCAGGTTTGCCTGATGGTAAGGAGAGAAGATGCTAGATTCAGACTCCCCGGGGCTGGGTCCTGCCTTCCTCGCCACTTCCGGGCTGTGCGACCGCAACAAGTTACTCAGCCTCGCTGAGACTCATTTCTAAAAATCTGTAAAGGAAAATTTGTACCTCGGTTGGCAGGTGTGAAGGTTAATGAGTTGGCACAGCTCAAGCATCTGGCACGGAGCTTGGCTCACAAAGCGGGAGCTGGAGGTGGGGAGATGGGAACAGAGCAGGTGAATCATAAACTCGCTGTTCTTACCAAGGTTTAGCCATTCACGTTGCGTGAGAACGTCACGGATCACCAAAAGCCTTTGGTGAAGTTCCAGGGTGCTGAAAAAGTTGATTTGGGCAACCGGCTGCCAGTTTTCTGGTTCCTTTTTTGGAGGTGAGAATCTTTGGAGATTCTTATTACGCCTCAGATGTATGTTTTAGAAGGTCACTCTGGCCCCAGGGTGTAGGCGACACGGTTTGGGGGAGACTGGCGTCAGAGAGGTGCAGTGAGTAATTTGGGGCTTGGTGCTGTGCAGGACTAGCCGATGGCCAGGAAGCGGGGAGTGAGAATCGAGGTCATCATGGAAGACTCCAAGGTCTGGGGATTCGGCAGCTGGAAGGGAGGGGTTCCCTTGAAAGAGTGGGGGAAATGGGAGCAGGTGCTGTGTCTGGTGATGCATAATTAGGTTACCTATGTGACATCTTCCAGCCTTGGTGAGCAAAGCAGTGTAGACTTGAGGACTGAGAAGTGGCCAGGATAGCCCAAGGGCAAAGGGCTGGGGAGATAGAAACCATAGCCACGGACACTCAAAAAACATAGTACTTCCCCACCTTTATCTCCCACCTTGTCCGCCTCTCCAGAGGCACCCCTCCATCGGTAATATTCACACCGGTGACCTCGAATTATAAATAAAAATGAATGCACACAGCAACAAGCCTGGGACGCTGCCGGTGGCCATCGCGTGCCAGCTCTGTGCTCGGCACTCTATCTCATGCCATCTCATTGAGGTTGAGTATCCACTGAGAAGACAGGGAGTCTGACATTGATTTTGAGACTATTTATTACTGCAGAAAAATGTTAAACTCAACATCCGGAGGTGTTTAAAATGTAAATGGGCAAGCCTCGGTTTGGGGTGACGTGTATTCAGGTGCATTAGCTCTTGCCAGAGGTGTTGCCCAAAAGAGACTTCACTGCATGCAAAGAATCGGGAAGTAGAGGAAAGAAAAGGCTGGGGCAGAACCCACTCCAGCCGCCCTGATCCAAGGTCGACAGCCATCCATCACTCAGAGCTCTTCCCGGGCAGAAAATGGACTTTGTTCGCTAGAGAGAGTTCACGTTCCCCGCTGGCATTAATCTCCCCTTTCTGGGGCGCTTGCCAGTCTGCGGAGGAAAACACGCTGGTGTCAGCATCTCCGACGTAAACGACAGCTCCGCGTTCCTCTTGCTGCTCTTGGGGACTGGCCCGCGGCTCTTCCATACGGCGACCGTCCTTCATTCGGTTGCCACGTACGGTTGGCTCGGCCCAACAAATCTTCTCCCTGTCGGGTCTCGTTGCTGCAATCTGCGGTCGCAGTTTTTAAAGACTTAATAAACGGATGTGCTTTTGGATCCCCCGAGGAAAGAAATGAAGATGGTGGCTTCGGCGTCGCATCCCGCCATCGTTGTTTATTTACATTGCCGTTGTACTAACGGAGCAGAGAATGACGGCTGCTCCCTCATTGCCTAACTGCCCACGCCGCTTCCGGTCCTCGGGAGGAAAATCAATTGTTTTTGCAAATTTTATTCAGACATTTATTGGGGTTATTATTTGCTGAAATCGTCCCCATTCTTTTCTCTAAAAAACCCATAGTTCTGTGGTGGAAAGAGGGGGGAAAACCCCACTTTTCCCATCTCGGTGAAAAATCAGCTGCTATTGTATTCTATGTCCCTTGCTTCGTCACGGGATGTTAACGAGATGGAAGCTATGTTTACGCTTACACGTCATGCCCCTTGAAATGCCTTTCGAAAGTCATTTATTTACCGTTCCCCAGCTTCACCTAAGTACCAAGGACAAAGCGTAAGCCACCAGGCGAGGAAGCTGTTTTAATCCCATCTTATCGAGGAGGAAACTGAGGCCAAAGAAATTAAACACTTACGGCACACACGACCCAGCCAGCGAGTGTCCACAGCGGTGTCTCCCCTTCCTCCTGTGATCGATAGCGCCTCTCAGGAAGAATTTCTTATTTTTCAAGGGTGTGCGCTTTGCACAGGAATCACAATTTGAATCAGAATATCCCCTGCTTCGTTTTTGCCAAATATTTTAATACAGGGTGCGTCAGCTACTAAAGAAATACTGCGCAGATGCACGGGACCAATTCCGCAAAGAGAGTAACAGGTGTATGCACCGTAGCTGCAGCTCGGACTTCCTTACAAATGGCCTTCTTCGTAAACTCGTTACCCCAATTTGGAGCAGACGTATTATACCGGATGAAAGTTTCTGATTTTGCAGAAAGTTTCTGATTTTGCGTTACCCCAATTTGGAGCAGACGTATTATACCGGATGAAAGTTTCTGACAGCCAGCTCATTAGACAATTTGGAGTACAGTAACGTGACTAACTCCAGCCAAGAGGGCTCAAATTAAAAAAAAGACGTTTGTGCTGGCAACTAATAATTTCCGAATAAGCGGGCATGGATTTTGACACCGTTGCTGACTGAATCGCCGACTTAGCGCAATGGACGAGCCGCTAAGCCAGTGATGGCCGCAGTCCTAGTAGGAACTAGAGCAAGGGTCTCTACAGCCAGGAGGAGACAGGCGCAAGGCTGGACATGGGGCCGTCGGGACCAGGAGGGAGAGGCAGTTCCTGATCTTGTCTTAGCTGCTTGCTGAGGACTCCGTGTGAAGCTAGGGGTTGGAGACCCCGTAGGGCCACCCAAAGAGGGAAGAGTGATTCTGCCGGGAGAGCTCTCCAGCCTCTCCCCAGGGGGTCAGCATGGGGGTGGCCCTGTGTGTGAGCTCGGTCGGCCGCCATAACGAAGTTCCACGCCTGGGGGCGTAAACAGAGATGGCCACTTTCTCACAGTTTGGAGGCTGCAGGTCTAAGATGCAGGTGTCTGTGGGGTGGTTTTTCTGAGGCCTCTCTCCGTGGCTCGTAGGGGGCTGTCTTCTCCCTGGGTCTTCACGGGGTCTTCCCTGTGTCTGCGTCTAAGTTTCCTTTTCTTATAAGGACTCTGGTAGTATAGGATTAGGGCCCGACCAATGACCTTGTTTTACTTTAATAACTGCTTTAAAGTGACTATTTCTAAATCTAGTCACCTCCTGAGGTGCTAGGAGCTAGGCCTTCAACATATGATTTGGTGGGGGTGGGGGAGACACAATTTGGCCCATGACAGTGATTTACAGTGATCTCCAGATTAATTTTATCATGTGCTCCCCTAGAAAGAGCATTTTGAGCATGAACACCCAGATCAATCTACTTAATTATTCACCAATCATATTGTCTCGAACTTACATTTTGCACAATAGAAAGCGGACCTCTATATAGGAATTTTAAAGGCTAACCAAGACACAAACGGAAGTTCTGTATTTCTTTCACACACTTGATGGATCATTTTGGTGTCTGTGGAACGTGGGTGCCCTGCTTTGGGGGGACCACTGCCTCCGCGATTACCAAGGCCGTCTCTCCGATTCTCGTTTCTTCACGGCTCCCCGTGGGGCCCGCCTGTAATCCAGGCCGGCACGCCCATTCCTCAGACGTGACCCCTCCTGCGGGATTCCAGCCACTGCCTCTGAAGGAGGCTCGGTCAGCTCGCCCCAGCCGTCGGGCTTCCTCCCGTCCTGGGTCCGTGAGGGCGGATCCGCCTCCTGTCAGGCTCACACCGGCACCTTGCATTCGCACCGAAGACGTGTCTCTCTAACACGCTTTTCATTCTCTTTATACAAAATTTCTGCTTCCCCGCCAGGCCACACATGCCGAGAGGGTTTGGATGATTCTAGAATCCGTTTTCCTAGTGCCCGGCCTGGGCGCTCAGGAGTGGCGAAGGCTGCGCACATCGTCTGATGCGATGCCTTGCCCGTCGCCACAAGGCGACGCAGAGAGGGGACAGCTCACTATTTCCTCAGAGGTCAAAATTTTAAGTCTTGCAATGAAGCGTAAAGGTAGATGTGACTCTAATGCAATTCAAAAAGCAGTAGGCTTCTTAGTTGCCTTTCTAGATCGTCCTGGGGACATCCTGGCCATCGCGTTTGCCTCCGTTAGTGTCCCCAGCGTGTGGCACGGGACTGTGGGCAAGGTGGCACCCGGCCTCGACTCCGGCTCAGAGCTGCTGCAGGTGAATTGACCCAAAGTGTTGCCTGAAATGTCACTAAATAAGAGCAGGGGCGAGGCTGGGTGATCTGGGGGTCACGCGTTGAGGCGGTGACAGACCGTGAGGAAGCAGAAGCTCCCGCTCGCCACCCATGCAGAAAGGGAGCCACAGTGAGCTGCAGCCCCCCCTGTGCTGGCTCTGCAGCTCCCCGGGGGCCCCTGCAGCCCTCACAATGGAGAAAGCTTCTGCATCTCACAGATGCTGGTCTTAAGAGGAGCTGAGTGACTGTCTCAAAGCCACAGAGCTGGTAGGTGAGCACAGGAGCTGGATTTGAACCCAGGGCTGTCTCACTGGGGAACACCATCTAGCACGTCACTGATCTCAGATGACAGCCCATCTTCTAGCCCCTTTCCCGGACCCTCTGCCTCTGTCACACAGCGTCTTTGTCCTACGCCCTGGCAGAGCTCTGTTCTAACTCAGTGGACTGGCAGCCCGAAGGCGGTCATGGCCTCTCTGCCTGCCCAGGCACGTTCCGACACACGTCTCTTGGGGACCGTGTCCAACACGAATGTGGAATTAATGTTGGAGGATGGGCGAGCCTATGGGCCTTTTGCAGGTCGTGTCACTCAAGGCCTTGTGTCTCATACCTCTGCACGCTGAGTTTTGCCTGGTCTTAGTCCCGACGGCAGTGGGATGCCGGACACTCAGCCGCCCTTACCTGGGGCTGCGGTGTAAAGACCACCAACGTACAAAAGTCTCTTAGTAGCTTAATTAGAACGCAGGAGGAGTGAGTTTTGTTTTAAGAGCAACCTCGTCCTTGTGCTGGCCCTCCCTCCCTTTCGAACAGGGATTCGGGGTTGGGGACGCTTCTCGAATATGGTCTCAGTGAATCCTGCTCACCAAGCAATACCTCCCCCTTCAGACTTACTTAACAACAGACTTCAGCTTCCAGGGCAAAATTATCGACGGGGCTTTGGCATTTTAAGAGGCTCTCCATACACCCCATCCAAACTGCACGCCCCAGCATCAGAGGGAGGCCTTAGGCATTTGACGTTCTGTATGAAACCTACCCTCTGGTCCTGCTAAGTCAAGGGAAAATAGCCTCCCCATCCTCTCAAGTGCCCTTCAATCTTAAGGCACCTGATCCAACTTTTAACTAGTCAACAGCGCCTCTGTGTGCGTGGACCCCACTGTGGGTTCGGTGATGGGACAAGTGGGAGGCACTGACTGTCACGCTGAAAAATAACAGCCTGTCCGCACCCCGAGCTCTCGATGCTAAACACCATTACTTCGTTCGCTCTTCACTCGCTCGCGAAAGGCCCCATTCTCCCCGTTCGGAGGCAAATCAGGAGGCTGAGGATCAGAGAGGCCGAGTCGCACAGCCATTGGTGAAAGAGCAGGCTCTGGACCCAGGCTTTGCTCACAGCCTCTGCACTCAGGGACACATCCGACCTTCGCGTGCTGACCGGAGCAGAGGGCCCGTCATCCCGGCCACTGCATGGCCACCGCTCGTTGATCCTAGGTTGGCATCCAATTTCTCGGCTAAGCAGAGGGCTGTGCTTGCAGTTTTTTATGCATATCTCTGGATTGGGAGCCATCGTGTCGTTCTTTGCTTAATCGATGACACAAGCCCCAGCCGTGCAGGGTTGGGACCCATCCTCCTAGTGATTTCATTAGCTTAATCACCTCTTCAACACCTCAGCCCCAAACACAGTCTCGTCCCAAGGCCCTGGGAGTTCGGGCTTCAACCCGTGAATTTTGGGGGGGGGGGGGACATGACGCAGCCCCGGACGCCGATGTCAGGCATCCTCTCCTGAGGCGGGGACGTAGCAACTCTCTTGGGAAGGACGGACCATCTGGGCTCGATGACGTCCCTGGGTCTCTCCGAGAGAAGGGAGACTCATGACGCGCTGGTGTCCAAACCCAGGACCAGACAGACGCCCTCCTCACAGCCCACCTCCCCGCCTCCTGCGGAATTCCGTCCTGGAGGACCTCCCACGCAGCCTGCGACGGCCTTCAGCCTTCCAGGCTTTTCATTTTATGGAGGAGAAAAGCCGGGACCGGCGAGGCGGTGGGACTCGTCAATGTCACACGGCGAGACGAGGGAGCGAGGACGAGCGGGGTCTCCCGGGTCCTGCGAGGCAGAGCACCGTCGTGCATCCAGCTGGCTCTGCTGCCCTTGGTCTGCCCGCAGCGAAATGACAACAGCTCTGTTCACCTCGCATCCTCTGGGGGCTGTCTGCGAGAAAAACCCACAAAGCGCGTCAAAGAAACACGGAACAGCACTCTCTCAAAGAAACGTCTTTCTCAAGCCAAGAACTTTGGGGAAAGGGGCTTAAGCCAGAGTCAGGACAGCTGGTTTTGTCCTGGCATCACTTGTGTGGTCCTAGGAAAATCTCTTCATCTCCGGGGGGAGACTCGGTGTACCCCTCAGATGAAGCTGTTGAGTTCAGTGAATGGCTTTCAGACTGGTTAGATGGTGGGACATTTCTCAGAGGCCACGTGGAGGGTCACTCGCCCAGCACCCCATGCATACGATGGATGAGCTGGGAGCCACCCTCGTTCCAGGTGAGGTGACGCAGGGCCAGGAGCCCACTCACTCTAATGCCTCCCCGAGCACCAGCTCCCCGGGACCCTTGGCTCCCCGCAGGTCTGCACCTTGTCACCACTTGTCCCACCAGGAGGTGGCTCTCTAACCCCGTCCGTGTTCCTCGGAGGAAGAGTGACCATTAATCAGACTAGTCCGTGGACTAGCCGGGGAGAAACACCCTCGGGGCCCAGCGGTTGTAGAAAGCTCCGGATGATGTGCCTCGTGTGGGCCTGCCCCTTGGATCGGGGACATGGTGCCACCCAAACCCAGGACCAGACGCCCTCCTCACAGCCCACCTCCCCGCCTCCCGAGGAATTCCATCCTGGACCAAAGCAGAAAACGTGGAGTTCCACGTCCCCAACTGCCTTTACGTCAACAAAGCACACAAAGACAGAGCGAGTGAGGAAAAAAATACCTGAGCATGTCAAAATCAGAAAGACTTTTACTTCCCATAGGGCAGACCAGTGAGCATCAGATCAGAGGCCACCGTGAGAACAGCTAGGAAAACCAGACATGACATTTGTTTTTAAAGTCTCTGCTGAAGGTACAAGAGCGTAAGCCAGGCAGGGGGCTTGGGGAGCCAAACCCAGATGAGCGAGCCCCCAGACCCCCCATCCCATGGAAGCGTCCACCAGGTTCTACCTCAGTCCCCAGGAACCTGGGCAGAACCGTCAGATGTCCCACAGGGAACACGCCGGGCTTTGGTTTGGGGCAACTGCGGGGTCATCCCGGGTGCGGGGCGTGTCAGACAGGGACTGGCCTCCACGGAGACCGGCTCGTCCAGGTTGCGTTGAGGTGGTCTGCCCCGCTGCCGGAGTCAACCCTGCCTGGAGATCAGGTCGCCTAGAACCCCAGATTATCTTTGTAATTTTACGTTCGGAATATCTAGCATTCGAAACGGACAGACAGGCATAGAATCCAGGCGAGAGAGCGGCCGTGTGGGGGCGGGCGAGGGGCCCCTCCCGCGGTTTCCGTAGCCACGTGTGACCTTCATGTGTCTCCTCGGCGGGGCAGCTACTTGCAAACAGGCCCAGACGGCGTCAAGACCGACAGGGACCTGGACATCACAGTGTGAGCCGGACACACACTCTTCTTTTTCCAAACAGCCACCCCAGGGTGTCGATGTCCGTTTCCCTGTTTTACAGATGGGAAAGCAGGCTGGGGGTGGGGTGGGGTGACCCGAGTTCCTCCGACGACACAGCCTGGGCTCACAACCGTTTGTGGGTGACCGGCTCGAGGCGCATGCTCCATCCCTGAATTAGGGTCACCGCCTTGCTTAAGGCCTGCCAGCGCCAACACCCACTGATCAGGCCCGTGGGTAGGCTGACAGCTCCTGTACCAGGGCAGTGTGGGCGCACTGTGTCTGCGGGGGGACACGTCACACCGTTTGCTTGGGACCCTAGAGTGTCAGCTCTCAGACAACTGTTAGTGCCTGGTGACAGCCGCCCGAACAGGGAGTGAGTTCTGTGGCCTCCTGGGAGGACCATGTGGCAAGGAAGGTGGTGCCACCATGCCCTCAGGGACCCAGACATCTCCAGAGAGCCCGTGGAGTCCTGCCCCACCTCCGGCCTCCAGCTGCGGTCAGCTTGTCATGCCTCCAGGGAGTCCGGGCAGAAAGAGAGATGCATCTTTTTTTAATAATGGAAAAAAGGTTTCTGCTGTTTAAAAAAGAAATGTCGAGAGACGGCTTTCTAATCTAACCCTCCTACTTGCAAGTGTCATGCCCAGAGAGGGCGACTGACAAGTCCAAGGTCGCGGAGGCAACGGCAGGGCCACGGGCCCGGGTCCCCAGCAGCTGGGCTGGCGCGTGTCCCCATACCGCACCCGGTCCCCTCCACAAAGCTAGTGCTATAAACTGGACGGCATGTGTCGGCACCGAGGGCTGCGTGGACTGTCCTCCGTACCAGACAGAGACGGGTGACGGT
>NW_011888833.1:728411-733684 GCF_000151845.1 Pteropus vampyrus
TGCTCAGGTGGCCAGTTCATGGGTGACAGACACTGTTGCGGTCAAACCAAGGAGAAACAAGTCAGCCTCGTAGGAATTCCAACAGCGTGTCTGCCCACCTCCCCTTTGTTCTGGTAATGACGTTCACTGTCAATTGCCTGGTACTTTAAATATTCAGGCTTGACATCTGTCCTTTACCAGACGTCACCCTCCCAGATCAGGACCCTGTCTCCCCTTCGTTTTCATCCAGGGCACCAGCCTGAAGCCTGGACATCGCCCAGGACACTCGGGTCTTGCTCACTCCCCACCTGCAGCCGATCGCCGCCTCACGGTGCGGGTCAAGCCTGTCCCCTTTTCTCTGTCTGCAGCCACTACTGTTCCAGGTGCCGTCATCCTGGTCAGCAGGCGTCCCGTCTCCGGGCGGACGGGTGCCCCCGCCCTGGGGTAGAGACGGGTCGTCACACTCTCAGCTCGGCCAAATACCGAGCTCCCGGTCGCTCCACATCAACGCTCGTCCGTCTGCTGTCCATCCCGCAGATCTGAGCACCGTGAGGCATTGTGCTTCCGGTGTCAACGTGGTGAAGGGGACAGACCGAGACGTGTCCCTGGGGTCTCACGGACTTGACCAGGGGAACAAACAAATCTCTGTGTTCTCACGACCATGCCATCCTCTCGACGAGGCGGTCAGGGCGTCCTCTGTGAGGAGGTGATGTCTGGGCAGAGGTGCTGGAGGGGACGATTCAGCCCGCTGGCGGTGGGGGCCAGACCTGGGCGGTGGGGGTTGGGGGGCGCGGCCGGGCAGCAGCACAGGGGCCCCGAGGTCAGCACCGGCTCGGCCTGTGTCAGCTAAGGCCTGGGCGAGTGCAGCACGTGGGCCAGGGTGAGCGTGGTGACCGCTGAGATGCTGAGGATTTTACCGGAGCTGGTGTAGGGTCTGGAACCATCCGGGGTATGGGCCCAGGGCCAGGCTGGCTAGGCCCAAATCCGGGCACTCGTCTGTGCTTTGAGGCAAGACCCGTAACCCCTGGCGACCTCGGTCTCCTTGCTATAAAGCGGGCTGGAAGGGTTCCCGGCGCCTTACCTCAGAGGGTTCCCGTGGGGATGGCTGGGCATGAGGCGTCCAGAGCAGAGCCTGCTAGGTGGTGAGCGTGACCCCCCCACAGAGGACAAGCAGTGTGGCCGGCTCCGTGCTTTCCAGGCTCCTCAAGTGTGTGGCGCGTGGCGTGCAGGGCAAGGGGGCCGAGCGGAAGCTGGGAGACCAGTGGGGCCAGTGGGCGTGGGCCCGGGGGGGGATGGGGGTCGCCCGCTGGACTCCCGCGGTGGGATGGCAGCTGGCCCGGGGCGTCATGGGCGGTGCAGGGAAGGGGCAGATTGGAGAAATGCTTTGGGGGAAAGCCTGAGGGACAAGCCGATGGACCCCGTGGGGGTGGGGGGTGGTGAGGGGATCTGACGCTTGGGTGTGTGGCCTTGGACCCGGGGAGTGTGAGGGAGTCTCTGTAACTCGCCAGGTCACACGGGGGTCGGTGGCGGTTTCTGGGGGCGCGGGTCTGCTGGGCAGGGGGACGTGGGGAGGGCCCCAGTGGGCCATCCGCCTCCTGCAGGAGAGCCTGTTTGGCAGACGGCGGCAGGGACTCGAGGTCCGGTGGCCTGCCCGCATCACGGAGACAGGAGCGTCACCTCCCCGGGCCGGGCGGCACTCTGTTCAGTGCCACACAGAAGCTCACTGCCCAGAAGAGCCCGCGAGGCTTTCTGAGGGGCCCTTCACGGCTCCCCTGTGACAAACGCCAAAGGCTCTGGGAGGGAGCATCACAGGGTGCCTTGCCCCTGTCTCTGTGCCCTAAGGTCACCTCAAGGGGCAGGCACGATGGGACCATCAGCCCCTAGGAGGGGGGGCGGCAGCTGGCAGGTAGCGACAGCCGCATGCAGCTCCCAGGGCCCGGACGACCCGCCTGGCGAAGCCCCAGCCCAGCCTTCCGTCCGGGAAACTGAGCGCGCCCTCGCAAGTCCCCCAGGATGGCTTGTCTCTGAGCTCTCGGCAAAGCGAGGACAGCCTGGCCGGCGTCCTTCACGCTGGCTGTCTCTCATCTCACACGTGGGCCTCTGTCCCCGCACCCGGCTCACTGCCGTGTGTCCTCTCTCCAGGTTGTCATGACGATTTCCACTGAGGAGCTCTTTCTGGAGAGGGAGCGAGAAAGGGACGGGGAGCGAGCGTTCAGTGAAGTGGGGCCTTCGGGGGCGGGCGCACTTTACACCAGCCTCTCACGAGAAGTGGGGGCTTCCGTCCCTCCCAGCCAGCCGCTGGCACTCTGCCGTCACACGGCGGCGAAGCGCCGGGACCCGCATCCGTTAGATACTGCTCACCACGGCACAACAATGACAGTCGTCGGACGTGTGCCTTGGAGCCGGCGTCCCCTCTGGCATAGGGTGGACTCAGGACGCAGCTCCGTTTGGGGGCCGGTCCGTGTCCTCCTGATCACACACGCTTCGCCTGCTCCTTCGTCCCTGGCTACCTGGCCTTCGAAGGCCTTTCGCCTCTTCTCGGATCTCAGCCACGTCTCGCTAATCCTTGCAAACATCTCTATAAAACGGGGACTAAAAGCTAGCCGCCCCGGCCCCACGTCACAGACTGCTCGCGAGTCCCTTGACAGCCGCACGGAAACCCAAGGAGCGGCCCTCGGGGGACCTTGTGTGTCTCACAGAAGGACAGGACGCGGGGCCCTGTTTGGACCAGCCGTGGCAAAAATTACAGACTGGGTGACCCTTACGTTCTCGCCCATATGTCCCGTCATTACTAAACAAATACACGTTCACGAGAGTAAATTCGAAAACTACAGAAAAGCCCCAAAGGAAAAGTCAAAATCGTCCACAACGTTAAAACCTGAATGGATCCCATTCCTGCACGGGAAGGCTTCGATCTGCAGGCGCATCATCCTCATCTACCCAGGTGCGGAGGTGGACATGATCAGGGTTGGGTGTGTCCGGGGGTGGCCTGGGCACAGCTGGGTGTTGCTGGCCCGTCCTGGTCCCTGCAGTCCGCACGTCCACCCTGCTCGGACCTGCGTCTCGGGCTGTGTGCGTGGACCTCGGCCCGTCAGAACTCTGGACACGGTGAGACTCCCTCGCCAGACGGCACTCAGCCCCCCGCCCACTCCCCTAACGTGTGCTGGGCCATCGCGAGGACGGTCACACGAAGAAGCCGTGGTCTCCATCCTTGAAGGGCTCTCCGGCCACCCCGGAAACAGACTGGCGAGCTCAGCTCTGGTCTGCATTTTCACAGACGGGCAGACGGAGGAACAGGTGCAACCTGGCTCTCCAGGTGCAGGTGGCACAGCTCCCGGTTCTGGGATTGAATGTCACGTGGTACCTGCGGGAGCCAGCCCCCCGGACGGCCCTGAGCCGTCCCACCACCTGGTAGTCACGCCCCGCGTCACCTCTGCCCACACGAGCCAGGGCTGGCCCGCGTGACCCGCAGAGCTCGGGAGAGGAAACGATGTCATATTCCCTCATAAACATTCCATCCGGGACCGACTTCCTGAGATCCTGCCGTGTGCCAAGTGTGCTGCCAGGCCTCAGAGGCCGCGTCCTGCCCTGCGAAGCCAGGCAGTGGCTCTGGCAGCATCGCATGGCCCTCAGCCCTTCCCACGCAGGCCCCGGGCCCCTCCGAAAGCCCTTTGCCTCAGCCCTTCCCCCACGGGCAGCCAGAGTGACACGGAGCCTCAGCTGTCCCCAAGGACAAACCCCAGACCTTGTTCCTGAGAAGCATTTTCTCACTAAGGACCCACTGGACGACGCCCCAGGGAGATGAAACTGAGCCAGAAATTACAGAGGTCGCCGACACTCGTGGTTTAGAGTCCTGATCCCTCGTGGGACTGTATTTCTTGAGCACCTACCTCCGTGCGCCAGGTGCTGCTATGGGCACCGAGGACGCGGCCGTGAAAACAGCAGAGATCGCGGTCCTGAAGTAGCTCGACCGCAAAACGTAGACGAAACGACACAGTGTAGGGAAGGTGGTAACTGCTCCGGATGAAGACAGCGGAGCAGAACACGAGGGGCTGGGAGTGTGGGGTGCGGGACAGGGGCGCAGGCTGCCGGTTTCCGGGGCAGGCCTCACGCGGACGAAGGGGACGGAGCTGGCAGGGGAACCGGTGGTCCCGGTTCGCCTGGGAATGGAGGGGATAAGGGGTGGGGTTTCGGTGCCTACACCTGTGCTCGCGAGTCCCTTGACAGCCGCACGGAAACCCAAGGAGCGGCCCTCGGGGGACCTTGTGTGTCCCACAGAAGGACAGGACGCGGGGCCCTGTTTGGACCAGCCGTGGCAAAAATTACAGACTGGGTGACCCTTACGTTCTCGCCCATATGTCCCGTCATTACTAAACAAATACACGTTCACGAGAGTAAATTCGAAAACTACGGAAAAGCCCCAAAGGAAAAGTCAAAATCGTCCACAACGTTAAAACCTGAATGGATCCCGTTCCTGCACGGGAAGGCTTCGATCGGCAGGCGCATCATCCTCATCTACCCAGGTGCGGAGGTGGACATGATCAGGGTTGGGTGTGTCCAGGGGTGGCCTGGGCACAGCTGGGTGTTGCTGGCCCGTCCTGGTCCCTGCAGTCCCCACGCCCACCCAGCTCGGACCTGCATCTCGGGCTGTGTGCGTAGACCTCGGCCCGTCAGAACTCTGGACACGGTGAGACTCCCTCGCCAGACGGCACTCAGCCCCCCGCCCACTCCCCTAACGTGTGCTGGGCCATCGTGAGGACGGTCACACGAAGAAGCCGTGGTCTCCGTCCTTGAAGGGCTCTCCGGCCACCTAGGAAACAGACTGGCGAGCTCAGCTCTGGTCTGCATTTTCACAGACGGGCAGACGGAGGAACAGGCGCAACCTGGCTCTCAAGGTGCAGGTGGCACAGCTCCCGGTTCCGGGATCGAATGTCACGTGGTACCTGCGGGAGCCAGCCCCCCGGACGGCCCTGAGCCGTCCCGCCACCTGGTAGTCACGCCCCGCGTCACCTCTGCCCACCCAAGCCAGGGCTGGGTGAGGGAACGATGTCATATTCCCTCGTAAACATTCCATCCGGGACCGACTTCCTGAGATCCTGCTGTGTGCCAAGCGTGCTGCCAGGCCTCAGAGGCCGCGTCCTGCCCTGCGAAGCCAGGCAGTGGCTCTGGCAGCATCGCGTGGCCCTCAGCCCTTCCCATGCAGGCCCCGGGCCCCTCCGAAAGCCCTTTGCCTCAGCCCTTCCCCCACGGGCAGCCAGAGTGACACGGAGCCTCAGCTGTCCCCAAGGACAAAC
>NW_011888833.1:735344-737758 GCF_000151845.1 Pteropus vampyrus
ACTGGAGAGTCTGAGACGGCCCTCGGGCTCCGGCAGAGGGGACCAGGCTCGGCATCGTTGACCTCGTGCTCCTTTGGGAATTCGAGAAGTCATCACATCTCCCAAGTCCCTTCATAGGAAGTCGGGGCCACGGCTTTCGGGCCCCAGGCATGTGGACGAGACCCTCCCCCGGGACCCTCACGCCCACATTCGTGGCTTAGCTGCAGCCTTGGGCACACGTGCTCTTTGCACCTCTGACCAAACCCGTGCGGCCGGCAGGCGGGGAAAGCAGCAGTTGGTCTGACGTCCCAGCAGATGGACGGACCGGGCCGTGTGCCTCGTGGCCAACAGCGGGCAGAAGCTGGGTCACATAGAACGCCGGTTTCACTAGAGTCTTCCCAGGTCAAGAAGGATTAGAAAAACATTCAGGTTGCAGATTTCGGATTCCCCGGGTTCCTAGTGTAAGTTCTGTGAGGACCAAGATCTTTCGACACCCACCGGTGAGACTCGAGTCCCCAGGGTGTGCCCAGCCCACAGGGGAGATTTGACAAACGCTCGTTGACACGAGTGTCATTAACAGGCTCTGGGACGTGGCCAGCGCCTTCCCAGACCTCCCGAGGACGCTCCAGGCCGGACTCCTTGAGGACGCGGAGGCTCGGGAAAGCTGGCCCTAGCCTGACCTCCGCATCCAGGTCTGCTGGTTCCTGATTGAGCTTCGAGAGCTCCCTGCACCCCCTCCCCCAGCCCCGCTCCACTTTGCTTGATGAATCTGGGGCACAGGCCTGATGCTCAGTGGATACTGGTTGGTCGAGAGAAGGAACAAATGAATGAGTGACCGAGCTCTCCTTCGCCCTATGCGCACAGCCAGAGGTCAGCCGGGAAGGGCAAGGATGTAGCTCTTCACTCGGGCCTGGGGGTTAAGGACTGTTGAGTTTCACGTATTTTGTACAAGTCCTACTTAAACGAGAAAGCCGAGACGGGCGGCTGGCTCCCCACCTCCTTGCCCCGTCTCACGGGCAGGCCCAAGTCGCCACTGGTGACAAACGCTGGATCGCTTGGCTGACAGGTCGGGCCCGGGGGAGCACGGCAGTGGCACCTCCGAGTGCTGGTGTCTTGTTTCCTGTGCTCTCAGGGCCGAGTGCTTGGAGAGGAGCCACCACTTAGCAGAGCAGACCTGCAGGAACGACAGGCCGCCTCCCGGCGCCAGGAGGGCGCGAGCGGACGGTGCGTGTCTGACGGCCCTCGGGGCCCGAAGCCGTGCCAAGTCACAGTAATTAAGCGGTAAGGCCCAAGCGAACAGGTGTGCAGCTGCTGCGTGACAGCCAGATGCCCGGGGAGGGGACGGAGGCCCAGCACGGCTCACGGTGCTCAGCCTCGCGCTAACACTGGCTTGTTGGGACAGCGAGTGACAAGCCGATGGATGATGACAACTGCGATTCGAAGCTGATGTGGCAGCTCCCTCCAAGGGCTTCCTCCCGCCATCTCCCTTCCCTGACCCCATCCCGGGAAGTGTGGACTCCGCCCGGCCAGACGTGCAGAGCTGGCTGTCCGTCGCTTGCCCCTGTGCTCTGAGGAACTCCGGGAGCCAGGCCCAGGCAAAGCGCTTCTCACACATCATCTGCTAAGTCTCGTAGTAGCTCTGGGAAGTGGGGCGTTATATCCCCATTTCACAGAGGAGCAAACTGAGGCTCAGGGCTGTCATTCACCCAAGTCGCACAGCTGGCCCTAAACGGGGTCGGGACCCAGGTCTGCTGGACGCCCAAGCCCACACCCTTGGCTGTCACCATCTGCTGCCTCTTCTAAACGACCAAGCGGGCATTATAACTCGGTTCATATCAGCTTGCCAGGGCTGTTGCAACAAAGTACCGCCAGCTGGGTAGCTTAAAACTACAGAAATTTATTCCCTCTCAGCTCTGAAGACAAGAACACCAAAACCAAAGTGTCTGCAGGGCCGGGCTCCCACAGAGGGCCGAGGGCGGGACCTGTTCCGTGCCTTTCTCGTAGCTTCTTGGGTTGCAGACAGTTCTCTACAATCTCGGCTTATAGCTGCCTGAGTCCAACCCTCCACCTTCACAAGACATGGTCCTGTGCGTCTGTCTTCACCAGGCCGTCTTCTTATAAAGACACACGTCATATCTGATTACTCCCGCGACCGGGTCTTAATTTAACTAATTACATTTGTAAAGATCTGATCTCCAAATCAGGTCACGTTCACGAGCACGAGGTGTCAGGACCTGAGCACATTTACTTCGGGGGACGTCACGTCCACTCCATAACAGGTGGCACCATTTGCTTTGTCCTCGGTGAACAGAGAACAAGGGGGAGATCACTTGGATTTATAGCCGGGTGGAGCTACGTGACCTTAAAGAAAAGGCACACAGAGCAGACCGACCACGAATGGCAATTTCTTCAAAGAGCCAAGGCAGTCCCTTCCC
>NW_011888833.1:739158-741764 GCF_000151845.1 Pteropus vampyrus
AAAGGCCACGGGCAGCCTCCACCCAGGACGGGTCCGGGCCGGTGTCCAGTGGGGGTCTCCCCATCACGCCCAGCAGCCCCAAAATGTTTAAAACAAAAATTTGTAATTTCCCTTTATTCTCCTAAAATTAAACTCACAGAATCATTAAAAATCCTTGTATGACTGTAAAGAAAAACTAAAGCAAATAACTTGGACTGTTAAGCTTAAAAATGTACCTGCTCAGTCACGTCCACCCCCAAGAGACCTAACGGAGGGACTCGGAAGCTCGCACACGCATAAAAGCATCAAGAACGTGACCACGAACGTGACCACGAATGTGACCGCAAACGCAGGCTGACTCAGCAGCACGTCCAGTGCCATGGGTGGGACCACCGTGGTCGACGTGCATTTCGCAATCGTGACCAACCCTTGGCGGAATTCCGTGCCTGAACATTTCAGTTCATATTTAAACAGTTCCAAAAAAAATGCTACGTGTGTATTTTGGTCAATCTTATAAAACGGAGCTCGTTTCTAAGCTTAGAAAATGATGCACGTCGATGTCCCAAGGGACTTGAGCAAAACACTGCTGTGTGGGACTGTCCCTCATATTTCAGTATCAGGATTTCTAACATCACCGGTCTCTGAGTGCCAGTGACACCTGCCCCATCACTGCGACCACGACAAAAGCCCCCGCCCCCCCGTGGCGGCTCTGTCCCCACTGGACAGACACTCACCTGGACGTCCAGTCTTCTCAAACCTCAGCCCCGTGAAGGTGCCGGTGCTCGGACTTCCGTTCCTCCGTTTCTTCATCCTCGGCTCCACGTCTCAGAGGGCGCGGCAGCTCTCTGCTCCCTTCGGGGAGGTCCCCGCTCCCCTGAGGGTGGTCCCCTCACTTCTCTCTGGCCTCGCCACCAGCCGCTCCCTGCCTTCACTGCAGTGGAGGCGGTGGTACCAACGGTTCCCCTGTGAGTACTGCTTTTTATTCGATGAGCAGAAGGTGGCAAGCCCACCCTTGAAAATCGCAGGCCTGTGTCTAGAGGCTGGGTTAGGTGATTTGTGGGTGTCACCACTGGTATCTCCTAGACACCCCTCTCGATTCGTTAATTAGTGTGAGTTCTTATGTGGAGCAGTCTCGAGAGTTTTCTTCTCATTTTTCAGATGGACTAAATGGTGGACGTAGAATTTTACTGTGCACAATGGCTCAGAGAGTGAACGAGTCGCATATTCCTGGGCCTCACCCCCAGCGGTTCGAACCCAGTGAGCCTGGTTTTGGGCTCAGAAACCTGCTTTTTAAACGGGCGGCTCGGGGGTCTGAGGCAGGTGGGCTGCAGACCGCACTTGGAGAAACACTGCCTGAGTGGGGTGGGACGCGGAAGGAGCAAGTGAAGGGGTCACCCTGATCACTAGGGATTCGCAAAACGGGTGTCAGCTGAGGGTCCGGAGCCTTCTCCGGGGCGCTGGCGCAGGTGTGTGTTAGCAGCGCAGGTCTGGGCAGAGACTCCTGTCCATCTCTCCTCCCGTTACGACGAACTCCAACATTTTGCTGGGCGCAGCCCGTTTGGAATAAAGACTGCATTTCCCAGACTTCATTGCAGCTAGGTGTGGCCATGTGACCCGATTCTGGCCAATGGCGTGCAAGCAGATGTGGGGCTCCAACATCCGGGAAGTGCCCTTAATGCTTCCTGCCCTTTCTGTTTCTCGCTTGCTGGCATGGGGACGTAGACACCAGGGAGACCTTGGGAAGTGACGCTCGGAGCCGCACTGCAAGGGGAAGGTGGCCTGGGTCCCTGTCACTGCTGGGACTCGCCACCTCCAGGCTCCGTGGGGACCCACGAGAGACACAAACGCTGTCTGGCTAAGCCGCTGCTTTTCAGCGGTTTTCCAGTCACTAGTGGCTGAGCCTAACGTTCACTAACACAGGGTCTCAGTGCAAGAGCGAGCAGCATTCGGCCTGGGACCCCACCTTCGCACCCTGCAGGGCGAGTCAGAGTCCTGGGGTTGGGCCGTCGGTGCCAGGTGGCGGTGAAGCTTGGATCGGTCAGCAGGTCTCGGCTTCCAGTGCTAAGGGGGTCAGCACCCTCACAGACAGACAGACAGACAGACAGCACCCTGGACCTGGGTGGAGCCTCGGAACAGCGGCTGCTGCAGCAGAAATCACAGAAACTGGCCGCACAGAGAAAGGAGAGAGTGGGCTCCCCAAGCCCAGAGGACTCCCTGCGGTCACACTGTCCCATGGCCTTGGAGACCCCAGAGGGAACGGAGTGCAGTGGTTCCGGTTCCTGCAAAACACTGGGGGGACCCAGAGCGAGGGAAGCACCCGTGCCCCACGGAGGGGCCCCGGGCGCACGGCTCTGTGAGAACACTTGCAGGGGACCCTCTGCAGGCATGGTTTGCAGCCCCAGCCTGGGGAGCCAGCGTGGGGCCGTGTGATGCCAGCTTCGGCCCTGTCCTCCCTGTGCTGTGCATGCCACACCGATGACATTCTTAAAACAGCAGCTAGTTCCCAGGCCACTCCCCGACCTGAACACCCGTCTGCTCACCAAGGGCTCTGCTTGCCCTGGCAGGGCACATCCCCCACCCCACCCCCTGACCGTGTGTCCCTCCGTGGGCACAGCAGAGCGGCTCCC
>NW_011888833.1:744114-752997 GCF_000151845.1 Pteropus vampyrus
TTACCGCCATCTTTGTTTTGGGTGGCCGTATCGTCCCACGTGTGGTCCGTCGGGCTCCGTCGAGCTGGCTTCCGTGTGCCGTTGACACGTGTCCCTCTTGGCACAGCACGTCTTTGCTTCCTGGAACAGCACATTGTCGTAGGCTCGCCTGGTGGGTGCCCTTCTTCTCCCCTCCCCCACCCCTCCAAGCTAGGATCGACTGTTTCTCCAGGAGCTTCTGGCAGGGAGTGGGACTCAGAAAACAGAATATGGGTGCTAGGGTGCTCGTTGCCATTGAGATGTCACTGCTCCTGGGCCTTCCGGCGACTTCTTTAAATGACTATGGTGATAATAGCTAAGGCCGGCTGCGTCTCTCCCTTGGACTCTGGGGGGAAAATGCCCACTCCCGCTTCCTGCTTCCAGCCTCTCCCACTTCCTGCAGGCGTGGCGGGTGGGCGGGGCCGAGATGCCCAGGGGGGCGGGGCAGGGGCAGAAAGCACCTGGCCCAGGAGATTGCAGCCAAGGTGGCGACGTTGCCTCAACCTGCACGTGCGAAAATGGATTTCTCGGCGAGACTGGGGACAGATGCTGAGGCAAAGGCCTCGTCCTTCCCAGGCCACGCTCTCCTCTCTGGGGCCGCTCCCAAGGCCCCGGGTGCTCAGTCCCAGTGGGAAGACCAGCCTGCTTAGGATTACGGGGCTGGGGTCAGTGGATGTGGGTTTGAACCCCATCTCTGTGGCTCGTTATCTGCCAGACCTGGGTTAGTTACTCACTGAAATCCCCATGATGAGGCCTCGGTGGCCTCCTCTGAAACATGGGGACAATAGTGTTTACCCACCTCCCGGGGTCATTGGGAGGATGAGATCAGAGAAAACGCATCAAGTGCTCGGCACAGGGCCCGATTCGCTGTGAACGCTCCGATCCGTGCCCTCTGGCCTTGTGGGCACCTCGTCGAGGGAGGGGTCCCAGACGGGAGCAACCGGGGAGTGGGGAGCCCTGGTTACAACACGGCCGCCTTCACCGGCTGGCGTCCCCCTGACTAGGTCAGATTTATAACTAAGCCAATGGCCTTTAAGAAAATGAATTACTTCTTAATTAAGCTTCAAGGGCGAGAGCAGTTGGGAGTTGCCCAGTGACCACGTGTAACCCGTTGCTTCGCAGAGAGAGAGGGTGACAGGGAGGGGAGGAGAGGGGTGGCTCCCAAACTCCAGGACACTGCGGCGATCAGCCGGAAGTCCCTAGGGGTCTCTGCTCGAGTGGTTTCTTGAGCTGGCTACCTAACATCTCCACCTGGGGCCGACAGGCCTCGAAAACTCGAATAGACAGAACTCTTGCATTTTCCTCCAGAGGGCTGCTCCCCTCCCCCCACCACATTCCCCTCCCTCCCCCCAGTTTTCCCTGTCTTGGAAAACGATCGTCTGGTCACCCGCTCATTTGGCCCAAAACCTCTCAGGCATCCCTGACCCCCTCGTCCTGTGCCCCCCACAACCAGAATCGGTCAGCACTCCCTGGCCGGCTCCCTCTCCAGCGTCCTTGCCAAAGGTGTCAAATCTGGTGAGCATTTAGGGGACCATAAGTGACCGTCCATCTTTCCCTCCAGGTGCAGGCGTCGGGCCAAGGGGCTGGACCGTCAGCGAGCCCTGTGCCCAGCCTGGGCTGGACCAGCTTCTCCCCCACTCACCACTCACCCAGGCCCGGCCTCGGCCTCTCTGCAGCCGGAGAAGACCAGCCTGCTTGAGGCTACGGGGCTGGGGGCACAGCATGCTCGGGGCAGCGGATGTGGGTTTAAATCCCATCCCAAGAACACGAATTGGGCCGCCTTGCTCCCCCGTTTCAAGGCTGTTCCCACCTGGGTGTCTTTGCTGGTCCCTAGGCCGGGAAGGACCAGCCCCTGGTTGTAAACATCTGATTTATCCCGAGTGATATGGCAAACAATAAATTCAGAGTCAACTCCAAATCTCTCCTGCCCCCCGAAAGCCTGTGCTGCACCCCCCGCTCCCCGGGCCCTGTCACCTCACCCTGTTTTCGCAGCACGTCTCACCGGCCGGATGGGCCCTGCTCATTTATTCACTCATCGGAGTCAGGGCTCGGTGTCCCTGGAATGTAGCAGGCGTCCATCAAACATTTGTTAGCGGGGGAGGAGACCCACATCTGAAGGGCGAACCCAGGCAAGGTCTTCGTCCTGCAGGGGACTAAACAAGGGCTCAGGAGTGGCCGAAGGCTCGGCAGCCGTCCGGGTTAGAACGGTCTTTCTGCCTGGCCTCACTCCGGTTCACTTTTCCCACGTCGTGCGTTCCCAGCTGCAGCGGCTGAGCTCGGTGGGGGTTTGGGGGGACCCTCCGATCTGGGTTTAAATTCAGCTTCCTCACCCGCTGAGCCTCACGAATCCCGGGAAGGCCCTCGGCCTGTTAGGGCCTCCGTTTCCTGGGCTCTAAACGGGGACGCTCACGGAGGTGCAACGGTCCCGTGAAGTGACACGCGTCACGGACTCAGCACAGCCAGCGCCACCTAGAAAAGCCACAGGATTTTTCCTCTTATTACCAGACCTGAAGTGGGGGACGGCGACTGGCTTCCTGGGGTGAGAACTGGGGTAGCTGCGGTCCCTGCTTTCGAATACGCTCCCTGGCGGACACTGTGTCCGTGTCCCTTTCTGCTGACACAGAGGAAGCTGAGGCCCCCGGAGGAGCCCGGGTGCCAAGGGCCCTTGCCCCTCCCCCCTTGTGACCAGAAGTGGCCGTTGGGACAAGCCCCCCTGGCCATCAAGAGGCTGTGTGACCCCCGCGTGTCGCCACGCCGCCAGTGCCCGGCGGCTTGTTACCGGCCTGGATAAAGCGTGTCTGTCTTGGTCACTAGCTGATCTCTTTCAAGATGCAGAGAAAGCACAGTGCAGTCTGCTGCTCTTTGCAGACGCTATTTTTAGATTTCTGGCTTCATAACAACTCTGGTATTTCCTATTTTCTCCCACTCTTCTTCTTCTTCTTCTTCTTCTTTTTTTTTTATAAAGAGGACAAGCCAACCTAAAACGTTGAATAACTAACCCGCCAGAGATGGAGCAGTGAGTACGGTGACACGTGACAAGGATGTGCAGCTCAGAAGGCCTGGGTCCCATCGCACTTGTAACCGGGCCATCCAAGGAGGCCGGCCGGCCTCTTCGGTGTCAATAGTCCCGGTTGTCTCGGGACACCTTCGGGACAGGTTGGGGCCAGCCTTCGTGGCGGGCAGTGGCTGTTTGCTTCTGACCCCTCTGCTCGTTGGTCCCGTGCCATGTCAAGGAGAAAGGCGGCCACCCGGGGACCAGCTCTCAAAGGACAGAAAGCCACCAGAGCCTTGCGGGCACGTGAGGCCATGGTCACAGGTGCATGGATGGCGAGCTCCGAGTTTCCACTCAGAGGGAAGATGAGGGCTCGTTACTCCCCAGGATATCATCACCGGGCTGGAATCACCAGGCCACGTGCCCCCACCAGGACCCCTGCCAGGAGTGACAAATTGAAAAGAAAGGAGAGTCTCAGCTCAGGCAGGCGGCAGATGCGGGGCCACAGGGAAGGCAAGGACACCGGGAGCTCACGCGTAAGCCTAGTGGCATATGGCCTGGACAGCGGCAGCCACACGGGGCACGTCAACCCGCTTCTGGTGGCCAGAGAAGAAAGGTATCGTGGCAAATCCCCTCCCCGTGGGGAAGAAGCTATAGGACAGGAGACAAAAAGGGACCCAAGAAACCTTACCCACTGGCTCTCTGAGACACAGGCACTGGGGGCTTCGAGGACCTTGAGGACATTGGCCTGGAGAGACTGCTCAGGGGGCCTGGGGGGAGTGGGGCCCTGGGGTCCGGCACAGGCATGGCTCGCCAAAGAGGGGACAGATGCCACGCTATAAGGGTGCCCCGCCTCCCGCTGTTTGACGGCCTCTGGGCTCCCCTTGCTGGGCCCAGGCACCTCTGCCCCCACCCAGATCCAGCTCCCTCCTGTAGAGCAGAGGTGGCCCATTCATGTGACTGTCCTCACCCCGCCCACATTCAAACCTCAGAGCTTCCAGCAGGAGCTGAATCACAGACGCATGCGGCGTGTGGGGACCCTGGCCAGGGTGTGTTTCTTCACCAGCCCTTTCAACAGAGCAAAGGCCGAGAGATTTATCTCCAGTTGGTGGTGGGAAGCTCTGCTTAGGCAAGCTTCCTTTAAACCTGCATTTTCTGGGAAAACCGCAGCGCCAGGGGCGGACTTTCAGCCTTAAACAAGGAGGAGCCGCCCTCTGCTGGTCACGCTCGGTAATGCCACACACAAGCTGTGCTCACCGGGGACTTCCAGGCGGGGAAGCTGGCCTGGCAGACTGTGTACAATTTCCTAGGTTTAGAAAACGGTGATTTTCCTTTCCCCTTGTCTCTCTTACTCATTTTCTCTCCTAGTGCCTCACTTCCTCCACTCCTGCCAACTGTTGACGCTGCGAGTGCCAGTCAAAAGCTAACAATGTATGCTGGATATAATTTCATCTCCGAAGACAAGAAAAAGGTTATCGGTTACAGTCAATAGCAAATAATCATTAAACTCTCAAAACTCGAACTCTCCACCAGGGTTATGGGCCATTCGTTTCCATGTAACAGAGGAATAATTATCCTTTAAGGGGGGCGTATTCCATGTCTAACACACAAGCGAAAGTGTTTATTAATAGTGGATATCTCCCAGGAAGGCAAGAGCATGCCTGGGGGGGAGGGCTGCTTGGTTAAACTGCAGTCTTCTGATGGAATTCTGCTCTTCCGGTTTGGGTCCACGTGGCTGGCACCCCCAGGGCTTCGAGGACTTGGAGAAACTTGATTCATTCCCCACGCCCAGTTTCAGAAGTCAGACCCAGTTCTTATTCTTAAATGAAATCATTATAAATAGGGTTTCTAGTTTCCTCTTCCCACATCTCAGTAGGCGTCCCTGGGCACCTGCTTTAGAGACCACGTCTCTTCAGGGTCTGGGAGGGTCAAGTTCTCCAGACTTGCAGACCATCCTACCAACGTACCGTCACCATCACCGCCGTCCCACATCCCGGTGGGAGCTGCACGTCCACGGTTCCTGAGGTGTGCACACCTTGATGACATGGGTGAAATAGTCATTCATTTACTCTACTCAGTCATTAATTCTTTGAACCCTTATTGAGAACGATCTATTGAAGAAACGCCATGTTGGGCTCTGGGGTACGGCGAGAGGACTATGTTCGGACAGCCTCTCCGACTTACTGGGCTGACAGCTTCCTCGGAGCTTATTTGAGGCCCAGCCGCGATTGTGCCAATAAGCTCTCAGGTGCAGGCTACCAGCCCGTGGCAAGGACTCCGTAAGCACCAATGCCACCCTGCAGGCCATATCTACAGCTCTTGGCTGAATCCGATGCGGATTACAACATCTACCTGCACCCATGACGCTCAGGTTGCCTCCCCAAGGCCAGCTGGATGTGACCACACCAGCCCAAAACATTGAAAATCAGCGATCGCGTCGGCGATGATTAAAAGTTTGCTATCACGATATCACAACCAGTACTGATCCTTTAGAAGGACTGAATGCATTTCTAGATTTTATTTAGTCAAAGGTTTAAAAGTTGTAAGCAATTAAAAGTGGCGGAACCATGTATCAGAAGTCTTAAGAGATGTAGACACAGAGAGCGAATGTTGGAAGAGAGCAGATGGGCCATGAGAGGAAAGCGATGACTTCACGAAGACGGACCAATAGCGTAGAGGAAAGAAGGGAACACCGACCGCTAAAAACGGTGACCACCGCGGGATCGGTCGCACTGCAGGAAGCGGGGTGGCTCACGACGATGCGGCTCGCCTAAGCACGGGCTTAGAGATGCCAGGGCGAGCCTGACACCTGCTGAGCAGGTACAGTGGTGCTTTACTAACAATCACGAGGACGGCCACAGCAGGTACAGCTTGTTGCTGTTGACGACATCGTTACAGCGGCAACTGCCAACTCGAGAAGCGTGGGTCTGATGGAGAAGGCATAGCCCACGCGTACTAAGAGTCCAGTACACTCGTTAACGTAACACGTGTCTGAATCATTGACCGTGTGACGCATAAGAGGACCTGTCGCTTGGGGATCCGGGAAGGTTCTGGAGAAGAGGAGACAGGCGAGCTGTGTCTTGAAGAATAAGTAGGAGTTTGGATGGCGCGGAGGGGGAGGGGCACGTTCTGGGTGGAGGGAGCAGCGTGTGCGAGGCTCAGATCCCGGGAGAGTTTGGCGGGGTCCTGAGAGCGAAGGGTTTCGTGTGAACAGAGAGAAGGGAGAGTGTGTGAGCCGAGTCAGGGGCAAGGCTGACACTACGGCCTGCACACTCTGATCCGCTGGCAGGCAGGAGGACGCGGAGGGCTTTGAGCACGGTGATGGCAGGGCCGTTGTGAGCGATGGCGGAGCTCCAGACACAGAGGCTTGCCCCAGGCGAGACCGGCTACCGCAGCTGCCCTGGATGAGCTGCCATCACTCTGGGTACTACGTACAGGAAGTGCTTGACGGCGAAGTGGGCTCCTGCTGGAGGTGGCCCCGCCATGGTCCTAGTGCTTCAGGGGGTGGCTTGGAGGAGCATCCAGAGCATGCATGGGTGCAGGAGGCCCCTAGAGCTCCTGCAGGTTCCAGACGGGGCTTCAGTCCCCAGTCAGATGTCTTGTTCCCTCTGGCCAACAGTGGCCACTTGGTCTCTGTGGAGGTTAAGCGGTGAGAGAGGGGACGAGTCCGGTCGGCCATCAGACTTGGCGTTCCGCTCCATAACTGAGCCCCGGTCTGCAGCAGTGGCCGACACTCAGGCTGGGAAGGACATATGGCCCGAGGCCAAAGACCGGGGTGCTTCCGAGGTGGGCTTCAGGGGGAGTCAGCACAAGAAGGAGCCGCTGGGGCTGCGCCTCAAAGACTCACTTTGGAGAATCTAGGTTTGAATTCTGTCCCAGCCACTAATCAGTGACATGCACTTCTTTACTCAGGATTCCACCTCCCCGTGCCTTCATTTCCTCTCTATAAAACCAAGAGACAGCGGCTCCCTTATTAGGTTCTAGGGGAGATTAATTGCGGTTTAATGAGATAACATGTATAAGATGTCTAACATAGAGACTGGCATCCAGGATACTAAATGGTGCGTGTCACTGACTTCTTTGAGATCTGGCTGGCTTAATGAGGCCCTCCCTCGTCCCTACAATGCCACTGGCTCTGTTGCTGCACGTGCCGACCGCCGGCTAGGACCCCATGTAGGTTCTGCCTGCTCAGTCTTGCTGCCTAGAAGAGATCTGGTTCTGATCTGGCTTTGAATGCATAAGCCGTCAAGACCTTGTCCGTTCTTCAGCTCGAGTGCAGCCCGGACACCCTTGGGCGTTTGTTCGGCCATCTGCTGGCTGTGGTTTTGGGGTTGGGTGGCTTCTGAGCTCGTAGCTGTGAAGGAAGGGTGAAGTCTTCAGGGAGCTGTCTTGGGGGGCGCCGGTTAGGAGCTGTGAGCCCGTGGAAGCAGCAGGCGACAGGACAGAGACAATTCTCCTCTTACATTGTGCCCTCTGTCCAGGTTTAGGAAAATGTCACCCACAGCGGACACCAGGGGCACGTTCAGGTGACGATCTTGTTTTCTGAGGTCACTATCAGCAGGGAAATGTACAGGCATCTGTGGGGTTAAATTGGTGTGTTTTCGTCACCTCTTCCGGCCTTGCAGTTAGCCCAGAGGTGGGCTGGGATGCCGAGGAGCACCAGATGCTGGATTTTCTAGGTTCCAGCCGCAGGCAAATAAGAAACGCTGATACAAGTGGCAGCCACACAAGATCGAATTCTGATCAATGGGAGTACTTTTCTTTTTCTTGTTTTTTTTTTTTTTAAGTTCTAAGAGCTCCTTAAACGGACAGGCTCGCCGAGGGCTAGTGAGCACCCACGGTGCCCGGACTCAAGCATGGCGGGTGGGCAGCTGTATGAGAGACGTGAATTTGGGGGGCGTGGCACCGGACCCCTGTGGTGTTGGAAGTCCCTCCAACCGGGGACGCTGTGACTAACGACCCCGAGAGACTGGGTTCCTTTAACTCGCCGTGGGCCTTTGGCAGACTCGCATTCGGTGTCACGGGAAGGGATTGAGCTGGACGGCTTCCACAGCCCCTCCCGGCTCACGGGTCTCATGATTATGTGTAAGAGTCTGGGGGGGTGGGTGTGTAAAACAAAGAATCACAGAAAATCCTATTTTTTTCCCAAGGGACTTTGAAACAAAAGAAGGAAACACTTTGGGGGAGTGAACTTTTAGAAAAATCAAGTAAATATTTCAGCAAAGTTACTTCCGTATTATTCCTAATCTTGATTCTACCAACATCCCTCTTAAAAACACCGAATGAGAACTTCTTTGTGTATCGGATCCTTACAACGCCCAGGCTCCAGGACACCGTACAGCATGGCCCGCAGGCTGCAGAGCGAGCTGCATTTCTGCGTGCTTTCAAACGTTGTTTTTCTCTTCCTGCCCATGGCCTCACTCTGCTATGACTGACCCTTGCCAGACCCATTAGAATGACTCACATCCAGCCAGGACCTTTCATCCATCATCCCACGGGCCTCTCCAAGCTGAGTCCGCACAGAGAACATTACACCCTCCTTATGCAAGACCTGGGGTGAGAGAAGCAACTGGCGACAGAGAACACACACATACACACACACACGTGTACACACACACACACACACACACACACACACACACACACAGAGAAACACACCCAACCCAGACCTTAGGGCAAAATAACTCTCCAAGGTAGCTGCCATCAGCATAAACTTATGAAAGGCAGACAAGCCTTTCTCCGGAGGACTCAGCACCTGACCTGTTGAACAGTGGAGGGAGTAAGTGGTGACTAGTGACGATGGGTGTTCCACGCCAGGCGCTGCTGGTACCTGGTAGCGTCACAGAGGTGAACAGAGAAGCTGGAGGGCTTCC